>NW_027072078.1:19212072-19704572 GCF_038088225.1 Cyrtonyx montezumae | reverse complement strand
CACATATTAGCATGCTATCTGATCAGAAGTAGCAGTTCTGCTATTTGGTTCAAATTAAACATGTTTTATCTCATTTTTAAGGCGGTTATGGTAGGAAAGTGGAGGGAAAATTCCAGCTATGATATCTAAACACATCAAGCTAATCCTTTCACAATGTTAACAGCTTTAAAATAGTATTAAGCCCTTTCTGGACCATTTGGTCAGAAAACTACATGCAGGCAATATTTTTAAAAGCCTTTAAAATGAAAAAAACAAGTCCTGTATCTCAAATGTACTGGAAAAAAGCTACAGGGAGAAATAAACATATAGAAAATGCTGGGACTACTCTGGTAAATAAATTACTAAGTCAGAAGAGCAACAAAAATGTTGCTCTTTGTGGAGCTGTTGAAAGCTCAGAGAAAGCCCTGGTGCGCATCTTGCTCATCCAGTGGCTGACGGCTGCTTCATATGTGTGTCTGAAGACAATTTTTCCACCACAGTTGAAGTGAAAAATCAATTTTCTTCCAGAACCATTTGGCTATGGGACACACAGCAAGTGCACAGCCTACCGTATTTATTATAGACTATGCAAGCACTGACCAGGCCTACATCTTTTGCAAATGTCATATCTGAGAAATATTAGTGGTTTGAGCAATTCCTAATTAATTTCTTCCACTTTATGTTCTCACATTCAGTTTATTCTGATGGCTTATGGTTCTTCCTGTTAAAAATTGTGTTGTTTCCCCTAATGTGACTGCTTGGCTTTAGCCAAGTTACAGCTTTCACGTGATCGAGGGAATCAGACGTGCCTTCTCAAATCAGATTTTCCTTCTCAAACTGAGATGAAACCTATCTTTCCAAAACAGACCTAACTTTAAACTAAACAGACCAAACTTTGTATTCCTCAGAGAACAAATTTTCTCCATTTCCACTATTCTGGCAACTTTTGTAGTAGCTCTTCTGAAAAAGAGGAGCAAGTGTAGGTGCATTTTTCAAAGTGGTCTTAACCAAGGCACTACAGAATGGAAGTTATATCTCTGTCTTGCTCAGGCTGGAACATTCAAGGAATTGCACTTTCTATCACAATATCAGAAATGCACCAGGATCTCATAATGAGATGTTTTTCTCTTGTTATTTTTTCAATGATTTTGTGTGGCTTTGCTTTTCAATACACAGTCCTTCATTCTCAGATATTGAGAATCTAAACCATTAGTAATGGTGCAATTTACCTGCATTCAGAAAATAATGTAAAAGTTCTAAATTTATTCACTAATTACATGTCTTCAGCAGTTTGATTTGTCACCACTTTTCCAGTTACTGTGTTTTGTATATTTTTAATCTTTGAGTTTAGGTCGCTGATTTTAAGAGCGTGAAATAAGTAAAATCTGACAAAACTTTACTAAAAAATGTTTCCTATTTCAGTGAAAATAGGTGGTATTCCACTTGTCTGCTGACAGTATAGAGGGTCCTTTGAATCAGAATACCATGGGGTAGCAAATTAAGTGATAATGAGTGCTTAAGAAATACAGCAGTGCAGCCATGTGGAACTGTATTTCTGATCAAAACAAATAATATAATTATGTTTATTCGATGGATTTTGCTTTCTTAAAACTTGTTGACTTACATTTATTGTAAATGTTCTTTCTCCTTCACTATTCCTGAAGAATCTTATTTTTCAACTCTTTTATCTTTGGTCTGATCTACAGTTAACCATACTGCTCTTGGACACATTACAACATTGACCAAAAACTGCAGAAGCCACTGGTTTGAAGGAGGAATAGTACCCTTATCCTTTCTCCACCAGTCATAGACCATCAGACCCAATAACACTAGGAATTTACTCATGTTTGAAATAGGTAAAATAATATTCCACTCCCTAACCTCCCATCCCCTTTCTCCTCTGTAGTCAGTATACAAGGTATTTTGTAGATAAATGAAAGGTATTTTACACCTGGAAATATCATTATATAAATGAGTCATATTAAGAAAAAACTAGATCATTATTGTTACCTACAGCCTGGTCAGTGTCATAATGAGGGAAGCAGAGAGCATTAAACAAAAATCTTTAAGAGCTAGCTCTCCATGAAGAAGTGTTCTCTATTGTCTTTAATTAAATTGCTAAGTTTGAGAAGTTACTTATTCTTCACAGAGCATCAGCTTGCCTGGCAGGCTCCTCCAAGTCTTCTCAATTTTAATTACTTAATTACTTTCATTAGAGAAAATTCCATATCAAATTTTATAACATATAAGTAATAAAGAAAAAGCTGTCTACGATTTAGTCTTGATAGTTTATATTTGTAGTATGAAGGAGAGCAGCCAAGGTCAAATAGGTGGCTCTGAATCTACTGTATTAAAAAAATGCCCCTGGACCTATAGGTAGCAATTTCTTAATAATTATAACAACCTGAGGATAGCTAGTCTTGGAACACAAAACACATAAGCCTCAAACTACAGCTCTCTCAAGTCAGCAAACCAAGCTGCTTCATTTGCTCAGCTTGTTGAGAAATCTTTGTGCTCCCCAGGGACACACAGCCATCCATTCAGTCTTTCTTCAGCCAAATCATGATTAGAAGAGAAACATATTTTTAAACAGAACCTATTTACTATTATTTAAACAGAACCTATTATTCTGAGGCATTACTACCAATCAGAGCATTTTTATATTCTTAAAAAATGCTTTAACAGAGTATATATTTAAGCTTCAAAAGGAGCAAAATATAAATAGTATCTTACAATAAAGTATAATAATAGTTTTGCTTATACTTAAAAAAGTCTGTACACAGTATACACATACTTTTTTTTTTTCTACTTTGGTCAAAACAAAAGATTATATATCTTATAAGCTGTATTTAATTCAGATTTATGGTATTATAAAACTAACAGCTAACCTGTTCTAGTTCTATGTAGGCAATTATATAAATGTGTGTCTATATGTGTATTCAGAATACATACAGTAACATTTTGGAAAGTTAATTTACTTGGAAATAATTAAAAATTCCAAACTCAGGATTATCATAGATATGAACTTATATTACAATTAAGTATTAATATGTTATTATTTTTGCAACTCTTTATTGAAAGGTGGTGAAAGGTCTTTTTTTGCAAGGTGAGAAGATGCTAGGTTTAAATTTTCCCCACTAACAAGGCTCAATACTTCTATCAGAGCAGCTTAAGAAGTGCGGAATCCTGTATATACTTAAAATCTCTGAGACTCTTTGTTCATACTATTTCCTACCTAAAGATTTAAAATACTGTGCAATGTTTTAACTTCCGATTTGACACTACAAGATTTAACAAGTAACAATGTATGCAGCAACCAACACATCTCCACAAAGGGTGGGTTGCTGTTCGTGACAGTGTTGGTAAACTAATGATGTGAAAGAACAGCCATACACACAAGGTCCTCATGCAGAATTTCTTTCAGAGATCTGAGGCATAATGAAAGCTTGTGGGATTGAATTGTTGATCACGGTTTTGAAATCAAATGCAAAACACTTTATTTTATCCCAGGGAGTATCCTGAAATGTTTCAAAACTGATCTGATGGTATGGTCAAACCTTACTTCTTGCAAATATAAGAGAAATAGCGTAACTGTTACACACTGGCTCAAACGATTACAACTGTTTTGTCAAAAGGCACCAGCTTCTTGGAACTGAGTCAAACTATGTCTTCTGCACTTCAGACTTTGTTAAACATCTCAGCCTTAGGCACCTCTTTGGATTCTGGAAGGGCTATCTGAAACGTGAACTTAGGCAGCCAGCAAGTTTGGTCACGTACCTGCTCGTTTTCACAACCTAAATCACTTTCATGCTGCTGTGTTGCATCACTCACTTCTCAGTGCTCAGAAATTATCTGAGACAATGTTGACAAGAAAACAAAGAAAATAAGCAGTTATAAAGCACTTAAAGGTGCACTGAAAGCAAAAAATTTATGAATCACATGACGTTTAATTTTATTTTTAGCTTCTAACACGTCAGCCACCGTTGTAGGATTCTAGGTAAAAAGACTGCTGGTCCCTAGGACCTGAGACTGGTACAGCTCATACTTCACCCTACAATACCTCTTAGTATTGCATTTGAGAGAAATGTTAATTATTTTCCTCAACTCTGCAGCACGGGTGACAGATTACAATTTGCTTTTAACAAAGACCAGACTTATGTAGTTATCTCACAGATATGCAACAAAAGGTTATTATTTGACATGGTAAGATCTTACTTGGGCAGGATTCTCAACCTCTCTATATCTCAACACTATGTTAGAATCCAACAGAGCTGGTGATGTGATGTTGTTTTTTATACATATATATATACTTCTGAAGGTAGGATGCCACCCACTAAGACTACCACCAACCAGCAATCTGGGTTATTCTTGACAAGGTTTTGTGAAAATAATGACCAAACCTAGCCCAGCTTCCACTGTGAAGAAATCATAACCTTGAGTTCAGTGTCTAATCCTAAAATGAAGTGTCAGCATTCCCAGATATATTGCAAATTGCCATTACCAAGGTAAATCTACTCAAACAATCTTTGTCTATGTGGGAATTCAGAAGCTGAAGCTTTGTGGCTTGCATGGTAAGGCTGTAGCTGTTAAAAATGAACTGTTACTAATTGATAGGGGCTTCAAAATGAAGTTATATGGTATTTGAGATCCTGTTTTGATCTTTTTTACTTTCACATATGTGCCCTTCTGTATCCTGTGGATCTTCTATGTGGCTCGGTGGGTACATGCTCCACATGGTATTCTGCCTTTCTGATGTTTAAATACAGCACATAGGCTCTTACATATGGTGTAGGATCTGCCCTTTGATGGACATATAATCAAGGAATTTGAAATATGGCCAAGACTTTGCTTTTATTTCTTGACTATTGGACATAAGTGTGAATTGAGCCTGTACAATTTATTCTTTTATTGTACAAGATAAACTGAAAGAGGTGGGAAAATCCTTTTTTTTTTAATTGTCTTTCTCAGACAGTACCATAAAGTGGAGTTTAAGTTATCAGAATTAAACATATATAATATGATAATCACTATCAATATAAGAGATAATAAGCAACTATTTTATCGTCATGAAAGAACTGAAATGTGTTTCTTTCCTTTTTCTTTTAGACCTACCAGTCAGTGCCATTATACCCACGGGAGCACACTTCCTTTAACTTATTTCTGGATACATGTTAAAATACTTGTTCTGTGACAAAATTTCTCAAAGGCAATTCTCAGTTTCCTCTATTATTTGGTTTTAGATCTGTTTGTGGACAGTTATTCTAAATACCTATGTTAAATATTTTATTTTTATACTGTATATCATTATTCATATAGTAATATTTAATTTACACTATTACATGGATACATATAAAGTTAAAGACTGAAGAACTTGTTTTTCTTATACAATGTGATGAAGATTTTATATATGTATATATGAAAAAGTTTTTTGTTTTGCAGTATTTAAATATTATTCTAAATAATAATATGGCAAAGAAAATGAATCAAGTGGGTGATTTCAAACAAAAGAATCTCTACTGAAACAAAATATTTCATTTAGATTTCTTTCCCCCCCCCCACTCATCAATAATCAATTCAGTTGTCCCAGATCTTCATGAGGTCGGTCAAATGGCCTTGGCTCCTTTTGCAATTTCTTAGCACCCAAAAGAATTTCAAAAGAACTCGTGTTCTGGCTCTAAATGTACAAGGTCAGAAGGTTCTGAGGAGAAATTTTACAGAGTTTCAGTAATACTGCAGTTCACATTATACTACTAGTGACCACCAAACAAGTAATATATTGAGTCAAAAATTCCTCAAGTACATCTATAAGAAATGTAACAACAACAACAACAAAAATCTAAGCCTGAAACCATCTGCATAGAATGTCACAGTATCAGGTTTTTAAAAAGTAGACATTAAACACATGTATGTTTTGCAAATGTTGTGAATGCCATACTACTATTGTCTCTTTTTTATCTAATAGCTGAAGATATTGCAGGAAACAATTCACAGAACTGACGTATATCAGAGAATTGCACCAACACAGAGCATGTCCAGCGTCCAGCTGTTGTCATTTGCTCTCAAGAACTGCTGGGGGTTTATGCCTGGTTTTGTTTTGATGGCCTTTGTCTAACTTCCACTACAATCTTCAGCATTTGCTCTATTCAACCCTTCTGTAAGCTATGCTATCCATGCATTCCAAACTCATACCTGATACAATGACTGCAGAATTACAGCCCATCCAGCACTATTTCAGAAACAGACTGGATAATTTATCACTACTGTGAAGTCAGAGTCCCTCTTACTCATCAAGGACAATTCAGTAGTTCAGAAGTTCCTTTGCCACATAGATAACTATTTCCCAAACTTAAAAAAAAAAAAACAAAAAGAAAACTACAACAACAAAAAACAGATAAAAGTAAAAGTATTTCTTTCTAAATTCAAAATGTAATTTATTATTTTTATTCAAGAAATAGAAAATTCTACTATATATATATATATATATATATTTGAAAGAGCAAAGCTCTATATTTTACTCTTGAAAAAATCTCTTGCATTTTTATGTATGAGAAATACATTTTAACAGGAAAAGTTAAATAATCATATTCAATCAAGCCTGATCTCTGCTAGGTATTTTCACTGTATCTCTACTGTTTATTTCTTAAACACAACATAAGTTTTAAACTTAGAGGAAAAAAAAAAAGGATAAAGATTATAACACATAATTTTTACTTTCATTTTGAATATAAAAGTGTTAAATTTCACTCTACATAAAAGAGAAACAAAAATACAAATACTGAGGAGGAATCATTATTCCTAAATAACTGAAGAGCCACTGCAGTTCTCAAGTTTTCTTAGTTCGTTGGCTCCTTTGCGAATAACTGCCAAATTCATGAGTAGCACATGTGAGATATGAAGTCATCAAATGTCACTACTCAAATGTCACTACTCAAAGGAGGACCTCAAGAGAGGTCTTCTTGTTAAAGTAGTAAATTATCATTAATCCACAAAAGTCAATGAGAAAAACTAGATTATCACCTGTGGAGGAACCCGCATTTCATAATTCTTCCCATTCTTCTGTACCATTAAGATCTTTTCAATTCCCATACATGAAATTGAATATGCCATTCAAAATACTGTTGAGTACACTTAAAAGCAACCCAAAAAATTAGTAAAAAACAAAGAAAATAGTTGGATATGTAATATGTGTTGGAACATTTTTTCCTCATCATCAAGCAAGGAAGAGGTCCTCCTGAGTGAAGTGGATCTGCCCTCAATGGTGCCATCATCCGTATTGTCATCTGCTGTTCAGAACACCAAAATGTTTTTTGTTCCACTTCAATGCCTTTTGGAAAGTTAATATCATACAGCTTTCTTATTTGTACTGAAAGGCACTCAACAAAAGAGTCTCGAGCAAATTCTCATACAGTAGAACAGTAACTACAACAGAACAGCCATAACAAGACAAACGTGTTAGCCTGAAGATATTGGGGTGATGAGAATGTATTTGAATTGTGAATAGGTCTCTTTGCCGCCTCTGACCCAAAATAACATTCTTACTCATTTTGTATCTACACCAAAAGGTGTTTTTGTGGGGTTGTATAAGGTCCACTGCTGAAAGCAGTCGTTTCAGGAGCTTGTTTTTGTCTTACTGATGGCTATGGTTACACTGTAGATTGAATTGTAAAATATTCCTTCACTGCTCCTTCATTTCAGTGAGACAGAAAGTTTTATCCCCATGAAAGATATTCCACATGAAAAATGTTAATGGATAATGCTAGATGCCCAAAGAAGTTTTTGTATATTTTTAGGTTTGGGAAGAAACAATAGATTCCCATGTAGTCGCATCATATAAATTCTTAGCCCAGCAGTCAGTCTGTCTGAAGAAACAAACATGTAACAGAAACACCTGCCAGGCACTCTATACTTTGACTTCAAAAAGCATTTGCAACAGCATGAAGGATTTTTGCAAATTCTTTTATAAAGTTAGTGGAAATAATCATTTTCACGTTAAACAAACAAACAAAACCTGCTATGGAAACCTTATTAAAAAATAAGAACAACAGTAACGGTTTTTATGCTGTGCCCTATCCAGCTGACACTGTCCTTTTGGAAAGCCAATGACTTGTTAGTACCCCTAGCAGGAGTGGGAACAGATGCGTCCCTGACAGGCGATGGATGGTCAGGGTCCATCTGGCCAGTGCAGCCTGGACAGAAATGATGTATACAGCTTCATCAGCGAATGACTGTCATCAATCCTGTGCCATGGATAGCGTAAATGACAGCTATGCTGCAGCTGAGGCCCAGGTGCGAGAATGAAGAGGGGCTGATTTAAGAATGCTGGGTAATCGGGAATGTATAGTCTCCCGGACTTTAATTTGTATCTTTAACCTCCTATAAATATCCCTGTATATTGGAGCAGGTATGTGATTTTAAGGAGTCTGATCGTGAAATTAGCTTCAGGATGACAGACACTCTTTGCTCTCCTTTAGCTGCTGATTACTCCAGTTCCCAGTATACATTAACAAATGCATGCTGAGCTTTGGCCACTGTACTGTGGGCTCTACAATTTAATTATTACCTCATTGATTTTTCATGTATTTCAATTTTCTTTTCTTCAAGTCGTAGTGACTGTCCTATTGGGGGCAATGTTTGTTTTCTCTTTCCAAGATTTCCTTGTGGAATTTATTTTGAATTCAAGGATTATTTTTTTAACCCATCAGGATCTCATATTTGCTTACCCTGTCAGTTAATAGACAGGTGGATGCATAACCTCTAAAAATTAAACTGAACATTAAGGTTGATGCCAAGTATAAACAGAAAACAATAATTCAGTGACCACTGGCAATCCTTTACTAAAGGTATCTCTGTTTTTCAAATGGTTCCTTTTAAGCATGCATCAAAGAGCATGCATAATTTGCATACATTAGCATTTTATTATTTCATAGCACTGGGAATGTGAAAATGGACACAATTATTGTATCCTCATAGGATATTTCTTTACTTATAATACTATTTCACAATAAATCATTTTTTGTTGTCAGTGGATCGTATGGACTGCTCTAAAAGCACAGGAGGTTATGCATGCTTTATATAAGGGTGTGAATCAGTTGTTTCAGCAAACAGAAATATTTTCATTGTCATAAACAGACATCATCTGTAATTGTACTCTTTTATGAAGCAGTTAATTGCCAGGGACTATATTTTGACCAAGTAAAGGTCAAATGTTGCATTCCAGAAACGTGAGATGTTAGTTGACATCACACTTTATATAATATACTGCATGCATAACTTAATTATAGTAGAGAAAAATAAAAAGAAAAAAAACAACATATTTACAAAGTATGGTTCATGCTTTTTGGCAGACATAAAGCTTATTGTATATTTATTTTAGACTGAAACTGAAAAATAATAATAAAAAAAGCCACAAATCCCTACAGCTCTACCCAAAGAATCTTTAGGAAAGCATGATACAAATTGTGGTAACATTATCAAATGGTGTTGTGTTGGACAGCACTCCAAACACCCCCATTCCAGGCACGGAACTCAGTTAATATGCAGTGCATAGAGCAGAGAGGCCTTAACACAAACTTTGCAGAAGGGGCTACGACAGGCCACGTTAATTGCAGGTTACAAGGAATGTGATCAATTTTTATCTCTGAGGGTTGATTTTTCTGGTTCTTCTTCGAGTTCCTGGAACAGAAGTGGAATATAAGGGCAGCAGATGAAAGAGGAGAGTTTTCAAGAACTGGGCGTCTTGTTCCAGATTCTTTTCCATCCAAAGATGAAATCAACTTGGCTTAGAGTTATATGGATACCAACATTTGAATGTGCCTGCACCATTGTCAGTAAGCGCATAGGAGTATGCACATAAGCCTCTGTATATGCCTGAATAGCCATATTTTGAAAATGTTTTTGTTGGAGAGGAGAGGGAAAAGAAAAAGCCCTACTCTGGATAAAGGAATTTGAAAATTCCTTGAAAACAAATTCTTCTTTTGGACAACTTGTAACTTCCTAGCCTCAAGGCAGAAAATGTAATTGATAAAAAATTATCTAAATAAGCAGATGAAGAGCTGTCATTTGGATTTCCCTGAAGAAAACCTATTTGTGACAAAAGTTCCTCGAAGAAAAAAAAGAAAAAAAAAGAAAAAATTTTCTAGAAAATAATGTTTTCATCAGAATAGTAATGCAACAAAAAAAACCCCTGATAAGTCTATACAAAGACTATATTAGATGTTTCTATGAAACTGAGATGAATGGTAGCTATACAGTCTCCTGGCCTTAAATGCCTTAGGTAAAGTCTTTCAAAAAGTACATGTGGAACTTAGAGTTGACGATTTCTAGTAAGTCTTTGCAATTTGTGCTGTGAAATTCCTGTGCACTTGAAAAAAATATTCCTTTTAATATTTTATAGGGCTGTGTTTTAACCTTTAGAATCTGAATAGAGCCCCCATCTGTTTAGGCTTACTTGTTACCAGCAGTAGTGCAGGTCAGCACTGATCAGATCAATACACCCTTAGGAGAAGACGGAAGTGGAAGAAGGCCATGGAGCTCTGAGCATTTACCCCAATGAATCACAATTACAAGAACACCTGTGCTAACAAACTATGCCCTGATCCACTGGGAAAACATGCACAGTGTTCAGTAGCCCTCAGAATTTCTCATTTATTATCTCTGGTGGGTTGGCCTGCAGTTGCATATAATGCACTCAAGACCTCTTAGGATGACTAAGAGGGTTTTCATAGGATTTTTTTCCTCCTTTTCCAACTATTTTATTTGACCATTATCTTCAAAGTGCTATAGGAGGATTTTAATTCATATGTATCATTTTCACCACCATTTGAGAAAAGTTATATACAAAGTACATTTACATAAGGAGCAATGTACACTCATGAAAGCATTGTTAATAAGCTGTGTCTTTATATCATATAATAGAGAAAAGATAAAGTAGAATGCCCTATGGTAATGAGAGTGCAAAAATTAGGAAAAATAAGCATACAATACTGGAAAATAGCTCCCTTGCACACCATTACAATAGTATCTGTTATTATAGGTATGGAACAGCTTTATTATTTCTGTATCATTATAGTAAATTATCCACACATGGTGTAAGGCAGTCCAGCACTATAATGAGGAAATTCCACTGTGTGAGAGGCTGGACTGTCAGGAAATAGGAATTAGAATTTTCTGCTGCCTTTAAAAACCATTCTCTACAGGCAAGGATATATTAGTGAATCTCAAGTTTCTCCACTTCTGTGTTATCATAACATTGTTGTACAACATCTGTGATACGTTTTGCCATAGATGTCAGGAAACTAATAAATTCATCACTGAACAATGAACCTGTATGATCACATAGAAGGCAGAATGCTTCCAAACTCTCACTGTGATATTTGGCAGATAATATTGATAGTATGCAGCAGGCACAGCTATGTCTTACATATTTTGCATATATTTCACAGTGAAAAAAATTAGTGTAGGAGGCTGTGTTTATGCACTGGAGTGGAAGCTGTCTCTGTCCAGCAAGCTGAGCTCTTCTGGCTTCAAAAGACACTTGGCTTTTAACATCATGCTGAGAAATGGCGAGGTGCAGATTAGGACAGATGAAGACCTGGATTCTGTCTCCTTTTCTGTCTGGAAATCTTGCCTAGGAAAAATCTGTGACTTAGAATGTATGTTCAAAGATGTCTGTCTGTATGCCCTTCAGCCTTGTTAAAAGAGCAGCTGCTTTACCCCTGACTAGGCAGTGACACATCTGAAAATCCCAGGTATATCTGCTGTGAAGTATTCATTTTGGTGAAGTACACATCCAATGAGTTGATACTTTGAAGAAACACCACAGCATCTAGCTTGTACTGCGCTGTTGACATGGAAAACAATTTACACGTGTTGAAAAAATCCTGAATTTACTGCATTTGCATTCAAAGACCAGGCACATTCAGGATAACTAAAGCATCTAAGTAAGGTAATCTGGAGGATATCTGGAGACATTTCAGTCTTCCCATTCAGGTACTAATTACATATTTCTTTATATTTCTGAGTGAACAAGAAGTAACCGTTACCACAAAACTCCCATGTCTGAAAGTCAGGAAAAGGTAAAAAAGGAAGATGAGAGAAAGGAATATCTCAAGAGCTGGAGAAACTCCATCTTCTACGGAGATCATACATGAGAACATGCTTTGGGGGAAAGAATCAGCTGAGCACTAAGCTGTTCAATTCACCATGCTTCAGAGCTAGATAACATCATTTTCTCTTACATAATTCTCACTGTTACATTTGTATTTCTCTGGATTCAAATTTGGATTTGATCATAACCAAAAAGATATTCAGCTGAGTTACTTTTTCCTTGTTATTTCTCTGTATAAAAGTCAATGAAGAGTACTGGACTAATGAAATATTTCTTCCATTGAGAAAAAAAAAAAAAAGCTAAAAACTCCAAACCCTAAGATTTCTCTAATTCTGAACCACTCTCTACTTCTCTGACTCCTCCTACACTTACATTTTTGTCAGTGTTGTGTTTTTAATTAGGCTACCACCCTCAAATTTGCTCAAATCAGACCACATTTAGCGTATTTCCAGTCATATCCAGGCAAAATAACACATGGTACCGAGCAAACAAATTAAGAGGGAAATGTGTTCACAAATACAGCATACACATCTTGTCATTTACAGTGCCTTTTCAGTTATCCCACCAGCCTGTGAATCAGTGTAAGACAAAATTTAAAAGGGCAAACAAAAGTGAAGGTCTGAGTTTCTTATGAGAATCAATTTACATTTTTGTAGGTAAATAAGGAATAAAATACCTAATCTGAGATGTTTAGGCAATTAAACTAACTTTCATCTGACGATACTTGTTTAGGCATTCCTATCGTGCCTCAAAATTCCTTTTAAGCATTTTTGCTATTCGGTTTTCGGGACCTGCTTGATTGGAAACCACTAAGCATGCTTAACTGTGCCACATATTTTTCCTTCTGATTAAAATGCAGGCTGGCATAAGCAGAGACTGATGGCCTCTGAGTTTATAGATTGACCAGGGCACCTGCCGTGCAAGCATCTTTGTGCTGCCCATCACTGAATTTCATTCTGACCTTGAAGCATCACACTTGATAAAGCTGAAAGTTAGTTCCTTTTCTATTTCCAGGCCATTTTTCAGTATCCCTTAACAGACTGTCTATTATATTCTGCCACAATGATTCTTGCTTCTTGTAGGTTTTAGCTCTCAAAATGATTGCAAAGTTGATGTTTACTCACAGGATTCTGTAGATCTTTTGCATGTTTCTGATTTTGTGTATTTTTAAATAAATCATAGGAATACAGCTTGAATCTCAAGCAATTTTGCTGGACACCTGAGACTGTACTTGGAAATATTGGTACCTGCCAAGGTTTTTCAGATAGACGTCTTTTCATCTTAGTTTGTAAGCAACAGTTGGAAGTGAAATTTCCTCACAAAAGTAGAGTACTTTCTAAAATGTCTCTTCCGACTCAAGTACTGATACAGTTCACAATGAATGCAAGCTTTCCACAGTACAAAGCATACACGTTCTGCTCCAGTGTAGAGTAAAATGAATACAGGAACTGGAAAAATAATGTTCCTGTGTTTGTGAAATTTCTAATCATTGAACTCTTCTGTCATCAATCAAGAGTAATTTAAGGAGCATGGAAACTAAAGTTTCTATAACTCTTTGCTAAAGATAATCATATTTTACAACACAGAGAATTGGACAGAAGTACGTTTCTAGTAACAGAATATCCCCAAAATCAATATAACATTGAGAACATAAAGACTTAGGTATTTGGTTCAAATAATAATGAACATACTTCCTAAAGCACATGCAAAAATCTTATAAGAGCACAAATAAATAGACAATGTAATTTCTAGAATTAGAACTCTAAATTGTTTGGGTTTTTTTTGGCCTCTGAAACTTATGCAAAACCAAGGAGCACTTCACTGTCTGAGTAATGCTCATGACGTTGCATCAGTGCAATGATAGCTTCCTGGAATGGCTTATACATAAAATATAGCAATAGCTTCAGCTACAAAACACACCAAACATCTGAAGGCTAGCCATCAAAAGCAAGGAAATTTTGATTTCTAGCTGAGGCCTGTGACATTTACAGGCTATACAGGAATACATGGGATGTTATACAGCATTGCGCATCATTATTGTGGAAGTCATTGTTTCCCTCATTAGTGCTCTAGATCTGTACATTACTTCCATTGCAGGTCATGACCTTCATGCTGACAGTCCATCCTTAACTCACCCTTTTGTGCCTAGGTATTGTAGCAAATTTGCTACAGTACGTGACATCTCACACTTGAATTTTCTGCAATATTTGAAGACATGTATCCCATTCAAATGCACTACTTACCAACTCAGAGGTCTTCAGGAAACCATTAAGAAGATATGGGACACATATCTAAAGTCAAATTAGATATAATTTCATTTGTAAGTGTTGTATTTTATTATAATATTTAAGCTGTATGTCTCTGTAGAGCTTTTAATTTTATGTGATAGGATGAAGTGTAAATGAAATACTTCGCAGCACTGTCAAAAGAATCCCAATACATTTTTAAAGTACATTAAGATTTTGCAGACAAATAAAGGTATCAGCTTACTGGTAACATGCAAAATAGAAAATGCTTCTGTGCTCAGCATCCTATTTTCTCTTTGTATTTCTTACAAGCATAATTTAATATGCTGCTAAAATGTTAGCCTTTCCTTTTTAATGCAATTGGAGATAAATGACTGAAACTTAGCAGAGATTCTGGACAACTCCTGAACAACTGTGATTGACACAGTAGCATCCTGTAATGGATCAGATTGTATGCAGACATTGACATGCCAGTGCTATTATGATAGATCACATCAATTTATAATTTGGCTTCATAAATACGTAGTCTTACTGACACAATATTTAACAATGGTGTTTCCTGTGATACAACGCAATGTACAGGGCTGGTCTTTGTGCTGAGCACTGTGAAGCATAACCTGAAAGCATGTGCTCTGTGGAGAAAAATAACATTCATGTTATAACTAGCCACATTCTGTTTCAATATCAGAAAATCAGTGTGAAATAAGTGAGCTGAGAAGGAGATTCTCTGTTTGGGAGTTTCTTTAATATTTAGTTAGATATTATTTCTTTAATATTTTGTATAGATCTACTGTTCACCTTCTTATACCCTCTTCATAAAACTGCTCAAATTTTGGCAAAGTATGAGAAATTGTTTGGTTAAGTCAGTAAAAAATAAAGAAATTAAATATAGTTAGGTTTTATGGTCATACAAAGAAAGAACTTGGCTGAAGCATTTTGCAACATTTTCCTTTGTTGTTTCAAAGGAATTCTCTGTGGACTTTTTTTAACAAATTCAATTTTGAGGTTTTGCTTGAAATGTGCAAAAAAACTTCCCTAATAATTTAACTCCACTGATGTTAGAGTCCTTGGAAATGAAGGGAACACCAGAGAACCATGCAAATACAGCTACTGAAGTCAGTTTTGTCAGAGCTTCAAGAGCATCCTGTCTCTACTACCAATCTATTAAACTGGCAGGGATCTGATCCAATACACAGTCTTTTGACTGTCCCAGATTTGCAGATATGTGTAAAGGATGACTATTGTTTAGTGAGTCCCAGTTCTCTTGGATGCTACCATGATCACAGAATTGCAGGATCAAAGGGGCCGGAAGGGACTTCTGGAGATCATTGAGTCCAACCCCCCTGTTATAGCAGGTTCTCTACAGGAGGTCACACAGGAAAGCATTCATGTCAGCTTTGAATTTCTCCAGAAGGAGACTCCACAAACATACTGGACGGCCTGTTCCAGTGCCCTGTCACCCTCAAAGTAAATAAGTTCTGTCTCACATTCAGCTTCCTATGAAGGAACTTCCTATGTTACAGTTTGTGTCCACTGCTCTGTCACTGAGCACCACTCAAAAGAGCCTGGCCCCATTCGCTTGATTTTCGTACTTCAGATATTTATAAACAGAGATGTGATCCCCTCTCAGTCTTCTCCAGGCTGAATAGTCCCAGGCCTCTCAGGCTTTCCTCATAATGGATCTGCTCCAGGCTCCTAGCCATCTTTGTAGACCTCTGCTGGGCTCTCTCTAGAAGTTCCCTGTCTTTCTTGAGCTAAGAAGTTCAGAACTGGACACTATACTCCAGATGTGGCTTCACCATGACAAAGTAGAGAGGGAGGATCACCTCCCTTGATCTGCTGGCCATACTGATTTTAATGCATCCCAGGATGCATTGGCCTTCTTGGCCACAAGAATGCACTGTGAATGACAGTGTTCTCCTTAAGTGCCCAACAATGTTCCTAACACTTTAGTTTCATGCCTTAGCTTTAATTTCCACTCTTGCTCTTTACTTACTATCAGGTCAATAATGAGAGAAGAGGATGCTCTGTGAATGTGAGTCACTTGGCTGATCTCAAAAGGCAGTGAGCTGATTCACATCAGCTAATGGTCTGCACATTTAAATTTTAATTTCGTGATTAATGTTTTCTTTTAATTGTGACAGAAAGTATCCTTTGAAAACCTAAATCATTGGTATGTATATAGGGTAAACAAAGACTATAGTGATAGACATAGTTTCTACAATGAAACATTGCGTGGGCTGAGAATTTTATATTGACTTCTGATGCTAAGAGAATTTTTATAATGGAGTGATAAACCCTAAAAAAAGGGTGCTTGTAAAGGAAACACGAATATACCTTTATCTATAATGGCACGGCTGGGGGCTACTATAATAATCCTTTTGCTTTCATGCAGCCATCTGGAAGCCCATTAAAACTAGTATCTAAAACAGACTCCCAAGTGTGTTGAGTTTGCCAGTTCCCACTAAGTCACTGAAATAGGGGAGTTTGCCCTGCTATAGCGTGAAGTGTCCTCTACAGACAGAAGACAGCTTGAACTCCAACCTTTTATGCTGTGAATATGTTGTGTTGAATATGTTGTGATACATACACTCTAATTGTGCAAAAAAGCTAGCCTTAGGTATGTTGTGCACCTCTGGGGTTGTATGACAAGATGGAAGAGGCTAGTCAAAGGGAGAACACTGCGAATTTAATGAAGTATTGGATTTCAACTGAGAAATATACTATTATGATTTGTAGAAAAAGCAGCAATACTGACAGTTTTGCCAAAGTCTATTTTTCTTGCTCAAAAACAAACTCAAATGTATGCCATATATATATTTATACGGTACTACAATTCTTTATTCAAAAGGTAATAAATATTTGAATATATAAATTATTTTACATCATAGTTTGGGCTCTTTGTTTATTTTCAATTATGATTAGGTTAATATGAATGCACTCAGTAAAACATTTTGAGTCTGTGGAGACTGGATATCATCTGACCAAAATGAAGTCTTTTACATATACTCATTACTGATGTTCAGTAATGTGGCTTCACTCTATTATACCTGATACATTAAAAAAAAATAAGTTGCTGTCTAAAATTGCACTGGAACTCAGATGTAGGACCAAATAGGATGCATTAATTGCTTTACTGCTTCACTGCAAAGCCACTCTTAAAACATAATTCCTTAATGAAGTCCGTTAATTTGTTCATGGTGGTACACAAGCTGTTCAAAATGACACAGAATTGCACTCTGTTTTCTAACCCCTGCAGTTTCTTCTGTTAGTCACTCTGTCTTGTGTTGTTATCCCATGGATAGTAATTATTTTATAGTGGCTGTAATTAGGAGAGAATTAGGCTTGGTAAACAAAACCTGCCTTCTCCTGTTAATAGCTAAGGATAATAAATTTGGCTCTGACATTCACTATATTTGGACAAGGCTTGGCCCTCTTCCAGTTTTCCCAATAAGAACTTTATTATATAATTATGCCTTGGAGGGGTTCTTATTACAAGGTAATTTTTTTTTTTTTTTTTTGGTTAAGACACATATTGTATGGCTTCCAGCCAGTAAATGATATACTGTAATATATGCCTCCAATAAATGTTTCAAACAAAGTCTCTCTTAGCAGTATCCAGCTGGAGCTGCACACTGCAGTTCAGCAGACATTTAAAGGAGTTTCTCTTAATGCAAATTATTTTCTTTTGCTCACATTGTCCAACACTGTAACAAGGGTTTAAAAAGAAACCTGGGATTATTTTTATCAGCAAATGACACGGTTAGATTCTTAACTTATCGCAGTAGTTTTAAAGAGAGTTTTCATACTTTCTATTCTGTGAGTAAAGTCACAGTTTTGTTGACAGGAACAGAAGTGAAGCAAGTATCTTATTTTCAATTTTCAGCATGAATTAAAAAACAACCTTTTGTTCCATCTTTCAGCCCACACACTAATGCATCATCTCCCACCCTCCCCTTTATTTTATCCTGTACCTTCTATGTAAAATACAATTTAAGTTAACACACAATAGCACAAAATGCTTCTCAAAGGAAGTCAGTCACAAGCTAAATAGAAAAGGAAGGGCTTAAGGGGAAATTTATGAAGTGAGTGAGGGCACTCAAAAGACAGGAAGACAGCTTTAGTTGCAAGGAGGTATGGAGATGGGATCTAGATTGGGAAAAGGGAATAAGCAATTAAATTCTAAAAAAAAAAATGCAGTAAAGAAGAACCAACAAAATAAATGTAATAATTTTAACTGTTTCTCCTGCTACTGAGTTATCACTGCTAGCAAAACATAGGTAAATAATGCATCAAAACTACATTCAACAAATTTTCTAAGAGCAGTGTAGGTAAGAATTTGTTTTACATATTTAGAGACATAAACCAAGTCCAAACAGATTAAACACTGGTGGAACAAGAACACAATCCAACACCTAGTACCTTTTGAGTTATATTTTCCCGAACACTGTTTCATGGTTAGAGTGGGAATTCCTCAACTATAAAAACCACCAGGTTTAGATAGGAAAGACTGGCCAACACATGTATTTGATGTAAAAATAGCATGTTTTTAAAATTTTTCTTCATTCCTATATAGATACCTTTTTTCTGAAGACACTCAGTTCAGTATTGATAACTTAGAATGCAATCCCTGGGGTAAGATGAATCAAAAGGATCAGAAGAAGTGGGTTATAAACCAAGACAATTATCTACAAAAGCATGCCAAACTGTTCTTGCATAGGAGATACCTATATGTTAGCCATAAGAATACTGCGATCACATAGAAAATAAGTATTGGTACAAAAGTTTCAAATACCAAAAGGTAAATTATAACACCTTGACATATACTTTAGATTTTTAGGCAGGGCTTAGCATTAACAAATTAAAGATCTTGAGCTGAATTGATCTGCACTAGAGGCACATAATAGATTCATTTGGCACTAGCAAGACATTTGAAAAACAAAATGGCAGGGACTGCATTCATCAACATCATTAGAAACAGAAAAAGGACATTAATGTTTCTTAGTGTTGCACTGGCCGTGACAATGAAATTTTCCATGTTCTCTCTCAAACAAACCTATTTTAATTACTCAAGCTAAAAACTAACACTACTTGCTGAGACTAACAAATGGAAATACCTTAGAGGACATACACTCCATATTTCTCTGGAAACTGTCTAGTTACTTAACTGTTGCCTCTTAACTCCTTAAAAAATCTAAATTATCCTTGTTTAACTCCTATCACTTCCCAGAATTGCCCAGAAGAGCCCACAGATTTATCACAGCCCATGGGGGTGCACTGCTTTTGCTAACTCATATTGAAATGATAGGAGAGGCTAGGGAATTCAATAAAAGCTTTATTTCAGGAGCTTTTTCAGCAGAAGGATGCAAACTAACAGTGATTTCCCAGCGTGAGCCTGCAGGAATGTGCCATTACCAAAGTGGAGCAGTCTCAGCTTTCTCTGAGAGACGTAAACTATCATTTGATGAAAAATAACTTGCAAAGAAGCTTTTTATGCTTCTCTCCTCTTTCTTTGTGACTGTGTTTTCTTCTCTCTCTCTTTTTTTATTTTTTGTCTCTCAGAAGGGTTGCAGAGGAGGAAAAGGAAAATAAAGGTAAAATGTCGTGAAAGGTACTCAAGCCATGTCCTCACTGTTTCTGAGGTTCAGAAAGAGACACAAAGCCATGAAACCATGAGTGACGTGTTTGTATATATAGTAGCATTGCCTGAGAATGTCTTTTGCCATCACATCTCAAGCTACCATGATCTCAGTGTCTGGGAGACGTTATGTAGTTCATAATTTAAAAATATCACTTCGGAAGGAGGGAAGCAGACATAATTCTGTCCTATATTCAAAGCCCAGGTACCTAAAAACACTAAGGACCAATAAATGTGCATTTTGCCCTATGATGCACAAGGTGATCAGAGTCAGACTTTGATGTATGACCAGTGGTTGCACACTCTTGCACCAAAGAACCCATACCTAAAATCTCTAGGAAGTGTCATGATTATCCTCTAAATGTTTCACATGAATTTGGGCAAAAATAAGGTGACTAAATATCTCATCTTTTTAGAAGAAAAATTAATCATGTCTTAATAAACTGAAAAAAATAAGTCTATAAATTATAAGGGTAAAAGCAGATTATAAGGATGAACCAGCCTACTTCCACTCCCCCTCCTATACTATTATATAGTTTCTGTAGCACTCCAGTGGTGCTAAAAGGCAGGAAGTGGTTTAAATCATCCTGTTTTAACTTTCAGTAAAGAGAACGTACTGATATCCTACCTTGGAGTGCTTCTAACTGGCCTAGAATAGATCTGGGGGAATATGGCCAGAGCAGGTGCTTAAAGTCTTTCAGGACTCCATAGATGTACCTCTCACCAAAGAGCTCCAAGTTTAGTCTAAATTGTGTACACAACCAAAGTATACCCTGGCCATACTCAGCCTTTATATAAAGTGGAATATAGACACTTTTGCACACCTGCTTTATCCGTAAATGAGCAGAATTCCATTAGATCCAAGAACTGAGCATATTTTGTTTCAAACATGGTTTTGTAATCTGGTGGGTTTTTTGTTGTTGTTGTTGTTGTTGTTTTTCTTTTTTTAAGGCTGAGGAAAGCAAGCTCAGAGAAGGGCATAGTGAACAGCAGGGGACCAAAGCTCTTTTTATCATTTTTCAAAAATGAGATAAAGTGAAGTGACGGTCATGAAGAATATCAGACATTAAATAGCATCCCTGTGTGCAAATCAGAAGAGTAAACTTTATTTAGATAATGGCTTACACAGAGAAATGGTTTGTTAGAAAGAAAAAATAATACTGGAAAAGGTGATAGAGTAACCTGATGGTATTCTTATGAGAAATATTAGGGAAAAAGATAAAATGTTTCAGTTGAAAAGTATGTATGTGTATATATATATATATATAACATCTACACTTGCTCTTTCTGTATTAATAGACAGACATCCTATGAACAGAAAAACAATACATGAAGCCTATAGGGTATATCCACTTTTCAGGTTTTGCAAGGAAGGATATAAGAGCTTTCTAGAAACCATGAAAGTTCCATGTAATGGTGAGGAAAGGTTTAAATAACAATAACTGCAATTCTTTGATCCACCACAAAAGGCTTTCAGGCAACTGGCTTGGTAATACATCTTTGGCTGGATGTCTGATGAAGATGGTCATTTGTAAATGTGCAAAATCTCTCCAGCCTCACTCTGGTCAGGTCACATTTAAAATAATTGCTTCTACTCCTGACCCATCTATCTGCAAACACATCAGACTGACAGCTTGCTTTACTTGCAATGCCCAATAGGCATGAGGACAGCATTACACCCTAAGAAAGGCACAACTTACTGACTAGCTTTTGGCAAGTCGATGTGATACCAGACAAGGGCACTGGTCTTGATGCTGATCATGCATAGCTTGCAGGTGTAAGAGATGTAAGGGAATGTGATTCTTTTCATGCTCAGTAAGATTAGTGCACTAAAACTGCAAATAGAGTAAACAATTTCTGACTTGTTTAAGGTTGGTCAGTGTCTTTACCAATATCATCAAATCTGTGATTTACTACTACAGCTAGCTAACAGATTCTCCTTTACATCAAATAGTGGATCACTGGGGTTTGGAAAATAAAGGACAAAGGAGAAGCCAAGCTACTTAGCCGGCATAGCTATAGCTTCTCTGATAGACTCAAGATATTTTGGTAAAACCATGATAACTTTGCAGTAATAATTACATATTGGTCCCTTTTGCCTTGAAAACAACAACAACAAAACATTTCTACACATTTTACTGCAGCAAAAGTACACAGTTCTCACGAAAAATAAATTTCCTGAGTAGGAAGCAATATCACTGCAAATCAGGCAGATCCATGAATAACATCAGCACTTTCTTTTCAAGCATCTTAATGATGTCATTGCCCACATCAAAATAGCATGATAGCTAGAAATCTGGGGCTGAAGTTTGGGTGTCCTGGATTCATATTTTACATCTTTATGCAGAACAGCCATGTTTAGGACCACAGTACTTTAACCCAGAATCTTACATGGCAAGTCTCTTTTCAGATTTCACAACTACCTGGGAGAAATCAGAAAAATAACAGAAAAGCAGAGATTATACACTCACTAAAACTGATGGTTCCTAAGGAGAGAAAGGTTAATACAGGGGAAAAAAAAAAGGATTTTGTGACTACTAGTTTCTGTCCACCTCCCAGATTGGTACTGAGGGGGATGTTTTCTGCTTAGCCATTTCTGTCTCTCTGCAAAGGTGACCAAGATGTTGTTAATAACTAAGACTGTCCTTGATGGTGGCAAGTCTAATTACAAGGAATGAATGAATAAATAAATAAATAAATACAAAAAAAAACACAACACAACAAAATGGGAGAATGAAAGAGAAGGTTTATGTTTTTTTGTTTTTTTTTTTTCCCCTGGATGTCAGTTCATTACCAGCTTGACACTATAACTTCAAGGGTCATTACTCTACAGTCACTAAAATACCAAAACAAGTGAAAAGCTGTGCACCAGCAAAGGCAAAAGCAAAAATCCTAGATTGCTACATTCTCAAAAGAATTTTTTCATAAAAGAGGGCTCTTCTAAGTCATGCGCTGTTAACTGATTCCCCTATTAATGAACAAGAAAACACATTAAATAAAGGAATGACTCATTGAAAAGAAACTGGAACATAAGATAAGGTGTAATACTGTTCTGTTTTGTTGTTGTTGTTGTTTTCTTTTTAAATTTTACTCAGTTTTCTAGAGAAAAAAAAGTTGGAGGATTAGGATAGACAACTTCCTATGCTATTTCAGAACATACAAGTGTAGCAATAGCATAGTTTATAACAAGGCCTGCGTAAAGTTGACTACCTACATATTTACAATAACACACTGCATATGGTTCAAATCATCTGGTATTCCAATATAGGTTTTTGTTGTTGTTTTTAATTTGAGATATCTGTAACGTATGGTATTATTGAGATAAATATTTGGGGTTTCCCTCTGTTAGCTGTGCACCTCATCAGAAGTGCAAATCTTGTACAGATGTATAGATGTTGGTATTCTCACATAAAAAAGGCTTGTCCCAGGTTTTGTGCAAGATATTCTCACAAATATTAAAATAAGCATTTTTAATTTGTAATGTAGCCATATTTGAAATCAAGTCATTATCATTCTAATGTTCCAGAGAAAGTAGAAGTATATTTCAGATAAAAAAAAAAAAAAGATTAAAATATCTAATTTTTTAAGTAGTCATTTGTCTGAAAACACTGCATATAATGAAAATTGCCAGGTAACTTCAAGAGTAGCAGAAAGCATTTTGATCACCTAGAGATAAAAGTGCTTTAAAGTAATCCCCAAGAGAAGATGGAATTATGAGTGCTGGTAGAAAAATACAGCTATGCACCACTGCTATAGCACAGCATCTCACAGCACTACATGTGCACAAGGTTTATCTGCTCTGACCCACTACCTCTTCAGGAATGGCTACAGACAAATCAGGTAAAATTCAAAGTCCATCTTTGGCACAAAGATTTTCTAAGCTCAGGCCGCAAAGCAAAACCCTACAAATATACATGACAACTGATTCTGTAATGTCATGTGCACTGTGCTGGTTCATTCCACAACTAAGTGGTTCTGTGCTCCAGGCCAGGAACCTGCCTAGATGCCTTTCTCCTGACCTTGAGAAGCAGCTCTTACAGAAATTTCTTTGAATAGATAGAGACAATTTCATTTTATGCTTTGGGAAGACATATTCAGATACAAGACTTCCTGGTTACTTTAATCCTTTCCAGAGAACAAAGAGCAAGATAAAATGGAACTAAGGGCTTGAGCCAAAATCCTTTGAAATCAATTAGATTCTTTTCATTGATTTCAATGACTTGTGGATCAGACCACCACATCCTCAAGGCAGCAACAAGACACTTCCTAGAGAAGGCAGGGGTCCTCAGTTTCACCATTTATTCAGTTTGATCGTTTACTCTTTAATGAATCTCTTCATCCTGCTCTAATTCTCTGCTCTCAGCTGGGCAGGCATTAGGCAGCGCATTCAAGAGGCAGTAGAGGATCACCAGCATCCATCTTTCAGAAGAGACATACAACTGAGGCCACTCAGGACCATTAAGGATCCCATGGCACTTTTGTGAGAGCAAAAACAATGCCAGAGTCTTGGCCAAATTCCAGCCTCTTTAATTACATTCTGTCCATCTATATTCCCTCCCTAGTTCCAGCTGGAAAAAAAAAATAGACACCATCTTCTACTATCTTTTAAATCATTTTATGTAGAATTAATTATAACAGAAAGAATGCAAGTATAAACATTGGTTCTTACTGTTGTCAAAAGACAGTACTGTTGTCTAAGAACATACAACCTTTTTACAGTAAAGGGATACAAGATTGGCACAGCAAAAGTAACCATATCACTATTTTTCATTTTTTAAGAGAAACACTAAAATATGCCTAAATGAAACAATCAAGGAAACAAAAGAAAAACCAACCAAAGAAAACAAGAATTGCAGTAGCATTAAGACTGAATTCATAACACTTGCAAACTGTAACAAACACCTTCCCTGCCTCTGACAGTTTGGACAAGGTCTCCATAACTGCTACATGTCAGGAGCTTCTGAGAGGCCCCACTGCTGGAGCTGCGTGAGCCCTTTGTAGCTGAAGATGGCACTGCCAGGTGTGCAGCCACCTTGAGGATTCTGTCCAACAGTCTGGCAGTTATTTAGACCGAAAAGGCAACAATTATTTTATAGTTTCCCCAGTCAAAATAATGTATCACTCAGCACAAACCTTCCACAGAAAACCAAAATAACGGACAGAGATTTCTGGTTGAAGACACAACTTGAAAGATTTGGGAAACATTTTTGAAAGCCTGCTACTGCCTACACTGTACTCATAGAGCCCTAGGGGAGGACATCACACTGTTTTAATGTGGGATCATTCTGAAATTCTGCAATTTGAACTGTTTTAGGCACTCAAGTATTGTCAACTAATGTAAAACAGATTCAAAAACACACCTTGATACATTCATAACTTGTATAAAAGATTATCCTTCTCCTTTGTCCTTCTGGAGGACTCTCAAAATCTAGAAATTTTCACTTTTTTTGTTTGTTTGTTTGTTTGTTGTTTTTTGTTTTGTCTGAAACAGAACCTTAAATGCCATGATGTGCAGTCCTACCATGATATGCAGTGTTACGTATCGTAGAGGAGACAGTGGACTGAGATTGGTGGTACTCAGCTTTGAGTAACAATTTGGGATGAAGATGAAGAACAGCTGTGTCTCTGTGGAATACAGTGAAAGGGGTTCGAGAATGATAGCCCACAATTCACTCTTCTAGCAGATGTGATTGTGATTAAAAAGGTTGTTGTTGGCAACAAGTAAAATGAAGAGCACTCTAGGGGGCTTAGAGAGCAAGTCCATTAACTTCATCAGCATCAGAATGAGTTCCCATCTCAGTGTAGCCCTAGAAAACAGCAAAATTACATTTACCCACCCTAACTGTAGGATTCACTGAAAATGTAGGGTGATGGGTACAGAATTCATATCTATAAATAAGGTCACATTGGAATTTTTCTGCAGAAATAATTTGGTCACTTGCAGATCATATTAGGTCAAGTCACTCATGATGCTATAATCAAAGTCATGGAATGGAGTTCCTAAGTGATGATACATGGTGGAAGATTTTGTTGGGAATCAAGAGATCTGAAATGAGAGAGACAAACTAAGGAGGATCTTGCAACAAATTCATCTGACCAAATAGCCCCTGTTGTTACCTGGGCTCTGCCTCTTCAGCAGAACTGGTATTTGCTAAGACTTGTAATAGTGAAAAGCTGATAGCTAGAAAGAAACAACTCAGCAATGACAGAGAATAGACTGGTTTACTTCAGAAACTTTTTCATTCAGTCTTCATGATAATTCAGGGTTGAAATACACTTTGTAAAGTAAAATACTGTACTAGATTTCTTTTCACACCGAGATAGCAATACTGCTTCCATACCAAATCTATGCTGTTCATATCACCTGCAAAATTCAACCATCCCAGAAGACTTCACACCTGCAGATTTTCTCACTCATCACTGAGGTAGAAAAAGCTTCTGTCTTATTCTGGAATTCTAACACATTACGGAATTACAACACATTACCCTTGATGATATACTGATATATGTGCTGTACTCATTACACCACATATATGAAGTTTCTTAATGAGCTGCAGAGTCTAACATGCATATTTCTCTTTAGTGTGCATTTCTCTATGTTCCAGCTTTGGAAAAAAACATGCAAAAATGATT
The DNA here is from genome assembly GCF_038088225.1 of Cyrtonyx montezumae. Taxonomy (NCBI): domain Eukaryota; kingdom Metazoa; phylum Chordata; class Aves; order Galliformes; family Odontophoridae; genus Cyrtonyx; species Cyrtonyx montezumae. The sequence goes on along the minus strand of NW_027072078.1, from coordinate 19,677,970 downwards.
ACTAAAGATTTCACTAACAGAAAATACATGAATAATTTTGTCCTAAGGGTTTTTTTTGTTGTTGCTGTTGATTGTTGGTTTTGTTTTGTTGGTTTAGGCTTTTTTGTTGTTTGCTTCTTTGTTTTGCTTGTATTACTTTGTTTCCAAAGCAGCCAGTGATTTCCACACATATTAGCAAGCTTTGTGTTCAGTTTACAACTTTATTAAGTGAATGAAGTGGTAACTTTCATCAGGCAGTTCCCAGTGCTGTATATATGGCATACAGAAACTGATTTTTGATAATGTAGGAGGGAATTCTCTTCAGTAACATAATTTTTTTTTTTAATGTCCAGAATACATTTTTTAATTATCTTGTTACACTTTTAAAATACTACACTTACCCGAATTTCCTGGCTTTGCAAATTTAGCTATCATTATCATTGTTCTTTTGACAGGAATATTCTTTTTGTGTGTGTGAGAAAATCATTTAATCTCCCTTACAGCACATTTAATTGCTTTTACCTGTTGTTCATGCAAGATGTACAGACAGTACAAGCTGAAATTCTGTTCAGAGGCTCCAGTAAAATTATGTATTATATAAGTCACTGTTGAATGTGTGACTTGAACAAACAGATAAATACATTGCTTAGCCTAATCTTTAACAGTCATCTCAATTCCATAACAAGAAAAGATCAAATAACGTTCAGGCAGATGAGTGACCTTTCAGTACAGGTGCTACTAAGCACTGCAATATACCTGGTGCCCTCTTGCTCCACAGTACTGCTTTTTTTTCACCAACCAATTATCCTTGATAATTTGCATTGAGTCTGAAAAGCTGTTTGAATTAAAAAAAAAAAAAGTCCTCTGCAAGAGAAGTCTCAGAATTCAGCATATCCTATCCTGTAGATTCAAATTAAAGAGCTTATAACAGTTACCTCTTCAAGGATTACCCAAACAAAAAGAAATCTCTACCTATCCGATCTATCTAGCAGGTTATATATAGAGAAAATAAATTTAGCAGTTTAATCTAATTTACGAATCTACATAATTATGAATAATTGAAGGAAGCTAAAAGGAGAAAATTCCACATGAATGAAAGAGTGCAGATCAATTCTCAAGTAAAGCAGTACACACCCAACGTCTTACCACAAATTAAATCCGACTGGAAAACCTCTAAAAAATTACTCTTCTGGCAAGATGGAAAGGTGATGATCTAGCATCTCCTATGAGCCTATGATTAATTGTCCAAAAAACCCTTTACATATTAATAACTTTCTCTTTTTGGATCCTCTTGAAATGTGCTTGGCTACTGAAACCAGAGATGCTTTCAATGCTGTAATAATAATAATAATAATAATAAAAGTGTTCATCACCAATGAAAGTATATTTCATAATTAAAAAGCCAGCCTTAGCCTCATTTCTGGTTTGGGGGTCAGGCTGGATGACACAAGCGGCCATTTCTGGCTGGACTACCTACAAATACGTAATTGGAGTGTAAATTATTTTTGCTATATAAATAGCTCCTGATGATATCACAATTTGTAAATAGTGCAGTTTGTTTTCCCAGCAGCTTTGTGCTAGCTGACAGCTCTGAAAAGTTTTTGCATTTGATTATGCTATTTTCCTCTTTAGAGCTCAATAGGAAATCACATGCCATGTGCCCAGTATGAATTGGGTCTGCTTTTCCAAATGCTCTGTTACATCCATGACACCTAAGTGCCTTTAACATCCTCGGGTGAGAAAGCAAGCTGCCTGCACACACACTTGTTATTTTTAAGTCTTTACTTTTATGTAGTTGTGATAGTGTATTTCACAGCTGGCTGATGAAGCATACCAGAATTATTTGTAATTCCTTAGTGCTCCTTAAAAGGCAATTAAATTGAGAATAGAAATGACCATATGTGGTCAGGTGCGTTTCTGCTGCTGTATTACTCACAGTGTTGCCAGCAGACTATTTAAAGACAGCTTGTACCAACATACACTGGTGCAGCTGTGTTAATGGCTTTCCAAACTTCAGCAGTCAAACATGCCCTAGAGAAGCCTTAACAATACATCTGTTTACTAAGATTCTTCTGTCAACCTTTCCAATAACACATCTTTCTACCCTGTTTAGTGATTATAACAGCAGTGTGCTATAGTCTATACCCAAAGACCTTTAAATGCATAATAAACCCCAAACATACTAGCAACTTTCTTTCCTTTTTGACTAGGAAATGAGCATCAACAAATGGCTTGGAAGGAGAATATGTTCCTTTTTATAAGTACAGAATACATTGAACTTAAATGCCTCAGAGAACAGGAAGGAAATCTTGTGTCGAGATACTCCAGGAGTCGGCACAACATAAGGTGAGATGAGACAGGAGGAGTCTCTGGGGTAATGTGGTCCCTCAGAGAGAAATCATCTTCTGTTACCTTGTAAATTTGTTTTTCTTGAAAAGACTCAAGAATGTTACATCCATCTCCCTTTATCCTCAAGAAGAAGCAAAACTGTTACTACCTCAGTGTCAGTTCCTGAGGAAGAAATACACAAAGACAAGAGCTTGCCAAGGAGTCAACCAGAAGGAAAAGCATTTTACAGAAGGAAGTGTTAAGGAAATGTACAACCATACATAGTACTACATTCAGTGTAAGTTTTTCCTTCCTTTGAAATCTAGTTGATTTCAAAGCAAAGAAGATGAAGAAAAGGTGCATAGATTGCTATGAAAGTAATGCCTCGTATTTATTTCCATGGAAAATACAGCAAATACAAAGAGCATAAAAACAGTCTTTGACAGAGCAAATTCTCAGCTGCAAAGCACTATTTTTCACCATAGTCACCACCACTAGCTATGCATTTTGACAGCAATGAACGAGAGCTTTCATGTCATGCTTGTAAAAACCTGCATGGCAGTCTGGAACATGGCTTGTCATGTAACATCACTGTTACTGCTGCTGAAACACACCACCCACTACCTCACTGTGCTCACATCCACTGTTTGGTCTCTATAAACTTTCAGCAAGCATCAGTGAATATCAATGGACACCATTTTTTTCCACATGAAGGAATTCAGTGACACAACTTTTCTTCATACACACTTCCATGTTACATGTCATTGTGTCAGTCTGCCCCTCTGCTGCCATCTGTCACACATCAACAAAATGTAATGGAATACTGGTGGGAAGGTTCAGGCTCTACTGCCATGTTACCAACATATACCTCCACGGTCATGGGACAACATAGGAGGAATTTCAGAGCAGCTCTTGCAGATAGAATTTATTTACTATGCCACAAAACATCTTCCAGAAATAGTCTTCGATTTACTACTGTATGTAGAAACATCTGAGAATGAGGCGGGTTTGACCCACCCGTAAGACTTATCACAGCAGAGAAACAGAAGCATCCAGGCTAATCAAATCATGCAAACAAGTGGATGACCTCCTGAAGAAAGAGCACTGGCCACAGTGGAAGGTTTTCTCCCCCACTCCCAAAGGAGTACTGTCCCAGGCAGGGGCAGAGGGCAGCAGTTTGAGATTTGAGCTCAGGAGCCCCACGAGAACTTCCCTCCAGCAGGGAACTGCAGGGCAGGCTGTGATGCTCAAGGGCAGAAGGAGAGAAAGGCAGGAGAATGTGCTAAGCATCAGCTACAGCCCAGAGACCCACAGCTTGGCAAAAGGTAGTGCAGCCAAAAAGAAGACTAATGCTATGATGCATCAGTTGGAAGTTTTCTGTCTAAGTTTCTGCCCCGAAACTGCCATCACTGAGAAGTCATATTATGTTTGCTTATCTACACATGAAAGTCTTGTTAAGGTTAATGAGAATTCCTGTTAGATAGGAGATAACAGGCTTTTTTATTATTACTGCAGAACCAAAATATTTCCCCATGTTTCACGATTAGGAAGCAGTAGGTGTCCTAAATTCTAGTTCATCTGAAAAGCCCCATGAGAAGTTCATATATTTAAATCAGCAGCTATGTGGAAGCTTCCAGTTAATCATATTTTGGTCCTAGCTGCAGCTCACACTAATTGGAAATACAATAAAAAATGCTCTTTTGAGTATGGGCTGAGGCACTGAGCAGAAATACTTATCACACCTTCCTTTCATTTTCATATTGCATGCCCCTTATTATTTAGATCCAGATTCTTTCTAGATTTTTTTTAAGTGGTAATATCAGATAGCATTTATCTAGGCATTTTAAAATCATGCCAAGATAAAAGTTAATCTTTTTGTAATCAGTATGCAGAGAAGAAGAGAAGCAGTAGTAAAGCAGTTGCTGCATGTTTGCTGACAAAATATTTAATCCAAACATTTAATTTCAATCTGCCACTGTTCTCAGTTGGTATAATTACTTTAAGCAAATATCATGTACTAAGGAACAGAAAATAGTCTCAGCTACTGAAATGCAAATAATAAAACATAATCATATCAAAATTTTAAAGCCACATAATTCTATTTCAGGATTATTTCAATGGACTATTTTAAATGTTTAAGTGATTCTAAATTATCTCTGACATAATGGCTCATGATACTGCTGCCTATATTGGTGAGTAGTGGAAAAGGTCTAATTTTCTCATCTGTTCATACACATCGTACTTGAAGGGTACTACAGTGAAACTGCACTACAGTCCACAGAAAATCACAGAATTTTACTCTTTGTGTCAATGAATGTTAGAACACACACAAATTTCAGACAGTCACCATCACAATTTTTGTGCTGTTTAACAAAATTAATATAAACAAACTCTACCTCTGTTTTCAGCCTACTTGAAATCTGATTGACTCAGGTGTGTGGAATAAATAAATAAATAAAAGCAAAACCAATATATTTAATTGCATACATCCTAAAGAGTACAGAATTCAAAAGGGGCCAAGGTAAAGAACAGAAGCCTTGTTTACTGAATCTGATTGTAACTTTTTACACAGATAGGCAGTGATAAGAAAAGGGGAAATGGTTTTAAAATAAAGGAGAGAAGATTTAGATTAGATGTCAAGGGGAGGATTTTCACAGAGAGTGCATTGAGGCACTGACACAGGCTGCCCAGAGAGGCTGAGGATGTTCCAACCCTGGAGGAGCTGAAGGCCAGGTTGAATGCAGCCTGGACAACATGATCTGGTGCCTGATCCAGTGGCTGGCAACCCTGCCTGCAGCAGAGGGGTTGGAACTAGGTGATCTTTGAGTTCCCTTCCAACCCAAGTCATTCTATGATTTTATCTCTACTAATATTTTCATTCTAAAGTCTGATCCCCACTTCTCCTAAAGGCCCCTCTAGAGCAGAAATATATGAGAAGGTCAGTGTGGACTACAGAAGACCACTGAAAGTTGGACCCTTAGTCCCTTCAGCAGCCCATGCCCACCTCCAGCACTCACACAGCACCCCAGACTGGGTGCAAAAGCATCAAGCTTGCTCCTCATGCTGCCAGTTCTCAGCCATGCTCCCAGTCTTTCGGTTCACCTAGACACATAGCACCATTTTCATGTATAGGAGGTGAGAGAGAAAACGTTTGGTAATGGTGTTGAGAGGGAGGCTTTTTTTTTTTTTCTCATATCTCTATAAAATAAAAGTTCATTTCTGAGGAAAATGATGGATGTCCTTAATTTGTTACTTATTGATTGTATAAACAGATGAGATAATCCAAACCAGAGAGATTATCCAGGCTAAGCAGATATAGTGAGGAAATCAGAAAGAATTCAAAAAAAAAAAAAAAAAAGGGTGAAAAATGCTAAGTGAACAAATCCGGGTACAGAAACACTCTTGGAGCCATGTAATCTCTAAGATAATTACAACTATATTTCTTTGAAGTGAAGTTACAGTTTTGTTTACTTCTTAAGCAGGTTTGCTTGTATTACAGGTCAAGCACACGTGTCAAAAACCGCTGGCTTTTCAGCAGTGATTTCTGTTTCTTATCAGTTTTGTTTACATGGCTAAGCAGGTAGCTCTCCTCTCCCCTCAGCAGCAGCAGTGCAGCAGGCAGAGGAACCCCAGCCCACAATGGCAGCGCAGCTCTTTATTTATTGCTCCCAGCAGGTGTCAGATGCCACAGTTTCTTTACAACCATCAACACCCTGGGGCTTTTTAGTTCCACATATAAGACAAGGAAGATGGGGGATGGCAACTAACCTCAAGGGATTAGGTACCTGAATCCTATCCTGACTACCAGCAGACTCCAGCTGTGTTTAAATGTTTTTTGAAGAATTTCTGATGTTCAGTGGTTGCTGATTACTTCCAGATTTTAGTTCTACGCCAGTGGAGATCTGCTACAAAGAGTTTAGCAGTTGTTGTTAAAAATTGCACCAAAGAAATGTCTTCCTTAAACCAGTTTCTTTCTTTTTTTTTTTTTTTTTTGTGTGTGTGTGTGTGTGTGTGTGTTTGTTTTTAAATTACAGCAGTGTTTAAAAAAAGAGGAAAATGGAGAGAGAAACCTTCCAACTCTTAACAGTGAAAGGAGAGTCCAGCAACATGGGGAAGGAGGAGAGAGGGCAGGGAAGAGGGATCACATGAGCCTTAAGGCCAACTCAGATTTTCCCTCTAAATGTTATGGCGATATTTTAATCTTCAGATGGAAGATTCAAGTGAATGCTCTTTGACAACATTTCCTTTCTTTTGAATTTACCTAATTTAACTTGCAATCTGGGGCATGCCTTGTCCCTTCCTCTGTTATTATACAGTGACACAGAAGAATGTGCATATCTAAATAAATTTCTATTTGAATAGTTTTTTTATAATATAGAATTTGGATATTATAAAAGGAAATAGGAAGCCTTTATACTACAGAAAAAAAAATCAAATTCTGTTCTTGTCTGCATACATTTGTCTCACAAATCAGACGATGTCCAGGGAGTTATGTGAAAGTAAGAATGGTGAATCTGTGCTCCTCAGATGAGAAAACTATCAGTAATGTGACATGTTAGTTCCTTTCAGCTTCTTTAGAAATAAAAATCATAATCACCTTATTTATATATAAAGACTTCATTGTTTCATCAACAAAGAAGGCTGGTTAAGGGAAAAAAGCCTTCAAAGAAAGAATCTAATGTATATAAGTACTTTTTTCATATTTATCCACTGAACCCAAGACAAGTTTTGAACACAATTCAGTAAAATAGAAGAAAAGATTGCTTTCTTTGTGAGGTTTTTTGTTTTCAGGCATGTATGTAGTTTTAAATAGTAGTTATGAGTAAAACAGACATTTTGTAATAATGGAAGAGTTCTGAAGAACTACTCTTTATGTCTTTTTTTTTGTTTGTTTGTTTTTTGTTTTTTCATGTTGTAAGCATAAAACTTTAAATTCACCACACAAAGATCCATTCCACAACGAGGAAAAGGGAGAAGGGAAATGGCGAAAGAAAAGTGCAACTGATGGGACGTTTCTGTGCTACATGTTTAAATAACTGCGAAGCTCCTTAAAATCTTGGTAGTAAGACAAAAGCACGTAAATTGCAAATCACGTCATCTCTGGAAGTACTTGCCATGTTTGGATATACTTTTAACATAAGAAAGTTCAATGAATTTTTCAGTTTTGCACATAGCCAGATGCAAAGCAACACAGGAGCTTACATCATCATAGCAAACCCTGGGACAGTACAAAAAGAAATTGAGCAGGCTATGGCCCAACAGCAGAATCCAGATAGTATTGCATATTCACACATTACAAACCAGACAGCATGTCTGCATCATGGCACTGAGGTACTTTGGCAGCCTTTTGGCTGAACATGGGAATTGATTTCTAATCTTTTCAGATCCAAAATGCAATGAAGCTGAGTTTACAGACTCCTGATGCAACATTACTAACAATAATCTTACTGCAACATACGCGTTCATTAGAGAGGGGTTGTTTTGATTTTCTGTGAAATAATGTTCTGATGGCGAGTTGTATCTGTATCTGTAGCTCTTGGCAGCACATAACAAGCCACAGCCAGCATTGTCCAAGAAAGGATTATTTCATTCCACTACATCATATCACAACTGACTGTACCTCGTAGTACAAATGCAGCCTTGTCATTGCAATTTGTCACACTTTTTTGTGTGCATTATAGCTCACTGAAGTCTCATCTCCTGTGCTGAATAGCCCACTGCCATATAATACATGACACCGTAATGAAAAAGGCAAGATCACAACAAGGGAAATATTGGTCACAGTTCCCATCACAGAGGCTGGGTGCACTCTGGAGACAGGACCAGAACTCAAATGGGATACTTTTGGGGCCACCACAGCTCATCTCCTGCCCTATTTCAAATGTGCCTCACTTTTCGAAATTATTGGGCAAGTCAGCAGCAGAAAATCTGAAGTGCAAGGCACCCCTTTCTTCCCAGGGCAGTTTTCAAACCAGGGTGAAAACTTGGCCTATACAGTGCTTGGGACAAAGCATGACTATGTCTGGGGAGAGCTACTTAACCAGAACTCAGATCTTGTTTAACTTATGCTCCAGATGAATACTAGAACAGTGTAAAAAAAAAAAAAGAAAAAAGAAAGGAAGAAAATAGAGGGAAGGAAGGTTCTGTGGGATTTTCCCAGCCTCCAGTTCCCCTTCATGTCCCCATCCCCTGAATCTCTCCTGCTATGGTGCCTGATGCTAAGCAGTCACATTGCCTTGACCACTGTTCTCCACAACAGGGAGAACCATCTCATTGTTCCCGTACATTATCCCTGTTTTATCCATCCTTTGTGTGCAAGTGTAAACCACAGACTTACACTGTAGGTTTTCCAGTGCAGTTACTGTCTTTGTTATACATTTGTAAAGTGCTTAACTCAAAGAGTCCATGGCCTATACATGCTACTGCTTTAAAATTATAATAATAGGAAGCAGGGTACTTAGAGGGAAGTACCTGAGTTTTTCAAATGTATGTGCAAAACAGAAAAAAACCTCAATAGTGAAAAATTCTCAATAGTTAGCAGAGTAAGTGAAATACATGAGTGAGCAATTGCTTATTTTATTATTTCATGTTATTGTGAGGAATCTTCTAACAGGTTTCCCCACTCAAGAATGATTTCCATCTCATTAACATGCAAGGTAACTTGAATTTTACTGTTTTGGGTAGGGTACAAAAATCTCAGGCAGCACTGCTAAACAATGCATAGCAGGGAAACATTTTAGATGAAGTGTAATTCCCACTATTGCTATCATATCTAATGAATGCATTTTAATACTGCAGCATGGTATATACTGAGATTTCTTGAATCATAGACATGTGGAAAATGTTTGTGCATAAAAACAAACAAACAAAAAACCATTATTCATGTCCCCCTGCCTCTAATTTTTTAGCAAAATCAAAAATTTTACAATACACTCGGCAATATAGAGTAAAATATTAAAGTGATTCTGTGGCTCTTAATAAAAGCAACAAAACAGGTGCTTTGTGCTGGTAGTAATTATCTTTCTAGTCCTCCAAATGAAGGAATGGTATTTTAGATTCAGAGCATGTTATTTGGCATATTTCAGAACATCCCTTTTGTATAGAATGCTTTCCAAAAGTCAAATTCCAGGTCACTGTCTAAAGATGGATATAGTACAGTAACTCACAAAAGAGCTGGATGATACAACTTGTTTCACCACACACTCTAAGTTGTACAAGACACTTGCCATCCCGTAAAACGTTCCCCAATCCTTGGCAAACCCACAGACTCTTGAGCTAATCACTGCACAGTTATCTCAGATGCTATGACACGTCTAGGCTGCAAAGGAGATGTTGAGGCACCGTGTTTTTCTTCTTCATTCTGATCCTTTTAACTTAGTATCAACACTTTTCAACAGATGAACATCAATTAATGATAAATTACAATGAGATTCATGTGAGATCACATCTTACAGATTTTTAGATGCCAAAATCTTTCACAATGTTAAATGTTTTAGAGCGAATACTAAAGATACTGAATAATGATTTTGCCATTTCCTGAAAATTGTTGCCAATCTACCTTTGATTCCAAAGAGATTGTACACCTTTATCTGTTTGAAAACACGAACTTTTGCTCATGAGATCTACACAAAGGCTCTTTCATGTAGGTCAAAGGATGTTTCCCCCATGCCCATTTAATATGTTTTCTGTGAAGTTCTGTGTGCTGCCCTTAGGGCCATGCACATGCTGGCGATATGCATGCAAGTTGCACAGCAAGTTCTTCCTCCTGCCCTGCAGAATCGTACTATCTACACTTCCATCTGCTTTACAATGAAATCATGTACCTCCGTTTATTTTTCAAGCATTTTTAAGTGTTGCACATACTGTAAACCACTGCTTTGTGAACTGGCTCTAAGGCAAGAACACAGTCTACAAGTTACATAGACACTAAGCTATTTTCATCTTGGTAATGACTAAGATGTCTCCTGGAGAATATAATATATTTAGAGTATGTTGTACTTACGAAACAAGCCTCATCATATTGGATGAACTGCTGAACTAAGTCTTAAATGTTTAAAGACAGATCAAAAAGTCACCCTGCAACAAAAGTATGCAACCTACACCTCACTAGTATCAGAGTAGAAATCCATGCAATGAATTTCTTTTTGCAAGTTTTCTTTCCACACTGAAAAATCTTATGCTTTATCTCTGAATGTGTATCAGAGGGATTAGACCTGAAACTGAGGTCTTACAAAGCAAAACTCTGAACAAATAAAAAAAGTACGTCACATTCTTCATAAACTTCATGAGAATTTCCTCAAGACATGCTTCTCCATTTACACAACAGATCAAGGAAGGCTAGAATTCAATTTCAAATCAAATAACCTCCATATTGATGTGTGGTGTAGTTGACAGTGCATTCTCATCAACTCTGTGCTTTCTGGTGGGTAATGTGCACAATACAACTTAGAGCAGCCATCTGGCAGAAAACTGCTGTAGTCAAATTGAAATAGCCTTTAGTACCTTGGTTAAAATGGAGTGCCCTAATGTATGCTTGTCATTTGATGAAAAATAGTGCATTTAAATTATGAAAAAAGAATTTCCCATGAAGATGCAACACAGTACAGTGACACAGATGTCAGGATCTTATTTAAAACTGTTAAGATACCGTGCAGCACAGAGGCACAATTTGTTAAGAAACACAAGAGCATGTGCCAGTAGCCAGAGATTTGCTGCTGGATTCTTGTCATAGGTAGCGATAAAATATGAGTTACCTACAGGTAATTGCTTGCTTCTCAAGGGAAGTGACACCTTTAAAATGATATCACAATACAGAACAAACACACATTGCATCAAAAGGTGCAAAGGCCATACTTGATCACGTGATACAGCAAGAGCAGCCTGATGTAATATTATACATTTTTAAAGAGTACAGAGTTTTTTAGCAGTGAGATATAGCTGTCAGCCCATGGAAATAAGGGGGTCAATTAGTATAAATAAAAATTCCTACCCAAAATAGGTTAAAGATGAGATTTAAAACCACTAAATCTCACAGAAAAAAAAATCCACTTGCATAAAGAGATTCTTTGAAATATCCATCTATTTTGCTAAAATAGATCACATGGCTATGAAACACTGCCTTAAAAAAAGAACCTTAGCAGTTTTGGAGAGCTGAAGTTATGTCTTTGCTACTTGCAGGCAAGCAGCACCTTGGGCTGCTGCCACCAGGAGCTCAGAGAGTAGGTGAGGACAGTGATTCCTGCCCTTGCTTTGGAGTACTCACTCAGGCACACCTGGACAGCACAACCAGCTTCGGCTCTACAAGCCCAGAAGATATCACTCAAATTGAGGTAATGCAGCAGAGGCCACCAAGATAGGTGAGGACCTACAGTACATGTCCTGTGAGGACTGAGCTTGCAAGCCAGAGCTTGCTCAGCCTGGAGAACAGGTGGATCTGGGAGCATCTTGCCTGTGTTCATGAGGAGTTTCATGGCTCAACTGAAGGAAGCCCTACAGTCAGTGCTACTCTGCCTCTGAGCAGGAGGCTGAAACCAGATAACTTTCTGAGCTCTCCCCTAACCTAATTTTTTCTGTGCTTCTCTAACATAAATAAGAGCATAGCAACACAGAGATGTGTTGCTATCTATCTCTCTAATCTGTATCAGTAAATATTATAGGGAAACTATAATGATAGAACCAAACAGTGGTTGATTGTTTTGTTTAAGAATCATCATTCATTACTGAAATTTATAAATCTTTTAGGAAGTTTATATGTTAAACGTTAGCACTTTCCACTTTGCTAACAGTACTGGTTGCAGAACATATGAAATTTGAAAATCTGTGTTAATTCAATGCCATATGGATATGGGCATTCATCCAAGAAAGTGGCAACTCTACAAATGATTAGAAGAGCAGTCCAGATTTGAAGGTTTAGTGGAGAATCCAGCTGACTGGTTGCTTAGTGTCTCAGAACCAGAGTGTCTGAAATAAAAGAGCCTCTCATGGGCCCTTCCACCCCATCATTGCTTTGGGAAAAGTTCTCCCTCTGTTCTTGTGGCACCATCAATTCCACAAGGGTTTGCAGACATTTTCATGCCTACATGTTTCCTCAGCTTTCTCAGAAAAAGGATTATATTCAGCCTCCACTTCATCCAAAACAAACTCTGACAGGAAAGAACACATAAAAAGGCTACACTGTACTGGCCAGTGCTATAGGATTTTCTGAAAATTCCCCAGCTGGGATGCCAGAAGGAACAACACTACACAACACTACCAGAAGAAATTACTGTTAGCTGTCAGAAAGATCTTGTTAAATGAACAGTCAGAAGAGGGAGAATTTGAAAGATGACCAAATATTCTAGAGTTTGAAATACTAGAATAGCATTTTATGAGACGTAAATGTTAGGCAAAGTTTTGTCTATTATTAACACTAACCAACAGAGGATCCACCAACACCACTACTTGTCAGGATTTGTGTGAGACAGAACAGTATTGTATCATTTCACATTTACTTTTCCCTGGGCAAGGTTAAAAAGCTGCTTAAGAGCAGTACACAAAGGCATAAGTTGGTTTGCATATATACAGAGGGAACACAAAGGATAAGGCAAATTAATGACATTCATGGCTTTCTTTGTTTTTTGTTTTCTTCAGAGTAGATGGCTCACTGAACAGTGAATTAGAATTAAAAACAAAAAACAAAAAAAGGACAACTAACAAGATGCCAAAAAATATTGACTATATCACAACTGTACAAGCACTGTTTTTGTTAGTGTATCAGAGAGTAGACAGAAAAAAAAAATTCAGATTATTTCTTCAGGAACAACAGACACATGTACATGAGTAGCCCATCCAGATCACAGAATTATAGATCCAATGAGATTAGTCAGCACATAAAAAAAAGAACACTCCTCTGTGCATCTGAAGGGTTAGAAGTGTAATTTAGCCATTTCCACATGAAAACAATTCCCTTTACATAACAAATTTTGGCAAATATGTGTAATTACATTATTATAATTATTATATTTTAGAATGCTGTTTCTTGACTCCCCACTGGAAATACATGAACATTTGAAAGATTTGTTAGACTTATCAAAATTCATGCTCTTGTTTAATCCTGTATAAATATTACTGATAGAGACTTTTCTCAGAATCAGTTTGTTCATTACTAATTGCCAAGAGATGTTAGAGATAAAATATGCCTTGTGATCTTATAAGAATTTTGTGTCACTCATAGTTAATTCATTCACAAGAACAGATGCATAAGACCAAGTCAGTACCTGATGGGGAAACTCCAAAGAAAAGCCTCTGTGAAACATGGTGTTGGTAAGAAAGTAGAAGCCATTTTTCCTTCAGAGTCAATAGTTCATTGGTATCTGACAGAACAGTGTCGCCCAAAGGTGCAATAACAACATCTATATCCAAGGCTCTGGCCCTTTATCATAATGAAGCATCTCACTGATTTTTTATTAATAGTAGTATTCATGTTCCCTTGACCAGATTCCATATATGCCATTTTCTACTTGAATAAATATACTCTGTATCATACAATTGTATTACCCTAATATAGAATATATAGACCAATTCTTGTTCCTGAACTAAATACAATTCTCACTAGAAAAGAAAACAAAATTCTTCTCACTAATTTTGGTGATGGTGTGAGCAGATTTTCTAAGAAAACTTAGTATATATCCTGAACCCCAGGTTTCCTCTTTACTAAGATTATGCAAATAGGAATACTAAAACTAGGTAGAGAGTTAATTTCACCAGTACCATAGAAATAACTGTGGTTTTATTTGCTTTCTGCTCCTGTCTCACTTACTGTCATAATTTTGGAAGTTTTTAAAAATGTCAGTGAAGATTCAAATTATCAAAATATTAACAGCAAAAAAGATTTGAAGCAATTTCACAATATGCCTGCCACCAAAGCCTCAGAAATTTGCATTTAAAAATCTATATATCTTTTCATATTTAGCAAAGACTAACATAAAAATATAACAAAAATATCAGGGAGCAGGAATGCATTATGAATACAAAACAGTCTTCAAATTATGAGGTGATAAAACAGTTTAAAAGGAAATAACACCTGTGAGAATTAAAAGAAAAAAATCCTATTTATTAAAAAGCTAAATACTGAGATATTTCTATGTGAAAGATCTATAAAATAGGAGTTCTTTTGAAAGAGAAAAACCTTATTATGTACCCTAAATATTACACCAAACAAGTTTTGTTATTGTAACCTGGAAGTAATACTACTGGGTTCATTATTGTTAGTTAGCTTGTTAATAAAAACAACACTCAGTAATATTTAATTTGTTGAATTAACTGGGAGTTAGGTGCCTAAATACATGTCAAAGATAGGAGTAAATACAGCGATTCTATCAGTCACTGCTTTTAACAGGGGGAAAAAATAGGAAAAAAGAAAATTGTTCTTGGAACTGTATTTCCTTAATTTGCTTTAGCATGAACCACAGGTTGGACTTAGAAAAAAAGCAGTGTAGTTTCACTAGAGACACATGAAAATTTAAATTTACTACTTTTTAATCATAGTATTGAAAGGGACAATGTTAGATTTATATTTAAAGAATGAAAGAAAGTATTATGATATTTACATTCTCTTATAAAAAGAGATTCGAACTGTAGCTTTCCTTCAGGAAAACACTTCTCATTATTATGATGAAACAATACTCCTCAATCACTACTATTGAATGAAACGAACACCAATAATAATGTCTCTGTTGAGAAATGCATACATAACTCAAATATTGCCAAACCTGCTATGAAATCAAATCTGATACATCTAGTTAGTTGAGTCAAGAGACTTCATATTTACAACCCATCCTCACCCTCACAAGAAAAAACACTCTTGATTTGCAAGTTAGTCCTCAGAAATGTGGCTTGAATGTAGACAAGTCATTCAAAAGAAAACTCAAACACACTATTTTCCAGAAGCTTTTGGTGAAAGGATTTTTGGACATGTAATTCAACTGCAAACATGAATTTGACATGGAATGGTTACTAAATTACAAAGTATCATCATTATTAAACCTTTCACTTTATTATTCAAAGCACTCAGAACTTTAAACAATTCCCCAGACACAATGAGTAAATGTCAGTTATTCAGTGTAGAGATGTAAAGATCAAGGCAGAGAGACCTGAGGGACTTGACAGTGTATGAACATCAAACAGTGCATGGGTTTCAAACACACCAATTGCCCAAACTTATCTCTGTTGACTCTGTTATTTGTCCTAAAACCATGCAGTCAGAGGGTGCAGAGAGAATCTGCTTTTGATGCCTGCACACAGCCACTGGCTCACAACCTTCTGTCTAAAGGCAGAACACAAGCACAATACTTTCAGTATCTAAAGGGAGGCTATAAGAAAGGGGACAGCCTCCTTAGCAGGGTCTGATGTGATAGGACAAGAGGAAAGGGTTTCAAACTAAAACACAGAAGACAGACTGGGTATTAGGGAGAAAGTTTTTTACAGTAATGGTGGTCAGGCACTGGAACAGACAGGTTGCCCAGAGAGGTGATGGGATGCCCTATCTTTGAAGACATTCAAAGTCAGAATGGACAAGGCTCAGAGCAACCTGATCTAGCTGTATGTATCCCTGTTCATTGAAGGGAAGTTGGACTAGAATACCTTTGAGGGTCACTTCCTACCTAAATGATTCTATGAATTCAATTGCTTTGGGAGTCTTTGGTGATCTTTGGCTAACGCACAGCATCTACCATTCAGTGAAAAATAGTCCTTCTCTTGAGTAGACATGGAAAGAGAGTAGCATTAAATGATGCCCCATTATCCAACTATGATGAGAAACACCATCATATTCAACTGCAGATAGAGCAATGATAGATCTCTGCTGAGAGCATCCCTCAGGTTCATTTAGGCATTGGCAATCACTTAGTGTTGTGCATTCCCAGAAGTCAGTAATGAAAGAATAAGTGATAATTGAAATTACTCCTCTATTTATGCGGGGCCACCCATGTCTGCCTGGCATTGCGAAGCATTAATAATGTACCTTTGGGGATTTGAGGCAGACTGCACCACCACTCTCTCTCTAAGATTTGTGACTCAGCAAGCAGACAAGCTCAGTTCCAAAAAAAAAAAGCAGCTTTGAGTCCTGGTTCACCACTGAGCAAGGACTGCCTGTTCTACCAACAGTAGATTTGGGCTCCTCTGATGCTTGTGCACAGAGAAAGCAAGGTCAGGAGCTGCAGCAAAGGGAAAGAAGTGAAAACATCCTAGCTTCCCCTTCCTTCTGAACACTGAAGACACAGGGATCAACAGATACCAGCTCAGACTTCGTAAAGTGTTCTAGCAGAACAAGGTGAAAAACAGTAGAAAGAAGAGAAAATGTATTTTACATGTTGTGCTAGACTCCTAATTTTTGTATACTTTTAGCCAAAGCTTGTTCATCAACATGTAGCTTGGTCGATTCTGCTTCACAGTTCCTCGTCATTAGTGAGAAGATAACTAAGATTAGAGGCTAGAGATTTCACCAGCTGAGATTTGGTAATTTGTTTTTGTGTTTGTTTGTTTGTTTGTTTCAGTTTTGTGTTTTGTTCGGGGGCTTTTCATTTGCTTTGGAAAGATTTGTTGCTGTGGAAAGATTTGAGAAGCTAAATGAAATGTGACAAGCTTACCAGAGAAACTTTGATTTAGCAAGCAAGAAAGTGTGTCAAGGACAGTATTCTGTATGTCATCATGCACTTTCTGTTTGGCTTCAGCATTAAGAATGCGAGAAAAAAAAAAAGTATTTACAATAACTGTAAGAAAACCTATGAATAGTGAAATTACCATACCAGTGGAAATGATCTGCTTCCACATTGTGAGACCAGCTGTTGTAGCCTTCATCATTTGTACGTTTGCTGTATGAAGGGTGAACATACCCCATTATTGGAGCTGTGCACAACCTAGCCTGACCTAAATGCCAAGAAATAAGCAAGTGAGAGTGAAGCATCAGTGGCAAATTGGAATCTAAGGCCTTTTGTGCTTGTTAAATGGTGGAATGATTATAATTGGAAAAAGTGATGTGCATTAGTTCTGAGTGAATGTACAAGAAATGACAAGCGTGTAACTTAATGATTACTTCACAACACCCAGGACTGCCTTCTAGTCTTGCACAGAGAGGCTCAGCCCTACAGCAGAGAAAACGGCATGTCTTCTCCTGCTATTCACGGGCATCCTCCACAGGTCACATGGAAATAACCCTGAAGTGATAAGTCTTGGTTTAGGAAGTCTGCTGCTTAAGCTTGTATAAGTCATTGTGACAGAGTCGGTTTTTTTCTCTCTCCACAGACCTTTGTCTGTTTTAGTAGCAACTGGGCAGAGCCCAGCTTTACATGAAAACATACACACACTGTTTATTCTCACAGGTAGTAAGTCTATTGGCAGAGCTTTTGCCAATCAACAGCTGTAAGACTTATTTGATTACATCATTTCTGACATGATTATTTTTCACATTTCCATTCCGTAGATTATCATGACAGAAGCAAAAAACAACAACAACAAAATCAACAATAATGAATACAAAGAAAAAACAACAATAAAGAAAAAAACATACTAATGTATAATTTCAAATAAATAAGAAAAAAAACCAAATTATTTTGTTTCAGAGCTGGCAGAAATTATTATCCAAGGATATTAGACATTCAGTCAAATTAATTCCTCTTCATGTTTAAATGACTACTGTCTAGGAAAACTGTTGCCAAGCATTTCCTGGATGATAGGCATGTGCTTTATGGTAGGCTCATATAAAGATTCAGGGTTAAATGCTCAATGAAAATGTATAGTACATAAATCTACACACAAAAGTGGCAGGCAAAGTGTCAAGAAGCAATCATCTCCAAAGTCAGTTTACCCTCACAACAGGGACCTTGTCACGGTCAGAGTTAAACAGGCTCTGGATAGAACTGAATCTTCTCTGTCTGTAACAGTCAGAACTGGGGCCTTTATAAGGAAATATGAACATCACAATTAAGCAGTGTAATCAAATACTGTAATTCTAGTTACTTTTCTCACAGAAGAATTTCAAGTTCTTAAAAAATGAAACACCAAAATCCTTGCCATGAAAGCTTTTAACCTATGTTTATGTGCAAATTTAGATACGTTGTCTTTTAAACTGGAAAGAGTCCTGCCTTCCTAAGGAACCGAGACTTGCTTTTACGTGGAAAGTTGCAATCACTTTCTGCATCACTAAGTGATGCAGAAAAAAAAAACCAAAAAAAACCATAAAAATATAAATTTTTACTCTGATTTAATACTAATACCAAAGCTTTCATAAATCAAGAGGTCAACAAACATGGTAGAAATGTTACATATCGAGCTAAGGAGGGTGAATAATTAGTACCAGTAAGTAATACAGGCAACAAGTGTTCACAGAAGCCTCAAATCCCAAACAAAGACTTGTGCCAACTCTTTACATTCTGAAAACACTCACAGCAGAAGAAAACAGTCTTATTTCTGAAAAATAAAAAAATAAGGGTTTTTTTTAGAAAAAACTTATTTTCTATTACACTGGCAGGTCTCATGAACCTCAAAATCCAAGAGAAACTACTACCTTCATACTCTTTGCTTCAGCTATGCTCACCTTACAGGACAGCCTGGAGGTTCCTGGCTTCACCCTGTGCTTTTCCATGCAATGTTTGGAAAGATGGAACATGAGGGAAAGAACTGTACTCACTCCTCTTTAATTAGTAATGTTCATTTGAATATGATTTACTATGGAAAAGAATCTTAATAAGAAAAGCTTTTTTACATTTATTAGTGGAGAGATGGTCTGACAGTTGGAAAGGAGAATGTATTATCAAGACGATAGTGCAGGTAATATCCTGTATATTGAGTCTAATCACCCATTTAAAGTTAAAACAGGAGTTGTTAAGAATATAGTGAATCACACTCTAATGATTAGTGATGAGAATCACCTAGATAATGAAATTGGTATTGAGAAACAGATTTTTCGGCAGGATGATTACCCTGCAAGATTGATTAAAAGGATAATTGTAGAACAATGTAACCTTTTTCATAATTATAGCAGTGAACTTTTTTAAAGCCATTTGTCATAACATGTGGCTCTGCCATATCACAAAGAGACTGACCACTGATTAACATAATATTTATTACCTTTCAGGAAAATGAGGTATTTTCACACCTGTACAATATCTCTGCATCAGAAGTTAAGGATATAGTAAAATCACTGCAAATTTTCAGAGCTATAAAAGTTCATGTGGTTGCACGCTCTCTGATTGCTGGACTCAAGGATGAGTTTTCCATCCTTTTTATTGTGAGACCCCATGCGACTAACACTTTAGCACCCTTTCATTTGTACCGGCATGTTTATGAGACCAGATTGCTTTTCAACAGTTGGCACAGCAAAAGAAAACATCAGACAGCTTTAAAATTGCACTTAAAGAACTTCTAAAGGCAAAAGATCTACAAGTGGAAATACTGAAAGTTCCAGTGTTTGGGACATAGCTGCGGAAGAACAACTGTTTTTTGAGTTTTTTAATCTCTCAATGAGTTTTAATGTGCTTCAGTGAGAAACTCCTCCGTAACTTTTAATAGCTTTCTGGCATTCTTTACAATAGTGTGAAATCTTTCTATAATTTAGCCACAGATTCAAACTGCTAAGTGTTAGCGTAAGGAATGTTTTTTTTTCACTAAGAACTACCAAGTCAGCCAGCAGGTTTCCTACAGGAAACAAATATGATGATGCTGACACTGGTGTAAACTATTGTATTCAGGGGACAGAAATGTGTCCACAAGATGATGTAGTGATCCAAAAATTATGGTTTACTATGTTCTATCCATAGATTGGATTTTTTCAGACAACGGTGTAAATCTACAGATCAGCTTCTCCCTTAGTTTTGTTATGACAAAAGTGGCTAGGTTTTTTTGTCACATGAGGATGCTGGAGACTATGAGGCAGAACTTGAAGCCTTACATACGGAAACATTCACCAGACATTTATGGGACAAATTCACAAATAGGTTAAATAGCTGTGGCTTACAACAAACAAACACACAAAAAAGCACCAAGTTGCAGAGAAGGATCACTGGCAATCATTTAGTCCAATCTCCTGTCCCAGATAGACATATCAGCAACACCAGAACAAGGAAAGTTTTGAAAACCTTCAGAAGGGAAAGCCTTCCCCAACCTGTCCAGATAACAAAGGCCATTTCTGTGATATGATCCTAGTGTCCTTTCTTTAACCATCTGTCTTGACTGAGAAGAGTTTGGCTCTGCTCTCTCATCTCAGTTGCAGGGTGCTGCTAGCTTCTCCTCTTTGCTGATCTAAACAAAACCAGTCTTCCCTATCTTGGGCTTTTAGGTCAAGCACAACTGCCCTTCAATCCTTAGGAGTCCTCCACAGGCTTGCCTCTACTTTCTCAACATCCTTCTTGCATAAGGGCAACCCAAAACTGTACCTGATATTCCAGGTGATGCCCAATGTTTTCCAGGTAAAGGAAGAGGATAGTCTCAGTCCATCTTCTGATAACACAATATTATAGCCATGGGTGAAGTTTGTATTGCTTATTAGTATGCACATTTGCCATCCACCATATTCCCAGGGTTATTATGCGTTTCTAGTTTGTACCAACACAGCACTGCTTCACCCTAGAGTTTTGCATTTGCCCTTGTTGAAGGTTTTAAGGTTTCTATTAGTCCAGTCTCCAAGGCCATCAGTCTGGCTGAACTGAAGCTCTACTGTAAGGGCTATGCCCACCCTCCACAGTGACCTCCCCAGATTTGCTGAGGCTGGTTTGTATCATCAAAGTCAGTAATGATGATATGGAACTCTACTATAACCAGCACAGTCAAACTCAATTTTCATCATAAAGTTTGAGACTTTGTTACTTTTTCTTGAATCTGTAATTTCAGGTAAGCTGAACACTATGATATCATAGAGTATGTTTTAACATTGAAAAAACGTGTCAAGAATATACAGATTGATCAGGTGTGGGGTGACCATGGAATTGCTTGATAAATTTTGGAGAGGCAGCCCTACCTATCGGTGGTAAAGCAGTTTTCATTTGGGAATGATTTTTTTTATTGACATACTCAATAAAAAAAAATGTTTGGCAAAGCTACTAATAACACATTACTACTGCTCGGCTACCATATTTCAAATGATTAGGTACTACTCTGTGCTACTGTATTTCAGTTAACACTTGAGCAGATTTGAGGGTAAGAAGTGGATGCAGGCTGAGAAGTTCCTAATGCTCCTCATGTTATGCAGCTTCCAAAATAATAACTGTGGGAATCTGCCATCTGGAGAACATATGTACAGTTTGCCACAACCAGGGATAGGACAATAAGTGGTCTAATTCAGGTGAGTAACTGCAGCCGCTCTTCTCTGACTGAGGTAGTAACACATTCCTTTCCTCCTCAGGTGGCAGGCAATAGTCCATCTGGAAGCCAGCAAGGGTCTTTGTTTACTTTAACTTACCAAGTGCTCTTGCATTCATTTGCAGAAGCCAGCGGCAGTGATTCCAGATACTAATGAATAATGACATGGCAAGAGGAAATCTGTGGCATGCAGCCTGTGTGTGCTATGCACCATTTGGTTATGTGCTGCACTGAGGAGTGGGGGGGAGTCTGTCAGTGGGGCTCCTGCGAGACCTCCTACCAGAGCCCTGCCATGGATGCTGCTAGGGCAGGAGCAGCCACGGGGGTAGCTCCCAGATATGCTGCTGCTCAGAGAATGATGACATAGGTCAGCGGGAAACCAAGAGAAAAATGAAAAAGGCATGGGAGTTTATGCTTAATCATTGCCTAAACACACCACTAACAGCTTAAATTCAGCCCAAGAATTTCCAGTCTGACTTTTAGACACTGAACATGAATGAATTAAACAGGAAAAAAAATTCCAATCCTTTTTTCCATCACAATCTATTCAAGCCCATGCCTTTGCTGACTGTAGTTTAGAGCTACACAGCGTTGCGTGGCAGGAGACAAAGGCACAACCTACTCACTGTACACAAAGTGAAAGAGCTCTTGAAGGGCTGGCTGCTGAAAGAGGGGACTCTGACACAGGGTACTGGAGGCTGAATTAAATCCTAGGGCAAAGAAGCCCCTTTGCTTATATTAGTTAATGTGATTCATATTTATAACGATTCCCTCCTGCTGAAAAGGCCTGGCTGCCTGTTGTTTCTGCTCAGTCATCCCCATCAGTTTCACAGATGGATTTAGCTGGAGTGAGAGAATTAGAGCAAGAGTATGATTGTTATTGTTTCACAGCTGATGAAGAACGACAGTAAAAAAAGTAGTTAAGAAATCTTATTTTGTTGTCACCTTTGCTATGTGAAATTTTACACTTATCTCAGACAGTGGGCAAATCCTTGCCTTAAGGTTTTCATTACGGTTCTCAAGGGACTAGTGAAATTGCTTGGTTTTCAGTCATTCAGGGTACATACTTCAAAGGTTAAAATACAATGCTTCTTCCCTGAATTCTCTGTGTAGACACAGACAGCTCTGCAAAGACTGCAGCACAAAGATAGAGAGTTCCATAAAACTGACATTTCTTTTTTAAACCACGTGTGTGTGCCAATGGAGGTTCATTTCTCCTGAAGCAGATGTGTGAAAAATCCTGCATACCTTTTGTAGAACAAAAGTGAGAGTTAATTTCAAAGCTTGACAGCTCTAAAAAAACTAATAATTTGTTGAAGAAAATAAACGAACAGCAAATTCACACAAAGTGAAAAAACACACAGCACATATTTGGGCTGAAGATCTTATGCTGCTTTACAACTTCGGTCCTATTGTCACTTATAATAAAATCAGGGGGAAAGACCTTGAGAGATAAGCCGCTTATTTATTTGTTCCTGAAGCTTTGATAGCATGTAGGTTGCTGTGTGATCTTTATAAACTCAGAGGTGCTAAGCACAGCTTGTTTTTGAAAGTCAATGCCAGCAAGAGACAGACTTTTTGTAACAACACCCGGTGAGCTGTAGCACTTGTATACTCATGTATTTGTCTGCACCAAATCCTTACCTAGCCTACATTAACAGTGCTCTTTTGACTTCATGCTGGGGGCCCAGTATTCATTTCTTGAATATGTATATCTAACTAGGATAGGTGTTCTCCAGAGGATATTTCTCAGCCTCTCACTAACCAAGGAACTCCAAATACCTGAAATATAAACAATAATATTTTCTTTTTCTTCCAACTCTAAACAGGATAGATTCTGATCACAAAACACAGGATTTCTTTGTCTCTTATAAGTTTTTTGGTTGCTGTTGTTTTTCAGGGGGTTGGGATGGTTTTAGTTTTGTTTTAACTTGGTTTGTGGGGTTTTTTTTGTTTTTTTTTTTTTTATTTGAGTGAGGTTATTTGTTTATTTTTGTTTGAAGATCTGAAGGAACAGGGATGAAATCAGTGAGAAAAAAAAGAGTCAAAGAAATGAATGTCAATTGTTCTAATTCCACATACAAGCTGAACTCAGGTAACCTGTACTCTCAGAAAGGAAACACTACTTTAAAACAAATCCTTCAATAATCCTCATAGGCAACATACACAAAATCAGGTAAAGGACTTACTGGAAAAAAAGGGATTTTGTGCAAACTTCTTGCATTATCCTACATTGTTGCTGATTTGTAATGTGTGTGTCTGTTCAGATGCAGAAGTCTGAAAGCAATCTGATGCCTGAGCCAGTTTTCCATCTTTCAGGACAGGTCCCAGGACCCGAGGGAATACTCCCTTGACTCCTACACTTTGCCTTGCTATAAAACTGTGGCACGATTTCAGAACTTCATTCAGAATGAGAGCTGTTTTACAGGAAGAGATGATGCCAACTGCAGTAGCAGTCTGGAAAAAGTTAGAAATATCAAGATATTGATGTGTATATATGCATGGATTTCACAGTTCACTGACATGACAAACTGAGATGATGATGAAGGTTTGAATATCCATAGCATAACATGTTAATTTCTGTTTTCTTTTCTTTTTAAAATTGTCCTTTTCCTCGCTTTTTTCCCCACTTTTTCCATTCACTCTGTGCACCACATTCTGAACTACATCGCAGTCCAAATACATGATATTTGTGTCCGAAAGCCCCGCCCAGGCAATGGATAAACTAGAGGGTAACATGCTGTTTCTGTACCAGAGGCAGTTTGACACTGCACCATGCAGGCTGTTAATCTTTTCTTTTCTGTCCTACAAACAAAACACTGATTTAGTTGTATAGAGGGGATGTAGTTATCTAGAAGGAAAACACTTATACTGATGTAATCAAACACTGGCATAAATGCACCTCAACCACTGATTCTGCTTTAAAATGATTTATTTATTTATTTATTTTACTCAGTTGGCAGGGCAATATTTTCTTGTTTTTCTTTTCTCTACAAGTCTGCAGTAGATTTCACAACAAAAGAAATCCAATGCTGCAGCACTTTTATAGCCGTTGAATTGAGAAAAATGAACTGTCCTGTCCATTAATTCATTTACAATGATGACGAATGGTAACTATGGTAAAATATATAAATATATACATATAAAAAAAAAATCACAGTCCATATTATAGAAAATATTCTGTAACATTCCGTAATAAAGGAAACTGCTTGTTCACACAGGTCATAGAATATCCTGAGTTGGAAGGGACTCATAAGGCTCACAGAGCCCAACTCCTCTCTCCTCTCTGGACCACCCAAAAAATCAGACTGACAATGTTGTCCAGATTCTTCTCAAACTCTGGCAGCTCAGTGCCATGACTGCTGCCTAGAGCAGCTTGTTCCAGTGCCCCCCCTCAGCCTCCTCTGCCCTGGGCTGAACAAAGCCAGGGATCTCAGCTGCTCCTGACACATCCTCCCCAACTGACTAACAGAATTTTGTATCATGTAAAAAATTTGAATTTATTCCATGTGTCTTAATTTTACTCATTCCATCTGGTTATTTTTCTGGCTCATTAATAAGTAGCGTTAGATTTAACAGAGAAATTTGAGGCACAACTTAACAACATTTCAGGGATGACAACCTTGTAGCCAGTTTTTGATCTATACAGTACTCTTCCTTTCTGCAAGTAGCTTAGTTTCCTCCTCAACATTCTACCTTTGATGAACGACTTTTGCAAGTTTATTTACATTTCTATAAGACCAAATTTAATGTATGTGAAATCTTCAAGCTTAATATTTGAATTTTCAAAATGCTAGATAATTGAATAGTGCTTGCATTTGATTCAGGCCTATACCATCACCTGGCAGTGATTTTGAGAAGAGAGCCTGCAGACTCCCTGTCGATATATCACTATTCCCCTGAACGTGTTGGGAGCACTCAGCAGTGCCTATTCCTTCCTGACAAATTGTCATGCAATTAAAAGTAAATTCAAAAATCACTGAAAGGAAAATGTTAATATTTCAAAATCTGATGTCACAGAAAGTATGCTTAGCTAGTCTGTGCATGATTTTGTAAACTTTTATGTAGAAATTATTATATTAAATAGATTGTTTGAGACTTTTAGCATTAAACTCAGCATGACCATGTGTGAAATGATCCATCAGATTTCATCAAAGTTAAGAATCCCATATGGCTTGTATTGCCATAGTTTAAAACTTCCTGTGACTCAGAATATGTCTATGCTGTTCCTAAAGAAACATTTGAGCTAGATTACAACTTGTTTGTTTGGAGGAAGAAGAAAAAAAAAAATACACAAAACTTGTGAAGCTGTCTTAACACAGGGTCAGCCTACATGGGGAATTTTGTGTTGACAGACCTAACAGCAGATCCTGGGCTGGTTCATTTCAAACAGTCCAAGCTGACTGGCCAGAACTGAGTTTTCTCTTTGATGGCAACATCAGTTTCCCTTTGTGACCCCCTAAGTCTAAGTAACTGTTATGGTACTGAAATAGGCTACAAGTTCAAGTTCTTATCTGTATATACACCGTTTGCAAATGAGAAAAATGCTACTTCTAAATACTCAAATTTCTAGTTCTGTATCCAGATTGAGTTCTGTAAGTTCTGTTTAACAATTCTCTTCAAAACTTAAAGCCTCTCATAAGATTCAGCATTTTCAGCTTAGTATCTAGAACGTTAAACCTCCTATCAGAAGACCTTTACATGAACTGCACGGAAACCTTATTTTTTTATTTTTAAATTTATCTTCCATGTCACAACTTCCAGAATATATATAAGAAACTGTTCTCTTTCAGAAGATTGAAAAATTAAATCAAAGAGGCATAGAAAGGCTTGGGTTAGAAGAGACCTTAAAGATCATCTAAAGCTGCTCAGGGACCCATTCAACCTGGCCTTGAACACCTTTAACAATAAAGATTTAGTTTGGCTATCAAAAGGAAGTTGTCGAGAGTAAGGGAAGCGAACCACTGCAACAGGTTGCCCAGAGACGTGGTGGATGAGTCTCTGGGCAACCTGTTGTGTCTCCTGCCCAGGAGACATTTGAGGCCAGTCTGGACCAGGCTGTGTGCAACCTCATAGAGCTGTAGGTATCCCTGTTCATTTCAGGGGAGCTGCACTAGATGACATTTGAGAGTACTTTCCCAATTCAAATGATTCTACCATTCTATATCCACGACCTCACATGGCAGATTATTCGAGTGCCTCACCACACTCTGAGTAAAAAATTTCCTCCCACTATCCAAATCTCCCCTCTTTTAGTTTAAAACCCTTCCCCTTGTTCTATAGCTATCAGGCCAAGTGAAATGTTGTCTCCCTCCTTGTTAAAAGCTCTCTTTACGTACAGATGGACACAAGGAAGTCTCCCTGGAGACTCCAATTCATCTTTGCCTTTCTCATGTTGGGACTCAAGGCCTGGATACAATACTCTAGATGGGGTCTCATTAGGGCAGAGTAGAGGGGAGCAATCATTCCTCTCTTCCTGCTGGCCACTCCTCTTTTGATGCAGCCCAGGATACTGTTCGCCTTCTAGGCTACAAGCACACACTGTTGGCTCCTGTCAAGCTTTTCATCCACTAGGACCCCCAAGTCCTATTCCATAAGAAGATGCTCAAGTGTGCTTTATTTGTCATAAAGCATAATAACTTACATTACACTAAGATTATGCCTCTCAGGCATTTGAAAACATGGTCTTTGTAACGCCACAGAGATTCAGAAAAAAGGACATGAAAAACTACAGTAAATTATCCAAGCATTACAATTTTAAATGTTCTAAGACTTGCATTTAGTAAGTACTTTCAGATAAATCTAATTCTGCATCTCTCCCATAAAAAGTCTTACTAATATTTTCTCAACAACACAAGAGAAGTAACAGCATTTTTAACAATTATATTTTTTTAAGTAACAGAGAATCAAATGAATAATAATAGAAATAACTAAATACTGGATACACTAAAATGGCTGGGATTAATGAAACTTCTCTCAGTCTGACAACACGTTTGCTCAAGGAATATTTCTCCTACAAAATCTTTTATTAGAAGAATAGAACATGTTTACTACCTGAAACATTGTCCAAAGAACAAAATAATGTTAGGAAAAAAATCAAATATTTTTTTAGGACCAGTGTTTGCAGATTACAGAATCATCCCTATTTTTCAGAAAATGGCAACTATAACTGGTATGGTATGTTAAAAAAGAACATGAAGATGCTGACATAACTGTTCTGATCTGAATTGTGCTTTTTTTTTTTTCAATAAGCTTCTTTGAAACATGATATGTACTAGTTACTCTAAGATAAAAAGGCCTTGAAATAAATAATGCATGTAAATTCTATGTCTTACAGTAATGGAAAATGCAAAACTATTTGCATTTTATTTTATAAAACAAAAGTGTTAATAAACATTGTTTCAGAACAGAAAAATAACACCATTTTCTCTCTTCTATCACTGGTATTTATCTTCTCATTAAAATTTAGAAGAATAAGATCACACAGTAGATGACCATTTTCCAGAGAGAACAATGAATATTACACAAATTAATTAATAATTCATTGGGTTATGATATGATTAAAGATGAACCAGAATAACAACCATATTTAAGATCAACCAATTTCCAGGAAAATTTTAAAAAGGCAACAAAAAAACAAACAGTAATTATACAAAATATTTTTTCACCATTTGGAAAGCAGACAAACCTTGTGTCAAAGAAAACACAAATACAAGATGACAAGACTGCCATTAAGTTCAGATTATGTGGTATTTAAAAGACCTTTCAAATGTCATTTATTTACAGTAATCTCTCTTACGTTACTACTTAGAAAACTTGGGTCCTATTTTACACAGATCAGTTGAGAAGCAGAAGAAAATCACCTAACATCTCATGTGCCTCCATTTCTCATTTCTTATCTAAAAATGTGGGTAATACCTAAGTGCTGCCTTTACAAAGGTGTTAGGAGGGTCAGATAAGTACCATCTCTAAAGCCCTCTGAGAACCTGAGATGAAAAGCTCTGTAAAACTCAAGAAAAGCTCTCCATAAGTGCAATATTATTACTGTAGTTCTTATTATGTTTATTTGTTTACTCTCTGCTAGAGAACATAATAATTCTGAAGAGATTTACATTTGAACTTTGTAAGAATTCTGTTATCTGTCTTTAGAAATGCTCTTAAGAGTTCTGTAGAGCAAAGGAAAATGATCACAAAAGCACACTCAAATCTTCCTGAGGATCCCATCCTGCAAGGCATTCGGTGTCTCGAGCAGCACAGAGCACTCTCAGCAAACTGCACACACCATGTTGCAAAACTGGGCCTCCAATGTCAGGTGTTGGCATCACTATAAAAAAGAATCCTAGCACAGAAATAAACAATATTCTACTTTTGTTTTAATTTCATTTGCCTGTTAGACTTGCATGGATCAGGATAGCAGATAAAGCTTCTGTGTCCACTGCCTCAGTGCTCAGCAGAATACTGATGTGCTCAGCAAAGTGCAAAGAGTAGGTCTTTTTACTGTCACTGATGCTGCCTACTGACATAGAGAAAAAAGCGCCCAGGTCTCAATGGAGATTTTTTTTTTTCATTGCGGACATCGTGGACAGATTGAACATTCAACTGGCTTATCATAATATCTTTTTTTACCTTTCTGAAAAAAGCTTGAAGGAATTCAAACTTTTTTTTTCCCCTACCTTTTAATGTTATTCCTATGCTGAAGAATGAGAGCATGGTAAGTGGGACATGGATAAGAAGGAAGGACAGATTCATAGGAAAGGAAGCTGGCATCACCTCATCACCTTTACACAAAAGTTTAAGACAGTCCAAATTTTTTCATAGAACATGCTATTTTAGAGCCTCATCTCATTGCATTTGACAAGGTATTTCCTGGTCAACAATCCAACAATGGGAGTAAAAGGCTTCCCAAAAAATCTGCTGCATTAGTATCAGGGAAGAAAAGAGCTGTTATATTTGTTCTTGAGAGGGAATGTCCAAATAGTTTTCATTCTGCAAAAATCATTGCATGAAGAGAAAAATACTCATTTCTAAAGTTTGGTAATCCAAATACAATTGTGAGGCTTGGAAGCATGGAGAATTAAAAAGAATTTAAAAGTTGTTTAAAAAGAAAATAATAGAAAAAACTTTTTTTTTTTTAATCGTGTATTTAACAGACTCCTAATTATACAAAGCAACAAAAAACAAATAACTAGACTTTCTTCTCAACTTTTCCTTCAAACATATCTTTTGGAAGAATGCTATAGACCTAGGAAATGCTGAAGCACCAGTGCACAACCATTCTCCTTGAGGAAAGCTCTGGACACATCATAAGTGCCTGTTCTCAAGAGGAAAAGGAAAAGGGAAGACAGACAAAAGTACTCTCTGTACAACCAGCATGCTTGAATTACTATTTTTTAAATTCAAACTGGAAAGAGGTGTTTCTGTTTCTTACAGCACTCAAGGAAACTTGGAAAAAAAATTATTTTTATTATTACTTTTTCTTGTAGTTTTAGACAAATCCTGCTCCAAGAGATACTTGGCTCAACAATGCCCTATTTTGAGCCCTATATGTTATTACACTCTATTTAAGGTCCAATCAAGGATGTCTGTGGAGATGAAGAAAATGAAGCTTGCAAAAGACAGTGAAATAAAAAATGATCATAATTCAAGATTGCTACTATTAGAAAACTGCTATTAAAGTTATGCTTTATAAATAAGCTGTGTTTGCATAACATTTAATATTTAAATTCACCAACTCTTTACTGTTCTCCTTAGCTTTTTTCAAACATTTCTTTAGGATTTATCTTCTATGTTGCTGCAAGCTACTTCACCCATTTTCATCGATCATTTGCTCACGGATATACTTACCTCATTAGTGAGAAAGATTAATAAGATAAAGAAAACAGAAGAAAATATATATTAAAAATGCTATTGTCTTGCTTTAACATATTGATTGTAGTTGATAAGAAATACGGAAAGTGAAGTCATTCCTAACAGTCAAAAACCACTGTTCAGTCAGTAAATCAGGAAAATACAGTCAGGAGAATGAGTACCAATATGGAACCAATGCAGCAGAAGCTAGCAATATTGTTAAGTAGGTCTTTAAGTTTAGAAGTATTCCTATTTATGGAGTTTACATGTGGTTAAATCATCATATTTAAGAAAAATGTATAGTTTACAAAGCAGAGTAATTACAGTCACAGCTACAATCTGGCTGTATAAATCACTGTGATTCAAGCTATAGTAGTAATAAGAATAAATGATATTGGTTTTGGTTCATTACCATTCATCTAATAAAATATGAAGAATTAAAAATTTTCCTAAGTGAAACACTCATAAAAATAACAATTTACCTACGCTTCTTCACAGTTTATGTGAATGCAATACAAAAATAATTGTATTTTTAACAAAAGTAAGCTTTTAGGTTAAGGAACTATTTTAACTGTATTCCAGTCCTTGTAATAATTTCATCCAAGATATGCTTTTCCCTCAGAGGCTGTCTTCTCTATAATTCTAATTTCACGGATCTAACAAATGAGACAAGAGTTTACAGACATAAAAGTTCATGCTGAGAAAGAGTTGTAGGATTAGATACTGTGGTTAGAAAATAGTGAGAACAATGAAATATTTAAATGAAATATCCCAGAGCAAGTTTCCTCCCTGCACATTCCTGTCAATGCAGACTTTGAACAGCAGGTTGCCTGTCCAAAAATATTGTATCTTCAGGTCTCATCTGAGTTCATATCAACCTATGAGGAACAAGTCCCCAGACAAAGCCAAGCAGAACTTTGCACCAACTTCGTCAAAATGGAGACATTCTGCTAAGAGTCAAGTCTTCCACTCTTAAGGCCAGTGGGAGTAGGACAGATTATCAAAGCCTAGAAAGTAACACTGGAGTTATATCCGAGAGATTTTCCCACTTGGTATAGACACAGGAGATGGTAACAGAATGCTGAAATATTTTTTGTTACACTAGAAGGCAGAATGCAAATCGCCTTTCTGAAGTTTCTTTATAAATCATGTAGCTATTACAAGAAACAGCTTTTGTTTTATCTACATGTCAAGACCCCACTTCAACATTCTAGAAGCACATAATCACACTGCAAATGCAGTTGGAATTTTGCTACAGTAAAATCTGTAGAATCAGGCTCCAAAATGTGAGCGTCCACTTCCGGAATTGAATTGTGAAGCCAGAAATCACAGTTAATCCAAGCCCTAGGTGTGACAGAATATTATGAATTACTTTGACAGTTAGTAAATGTTACTAATATTTATACCTAAAAACTCCAATCAGTTGGAAATTTTGGAGTTAAAGAAAAAGAAATAGTTTAATGAAATAATGTTCTGGAATGATGTCAAAATCCTAATGTCAAAATAAATTTTAATTAATAAAATTAAAATTAACTAATAAAACAAAACCACTAAAGCAGCAGAGCATGTAGCATTAGTTGGAAAGACTTATATTTTTGTAGAGCAAATGAATTGCTCGTTTCCTGCAAGGAAAGATTTAGAGACTCTCCGGATTAAGCTAAAGCAGAGGATCAGCTTGAGCTCTGTAACTGTGGATTTCTACATGTCTGGAACAAGTTATTTCCCAGTTCCTCGCTGACACCTAGTCAAGGATGAGGGAAAGATCAACAAACAGCAGAAAAGGAATAAAAGCAAGTGTTCAGGAAACAAGGAAGAAAGCTACGTTGATGTAACGTGCCAACCCATGCAGCCTTCAGCAAAATCTCTATCATTGCTTCCCTTCTAAGAACCCAAATTCACTCACATTCAGAAACATATCTTTGCAATAAACTACAAAATCTACAAAACCACAGCACGTTCTGGTTATATGAACACTTTGCTGTTTAATAGAGATAATAGAAGTGTTGGAAGCGTCAGGATCAAGGGAATTAGAGGAAATGCTCATTAAAACAAATTTAAAAGGTCTAATGATTAAAATATTGATTAATTAGCCAAACATTGATTAACAGTCACACTTTATCAACTACAAAGGTTCTAATTACTGCACCATTATTCCATAGATTGACCTGTTCTCTCTTGTCACTTACAATGAAGAACAATTTTTATTAAGTGGGTTTTGGATTTTTGACCTGTAAAATTTTAATAGGGAGTGCAAAGAGGGTGTCGTGTGTGGTTTGGCATTTTAGTCACTGGGGGACTCATAGTAACTGTCTCTACTTAACCAAAGGCACAGGAGAGCTAGAGGGATAAATCTCACACGAGAGAGATTTTGAAACTCCTGTATGTCTACTTCAGCAAAAGAAGAAACTGCATATTGCTAAAATGTATAGATGGGTAATGACAAAATGTTTAAATGACGCATAAGGATGTTGACCAGCCAAGTTGTATTTGCTAAGGTACACAATAATTTAATGAGGAGGAATAAAATGAGAATCTCTTCTTAATTTTTTGTACCTACTCCAAAGCAACCAACCCAGCCTACCCTAGAGATACAGCTATTTCATATAAAAAAAAAAAAAGAAAAAAAAAAAGAGCAGCAGCAGTCAAGAACACAGAGCAGTTCATTTACAAAAATATTTCCCACTCCAGCAACCTAGGTCTCAAAAAACTGCTTCACAGCTGAAACTTATTCTCCAGAAAATTTATGGATGTCTCACATAAGACTATCTTGCTGATTTCAATAACTGTCCATTTAAATCTGTTGATGTAGCGTTTAAACCTTGCTTCACAAAAGAAAGAGGCTAATACACACACGGGGTTACACTCTCAATATAACTGTCTGAAAGTGATGGTCTGGATTTACTCCTGATGAGATCAGCTCTAAGGCCAGAAAGCAGATTTATAGTGTGAACATAAATGAGCATGGAGGAGGGGGACCTTTTTGATCATACATATGCTTGTCAGGCAAAACGTGCTCAAGACCTCATTGCCAAATAAGCAACAGCAAGTGAGTCTCTTGCAGCCAGTGAGCAAAATGGCATCAGAAAGGTGACTGAACAGACACAGCTGGCTGGTGGGTTTCATAGCCAAAAATCGGTAGACAGCCAGAATAAAACTTCCCCCTCGTGCGTTAGAATGGAGGTTGGGATGTATCTCCTTCTGGCTAAAGTTACAGGTTTCACTCATGGAGAAACAGTGTTCTAGAGAAAGCTATATAATTCTGCAGCCACGTAAAGGAAAAGAAGTGAGTGTCATAAAAACTACACCATCTTCTGCATATTAAGAAAATAACTGCTTCACACAGATACTGGTACTCAACAGCAACTGAAGGAATTAACACTATAGTAAACAGGTAGATGTCCTTGGCCTTTCCACTCCATCCTTCTGTTACACTGTCTATTTTAACCAAAACAATCCCTCTACTTCTACCCTCCACATCAGCAAAATAAAACCTATTTCATTTCCATTATATACCATATGGCCTCCTGATCTGCCTTCTTGATTTTTTTTACACCAGAAAAGCTGTTACATTTATAATGCATTTGCAACTTAAATCCACAAAGACCATTTAGAGCATAATCAGACAGTCTGCCTGTGTGTTATTCCGCTAAGCCAAGGTTTATGAATTTTCTCAGGTTATTCAACAAGAGAAAAAAAAAAAAAGAACACCTTAGAATCCTTCTCCCTCCCTACATGTAAGCACACCCAAGCTTGCATTTATATAGTAAAAAACTTCCATGCAGAACCAGAAAAAGGGTGTTTTAGGGTAAAAATCAGAAACCAGTTATTACTCCTCTAGTGAAGCTAGGTTACAGGCTCCTCTCAGAGGTACAGCAGTTTAATGCCTACCACAGTGCAAGTCGTCATGGACTCACCTTCTGTGATGCAAGTGGGAATCGGGATCACATGTGGTAAGTAATAACTCCAAGTAGGAGAATGGTGCAAAGGCATCACAAGAAGTTCACCACTGAAATGGCCAGAACCCAGCCCTGGCTGGCTTCTGCTAGGGAATCTGGCTGGGTCACCACAATCTACGTGGGGGCTCTTGGCTCCTTCTTATCACACTTGCAACTGTAGCCACCTGGGAGGTAAACAAGCAGCGCTGGGAGGTTCATAGCACCACACAACCACTCCTGACTTGTCTTTTCCCTTCAGGGTTGTGCTTTCCAAGGTTAACTTTATTTCATGTGACTTGTAAAGCATAGCTTTATGTGCGTGATTGCTTTTACTCTTTGAGAAGGTAGCAAAATAATTTGCTCTGGCAGTGATGCAGCTCACACTCTCACTAAGAACAGAAGAATATGATCCTAACTGAAAAGAGGCACAATAAAACACAGGTTTAACAAAGCATCTTTTTGCCATCACATTAGGATTTGCAGTCCATAGGGCTGATTTTATTGTAACAACAAAGTGCAACCATTGCTTCAGTGTCACAGCAAATATCTAGAGTTATGTGCATGCAATATTAAAAACTTAAATCCCTCAGTTAATGAAATATTGCCTACTAACTACAGGTAGCATCAAGATACATGCCTTTTTGAGGTTTTTGCAAACTATAATACTACACTGTAAGTATATAAAATTTGAGATACTACTAATGCATCAATAAAACACAACAAATGTAGTACACAATGAGCAAGAAAACCTATCTGGCTAAGGATGCTTGAAAAATAGAAATATTAGTTGTTCTTTCTGAGGGGAATTAAGAACTGTTAATAAATAAATAAATAAATCCTCAATAAAGGTATTATCACTGATAACCAGAAAACCTTTATATGATACAATTTTATCTAATCATTCTTGACATTCAATGTATTTGGCTGCTTACTGCTAAAATACTTTTCTTGAAGGCCCTTCACCACATTCCTGACTTTGTAGTCCTTATCTCACATCTTTTTAAGATCACCTGTTCTCCTGCTTTTCTATTTAGCAAGTGCCTTCTTAATTAAGCTTTTGGTCTTGTCTCTGCCCCAGAAGTGTAATAACAGTGAAATGCTAGTAAACAATATTTAACAATTATTACTTTTAGATATAATCTATTTCATGTTCAACAAGTGTTTAGCCCAAGATCACATTCTTGTGTGATCCTTAGATAAAATCACTAAACATAGCACTAATGATAGCAGTGCTCCTAGAAAAGTGTTAACTTTTCCTACTAAGATAGATCTCCCGGTTCAAATCCACTCAACTAAATTCCATTTTGAACATAATCAGTCTAAAATCTAAATCAGTCTAAAATGTAATCTAAGAGGTAACAAGATACATATTCATATCCAGATTTCATGAATGACCACAGTAAATTCAGACAATTATGCTGAAAAATGTAAACTGAGGAAGCTCTACTGGTTTAATCAATTATTTTAAAATTAAAAACAGAGTAACAAATAGCAGAGTACACTGGTGTTACAAGAAAATGTGCAGATCAAGGGTGGTGTAGGAGCATGCTGCATACCTCTCAGGCTCAGAATGACACCTCCCTGTCCCATGTCTGAGACAGGACAGGCACCGTCTTGCTCAGCAACATCCAGATGTGTAGTCCATCCAATCCAGAAGTTACAGCTACTGACTCTTGACAACCTCCTAAAAATTACTCTAGATGGTATCAGTACTCTTTGGGATCAGGACTGCCCCATGTATATTTCCAGTTGCTTTTTAGATGTTTTTTTTCTGACTCCATTTCTTCTATTAAGATCAATATCAACAAAAACATCATCTGGGCAGGTTTGGGATTTCTTGGGTACAAAACAAAAGGCAGTTATTTTCCCTGTCAACAGATGCCCCACATGAAATACTTAGTCTAAAATAAAAACAAGTTTCAAATTTTAATTTGAATTATTTCTCTGCAACTTTTATTTTTGTTGTGATAGTTCATTCAAGTATGCAGCATTATGATATTAATTTTCTTTAACATTGTAGATTTTTTTTGTTACAAAATATGTTTTGTACCTCTTGCATGATTAAGAAGATCTAGTTCTGGAAGGAAATAGTTCGACCCTTCTTTTTAACAATGGACACCTGCAAATGCAGCCCTTACACAAGACTCTTCAAGCAGATCCTGGTAAAATGTAATCACAGAGAATGAAGTTGATCCCTGTGTGCAGTGACTACATAAACCTTACGCATCACTTGAGTCTTTAAAATAGGGTTTAAGTAGGAGTTAAGCATGTTTTTTTTCAGGCACGCTTCATGGGGTAAAATTTACCAGCAGAAGGCCTGAATAACTTGAGCAAAGGGCAGTGAGGACCGCACAAAAGGAAGGGGTAGGGAATCATGCTTCAACATGGTAACGGTTGGTAAAGGTCAGCTTCCTACTGATAATAAAGTGCACTCACTGTATTTATCTGGCAGATCCCTCTGAAAATGGCTGGTGATCTATGGAGCGCTTTTTAGAAGGGCTCGAGCAGCTGCCTTCATACCAAATTATTCTCTAAAAGTTTCTGTATTCAGTGCTCACTTACCCCAAACAATATACACAGTACAAGAGGATCACTAGGAGCCCCTAAAATGATATCCAGTAAAACAAAAGATACAAAACAATTTCTTAGCAAAACCTAAGTTGTCAATTTTTAGTTGCGTGGGTAGTAGTGCCTAAAATTTTACTTCTTTCACTGTTGGTATGGAATTTTCCCTGGAGACAAAAGTATACCTCCACTTGGAAGAGGTGCTGGAATCATCTGCACAACAATATCTGCAGGAACCAAAAGAAAAAATCCAACAATACGAGTGAAGAAAGCAAACAACTGATTAAGCAATATACTGATCTGGATACCAATTGGCAATAGTTAGGATGTTTGTCACTGAAAGCTAAATGACCTCTCTCCTTTGACTCATACCACGTATCTTAGATTTGTTGCTCACAGTCGACTTAAGTCATCTTTGACTTTGAACCCTCTAGCTTTTATCAGTTTGCATCATGACCAAATTCAGGTTTATTTTTTAGCCTGTGTGAGCACCCACACACCCACACAGAGAGAAAAATAAGGAAATTTTTATCATTACGGTATTTTAGCAGCATAATGGGAATAGACAGCAACTACTTTGTGTTACAAATTTGAATGTGAAATTTCAGAAAACCTCCTTGCATTAAAAATGAATTAACTGTGTGATTATTAATTGTGCATATTCCAATCCCTTTGTGCTGTACTGCATGTTTCTTGAATCTCATTTGAATCCTTTGGCTAAGTAATGTGTCAAGGGGGGTACTAGCCTGAATGCCTGAGTTATTTAAAAAGCAGGACAGCACTTCCAGATTAGAATACCAATGAGCGGGGTTAAAAAGGCTCTACTGTAGTTGGAGGGCAGCTCTCAGTCTGAGTAGTACCTGAAAAGGACCTCTATGGACTAATTTTCAGAATCACATTGTAATGTGGGCTCATGTCAATCATCAGAACAGACAGCTTCATCCCATGATATAAACTAGTTATACATTCAAGAGCTGCCAGAGGATCTTCATTAAAAAGGGACTTAGCATTAAAAGAAGAAGGTTGTTTTATTATAATACTTCAAACACAGTTTTTTGTTTTATATGTTCTCAGAAATCTTTTTTGTTCTTCTCCACAGTATCAAAAAAGCACCATAGAAGCAGCAAAAACATTAAATATTCCAATTTTTAATGGGAATCAAGGTAGCTTTCTGGTTTAAGGCATTAAAAATCATATACATTTTTCTAAATATATTCATGCCTTTGAATAACAAAAAGAAGTCTCTAGATGTAATAGGAGGATGTTTTTAATCTTTTGTGAGAAGGGATTTGCAGAGCTGACTACTCAAGGTACAATATCTACTGGCAAAGTATATCACTGAGAGCTTTATACATATAAATTTGTATAAAACCTTTGGGCTATCCACAAGCTTCCAGATACCAGTTAGATATTACAATCCATGTCATTAAAATTTAATATGATTGTGTTAAGAAGAAAACATTAACAATATCCAT
The DNA here is from genome assembly GCF_038088225.1 of Cyrtonyx montezumae. Lineage (NCBI taxonomy): Eukaryota > Metazoa > Chordata > Aves > Galliformes > Odontophoridae > Cyrtonyx > Cyrtonyx montezumae. The sequence continues at coordinate 19,639,512 of NW_027072078.1, read as the reverse complement.
GTAAGTAAATCATTGACACAGTAATCTACTATTTCAAGAAAACTTAACAGAGGTTTATTAAAAAATAAATAGATAAATGTATCTATTTACTTATATGGTTGTCATTTCAAAGAACCCGATTTAAATATAATTTCACAAGTCATGCAACTTCCTCAAAGTAGCTGGAATATTTTGATCTAAAATTGCTCTTGTGTATTTACTTCATGCCAGAAAAAAGAGTTTATAGGAATCTAATTGAAATGAGAAGGTGATTTTTAGAAGCAGAATTAAATGTATAGTTTAATAGCTTTTGTGCTTGTATTTTAAGCTACAGTAGTTATATTATGCATTATTTTCTGTCCTGAGAGCACATCTTTTTTTTTTTTTCACATTGCTATTTTTCAAGCAGCTTGGTCATCATAAAAAGTCAGGCACATACTTGATATTAGTAATACTGACCATTTCATTGTGCAGTGCTTTCCATTTTCTATTATTGCCTTCACAATTATTAACTAATTAATTATTAACAAGTTAATGAGTTTTCCCATTGCCCTTATTGCCATAACATCTAACACCTCTCAGACAATTAAAAATCTCACTTGTGAATGTTTCTGTGAAGCAGGAAATATTGTCATCCCTGTTTTATTGAAGGGAGACTGAGGCACATTTCTGTATTCACATTTTATAACTATAGTAGCATTAACAGTAATGGGATTGCTTTTAAAATAAAGTTATTCTAGTCATCATCCAAAAGAAGATTAAAAAAAAAAAAGGGAAAAAGAGATTTAAGTAAATTTAACAAGGTTGCAGAGGAATGAAAAACTTAATTAAAACCAAGTTGTTTTTGTCTTCTATTTCCCTGGACAAGCTGCTAGACTTTCTATATTTATTTTTAATGTAAATCTGTTATGATGGGTTATAACAGTAAGAGTACATGATATGATATGATATAATATTATATGATATGATAATACTGCATATTGCATTTTTCAGTGTTTCTCTTCAGACATTTCTCTGGAAGCAGTATCATTAAAAATGAGTTTCAAGAGCTTAGAAAACCCTCCTGGTGAGTGAGCTCTAGCAAACTCACATGAACCCAGGGATATCTTAATTAAAGTCTTTCTGATGTTTAAAGATAAAACAGACATAACAATCCTTGCTCTTTGGGGTTCTTAAAAGAACTCTTCTGAGGCAAAGCTTTCACTCTCTCTGCCATGCTCGAGCCTTGAATTACATATAAACACGCACAAAATATCCACCTCAAAAAACACTCTACAGAAGGAGAGTATGACAATTACTTTGAAGTGCTAGCCCTTTTTCTAGCCCCCATCCTTGGAGCAGTTAACAGTCCAATCTTTGATTTTGCCATTATCATGGCCTAACAGGTAAACGGTGCTCCAGTCTTAAGTCCAAAGAACACATCATGAATATTTGTTCAACATAGTTCAGATCTCTGGCACAGATCTCCCTGAAATTAAGGGAAGGACAAAAGCTTGCTCTTCTGCAACACATAATAAATAAATAAATATACTGTGATTATAAATAGAACCCCAAAAGACCCACGCATAAAAATTCTCATAGAGTCTGCAATTGCTGCCAACCATCAGTTGGTCATTCATAGTTCTCTCTAAACATGTGGAAATTCCAAAGATACTCTGCACCTCACAAGATCAACTTGATCAATAATCTTCTATACTGACCACAGTATATGAGTGCCTTCTGAAATTGCACAGCTATTGAAAATATCAACCTCATTTCTGTTGTTGAGATCTGCAGAAGGTATTACAGAGGTGCCTTATGTCTCAAGGCATTCAGGCTTATAAAGGAAAGTCCTCTGTAGGACTAGTGCAACTTGCTACCTAGTGTTTCTGAAGCTACTATATGTTGTGGAGTTTTACATTTCTTGCAGCGATTTTCAGGGCATATTCTAGAAGATGCTGCTTATTTATTACAAAAACATTTTAATTTTGTTGAACAATGTAGATGTCTGTGCAACAGTTTCCCATAAATTATGCACCTGATTATCCCTGGCACCTCATTTGAAAGATTATGAGAATCTCATTAACAGTGAATCCACAGTCCTGTAATTTCAAACCGAGCAATAGAAAGAAAAGTTAAAATCAGTTTGTCACAGTTCTGCAGGATACAGTAATTGCTGAAAACATTTCGTAGTTCGGTGCAACATATTTCACACACTTTCCTTTATCTATATGCTTATTCTCACCTTGTACATCTTTCCCTCTCTTTTCTAAATGTGGATTACACCAAAGGTGTAAGCTTTGGCACTCTTAAAAAACATATAAACAGTTTTGCAGGTGAATTCCAAACAGGAAACAGTACCTGAAGTTCAGTCTGTATCCTCAGTCCCATTACTTAAGGGAAGAGGTGAGATGCAGGTACTCAAAGTAAGCAATTCTGACTTAATGAACAATTCTAGAGGCAAAGGAATTAACTCTTCTTATGTCATCAGATTATCAGAAAAAATCTTCTAATTGTAGAGTAGAAGTCTACTTTTTCAAAACTATATTTAGCAGCTCATATTGGCACCTACAGTCAAAGCATGGAAAAAAATAGATTCCCGAAAATAAAGCAAATTGTGTAATCCAACAAATCTCAGATACTGTACGGAGTGAGCACTTAGTGTGACTTGCATGAAAGGAGATTATCAGAGCCCTTTAAGCACTGTCAGCGTTCCCCTTCCCAGAACAGAACATGCAAAATCCTCAGCTGCTTATCTTTGCAACCCTAAGATTTGGTTAAGTGGATAGGTTTCATAGACTGTCTCTAATAGACCAGAAACTGCAGGTTCCCTGGAGCATGCAGATACCCAGAAATTAATACTTTGCTACAGAGACTGGGAGATTCTTTGAGGGAAATAAAGGCAAAAAGTTATTCCAATACAACCAAATGAATTAAAAGAAACAGCCTGAGGTAAAAATTCAGTTACTCCCAGGCTTGTTAAGTACTGGGAAGACTTATCTAGCACTTTGTTCTTCCTGAAGATTGTTGTGCAGAGGATAAAGACAATATAACATCCATGTTTCAGTGTCAGGCATTAATTTATTTTGCAAGAGCACCTATTGTGACATTAGTACAGTCAATAACTTTTTAAAGCTAATTTCAAAGAAAAACAGCTTTTGATAGATACTCTCAAAGTGGCAAGTCAATCCATTCCAGAAATAAAGTTTGCAGTTCTCAGACACCTGAAAATTTTGAATGCCCTTCAACTGAAGCTAGAAAGGTGCATCTAAAGTTATATAATTCCTATTTAACCTGTATTTTGTACTTAAAATTATAGAACATTTTGCACTTCATACATGATATTTAGAGATCTGCATTGAAATTATCTTCATGCAGCATGATATTAACTTAAAGAAATCAATATCACTAAAACAATTGTATCCAATTTTTAAATCTTTAAAATAAATTACACTGTTGCGAAATTGGTCTTCAATTTTTATGTCCAAATTCAGTTAATTTTTCATTAAGGAAATACAACTCAAAATTCCTCAGCTTTTGCAAACCCGCAAAACTTCTAAAGAGGTAAGTTTTCTAAACAATACTTCAATAGCTTTAAATATCTTTGGATCTTTTTAAGGTGTATACTTTGTTCACAGATGGCTTCAAGAGCCTTTGAAAAAAATACTTGGAAATTAATCACCTGAATGAAGCCATTTTATGAAAAAAGAAAAAAAAGGAAGGGAAAAAAAGAATATTTCCTCATATTTTTGACATTGTTATTTCACTTCACTCTCTAAGTTCCCTTACACGTCCTCATTTACTCTAATACCATGTAATATTACATTCTTGATAGTATGCTTTACTACTGATGCATTTCCACCAAGTCTTTTTCTGTGTCCTCTTTTGGAAAATCTTTAGAAAATCTATGACAGCAAGAGATACACACACACACACACACACAGAGCAAGAAAAAAAAGAAAAAAAAAAAAACAGTTTTGCAGATCTTAGACCATTTTTTTTCAAAGGCCTATTGCCAGCACCACACCAGAGAACCTCACATAGGTTTGTTGGGTTTTTTTTAGATAATGTTCTACACCAGGATTTGATGTCTAGTCTCTTCTTCACGGGCATCTCTGCAAAGGACACTTTCTCTCTATCATTAACGTGTAAGTCAGTCAGACAGACCTTTTTAATAAGCAGTTGAAGAGCCACTGCCTTTTGCACATGAAACTAACAAAAGGCTCATTAGTCAAATGAAAAAAGAATAGTTTGAATGTCAATGTATTATTTTAAAGGAAATCCTCCTCCAAGAGAATCTCAATATGAAATGGAGGTTTTTGTGTCCAAATTTTAATGTTCTGGACCTTATGAATGAAAAATTGATGAGCAAAGAAAGCTGTTAAAAGAAGACATCCATTGCATGTCATTTTTGCAATGGACCACTGCATTCAACCATAATGCAAAAAGTCAAATAGTAAGTTGTTTTTTTCTTTAAGTTAAACTTCTCTCGGAAAACTTTTTTTCTGCAGTGTCAGCTATCCGTTGCACAAATAACCTTGCATCAATTAGCAAGGTTATTTAAATGACCTCTGAGCAGTAGAAGAGAGCACCAAAATTATACACAAGTCAATAGAAATCTCCTATTCATAGAGAGCGATATCTCTATTTGGAATGTTTATAAGGAGGTTGGAAGAATTCACAGATGTTCCATATTAAGATGTCGTGAAGCTAAATTCAGAGACAACAGCAAGCCTTTCATTATTTTGTAAAAGAAAGGAAAAAAATCTGAGCAATTATTCTATAGAGATGATGCACAATGTGCTTTGTTTGTATACTGAAAGGTATCATTTATCTACTTTCGTCAAGAAATGCTCACAAAACATGCTAGAACACCACACAGTGTAACCATACAGAAGGTTCCCACACAAACAAGCTTTTAGTACCACAACACTTCTTATTTCATGCCTTCTAAACTCACCATACAAATACAGGTATTCAGTGATACTGCACCATTTTTTTTATTGCAACAACATAATAAAAAAATATTGATGTTGGATAATATCTGTTTCCAGATAGAGTAATTACAAAAATTGAGTTTTAAACAACCTAGCAGTAAATCACAGACACGTGGTAGCTGGCATACCTGTCTATTAATATCCTATAGAATGTTTCCAGCATGTTTCTCTCAAAATGTGGCACAATTATACTGGCATTATTCTGTCTCAAAACAGAACTAGGAATAACTTCATGCTGAAAGTGAAGACAAAAAGCTGAAAATAGGCATAAAATGTACAGTTGGATAATAATTATAATTAAAAAGTTAAGACACTCAAGGGAATGAATGTGTAATAAAGATCCATCTAGCTGTGTTGTTAGGCACTAAAATTATGACAAGTGCTTTCAACCACCAAAGTGTGCCTTTAAGGCATATTAGCATAGGTTGAAGAGCTTCATCTCGATACTGTCACGTGGAACAGTAAAGATTAGTAGGAAAACTTGCATGCACAGGACCAAACTAGATGAAATTTGTTATTAAATCTGACTATTATGGCAAGACTACAGCAAGATGCAGATTCAGAGAAAAGAGCAAGGAAAAATATCCAGACATTCCAGAAATGAATACTAGGACTGGGAAATTATACCTTTCTTTCTTTTGTTAAAGTAACAAAAGTGTTGACTAGAGAACTTTTGGCAAAACACATTGGAATTAAGGAATATTTCTGACACAGAATTACAGAAAAGCCTGCCCTATAAAGGTCAGAAAACAGAAAACTACAGGTGGCTAGAGAACTGGCTTGTATATCTGATACAAAGGTTACCTGTGGGTATGCAGGGAGTTTATAAGTGGGATGATGCCGTGAGCATTAGAATTTGCACTGGGCTTTTTTTCTATTATTTTTTTTCCTTTCTGTATTGATGACCTGGTAGAAGAAATGTGAAGAAAGGTGAGACAGTTTTTGCTGACAGAAAAATGGGGTGGGGGAATCAGTCAATACAAAAGTGAAGAGCAATAGAGGTCAGAAAGTCTTCTGATAAACTAGGAGTCTGAATGGATAGAAGAAAGTTTCTAAAGTAATCAAGAATCTTAAAATAATGAAACGAGATGAGAGACTTCAGAAGCAAATTAATCACCTTTGCAAAGAATACAATAGGAATAAGGTAAAACACAATGTACTAGATGTTAGAGCATAACAAATCAGCTGTGAATCTCATTGGCAAAATGCAAAACATTCTGTACTAGATAAACAGCAAAGTCTATCCCAGAAACTCCATCACATGTGGGATAACACCAATATGTTATCTCAGTAAAGAAAGAATAGTTTAGTGCTGCTGAGTATACAACAAAGAGAACAACTATATATGGTAACACTGGGATGTAGAAATTATGATTATTTATAATGCTGAGGATAACTTTGTGGTTTTGGAAATTTTGGAAAGTGGAGGCAATTAAGAGGAAACTCTATTAAGGTCCACACAATCCTGAAGGGAACAGAAAGGAGAGATGCTGCAGGCTATCTGAACTAGTGTTAAATAAAAGTACAAGGGGTTATGAACTTATGCTGGGGGGAGAATTGGACACTAAAAGAATTTAGGTAGAGTTTTCTTGCGCTGCTGCCCTTAGTGGAAAAACCTACCAAGGCCAGACATTGTAATAAGCAGTATATAAAAGGGAATGTTGGACAAATAGGAAATAAAGTGTATTGTGGTGTAACTGTCCATTTAAAGCTCTGTGACAGCTATGTAAGGGTTTTTTGCTCTCCATCTGTCAGAAACTTTCCCAGCTTTCCAAAAGTTAAATCGTTTAATTCTCTTTGGGGTGAAAAAATATCTGCTCAAATGCTTAAGTTCCTGGAACGAGATTCAAAAATACAAGAGACCAATTTCAATATTGCTGTGCTTCATGTAATACAAGCCCTAACGTAACACTGATTTTATGTTAATTGTTTGCTAAAGGGGTCAGGCCATGGAGTGCTGGAAACTGGGATGTCTTCACTCTTAGAAAAGATACACATTAGGGAACGGTAGGTTAAAGAAAAGAAAAATCTTATGCTCATATTCCTTAGAGAGACCAGATGGATTTGACTGAGAATACAGCCTCAATTTCCATACTAAACTTTCTTGGGTATCCCTCTTCAAATTATAAGGACAGTGATCATGTCAGTGCTACTTAATTTTGGACAGATTCTAATCACTAAGTATCATGAGACAGAGAACATCACATTTTTATTACAATCAGTACTCAATGAATATAAATCTATGAGATACTGGGATATGTTTTAAAGTCAACTGTTAGATTAATCTCTGAATTTCCTCCCCAGCAAAGATGAACCTTTAAAAAATCTTGGTTTTAACCAAGCTACTTCTGAAATACTTCGTATTTTTTGTGTTTTTGTGGACATCTTCTCCAAAGACTCCCAAGGCCCATCCACCTAAAGACATTTTTCCTAAGGTAAAATATTATAGTGCATTTGACCTGAAATTAACTGATAAGCCACTTGAAAACAAAATATCAATCCTAAACAAATTATGGTTGCTTTACCTACTGCCTCTTTTCTTGTTATTTCTTCTAGTATTCACATTTATGTAGCAGCACTGTTAACATGCTTCTTGTTTGGCCACCTTGGTTACCACAGATATTTTATTCACTTTCCTGGGTTGCAAATAGTCAGAAGCTCCTCCTGCAGTGACCGTGCAGCTTTGGCTTGGCCTTCACCGCACTCTCCAGGTGAAGTACCCCGTCTAGATACCCTCAGCACCAGTAGTGGAGCCCACTGGAAGACACAGGGCTACGTCTTCGGGCCAGATCATAGCATGTATGATCTCAACACACACCAGGGAATTATTTTGCTTTTATTACAATATTTCAGAAGTTAAACTGATGCTTAAATGCATTTTTAACATTAACTTTTGAGAGACAGCACGATACAATGACTGAATTTAACACTGGATCAATTTGAAAATCAGAAGGCCTGAGCTGATCACACAGAGCAGTATGCAAACAGGACTGAGAATTACAAAAATCTTTTTTATTTCAAAGCAGAAGTCTAGTCCATGTGAATGCAGCCGTCCTGTATCGCCCCACTTTAAAAAATAGGCTACTTTATTCCAGAATACTGCTGCCTGAAAAACAACTGAAATACATAATTTTTATAATTCTTTTAAAAGAAAAGTGACCATAAACAACCTTTAATCTTATAGTAAAATACGTAGACATTCAAATTACAGCTTTGTTCCTGACCAGTAAAATGTTGTTTGTTACAGGTGAAATTTCCTGCCACTGAATACCACCATTCAGGACCATCCGCAAAATAAAGCATTTAAAGATTTGAGCTTTACAATTAATATCCTTCAACTTAATATTGGAAGCTTAAGTTTTCACAATTTGACTCATTTCATTATTATTGTAGTGATTAAATGTTTGCTCCTACTGAATGGCACACTTGCATGTCTCATACAAAGCAATGCTGAAGAGCAAAAGTGACTGCATTTCTGAAACTATTAAAAAGCTAAAAAACAAACAAAAAAAACAAGTTTTGAAGAGGAAAATGCACTCTAAACATTTCAAAGCACAGAAAATTGTCTACTATCTCATTGATTTTTTGAACAGCAAAGACTGTTATGAGAACACTAAAGAGCCGTGTTCAATCTTCTAGCAGTTTTCCCACATGATCCAAAATGCTTGCACTTCCTAAGCCCATTTGGTTAAAAACTCACTCTGTTAACAAGTCATTTGGAGAGAGATATTATTTGACAAGAAGTGTTTACAGTATACTAGTCAGTCAGCTCACATTAAATAGTAATTAGCCCACTGCACAGGGTTAAAGTTAAAATACATCTGTTTTGTTGTCCATTTAAAACAATTTTTAAAAACCACTTTGAACAGTTCTAAGGGATTTCTCACAGAGATGTTCAATTTTAAATGCAATCAGCACGTAAGACTAGTTTCTAAATATCTTTGAGCTCTTAACTCCCTTGGAAAGCTGTCTCCTGCTCGACGATTCTTTGCACACTCAATTTCATATTACCAACAAGAACCTGCTCAAGTAAGGAAGTCTTTAGAAAACGAGATATTCATTAGAAGCTGGACTAAGATCTCAGATTCATTTTACACAGACCACAGCATGGATCTACTTAATGGTTACTTTAGTTCTCTATAGGCAGATTCAAAAGGGTTTCATACCTCATTATCATTTATCTAAGCACTCCATTACCATCAAATTTACCTTCACCATATCAAGTAGAGCTCAGAATTAAGAAGGTTTAGTTACAAAAATGCCAAGAGCAGAAAGCTGACACATGCTATGCATATTATAATGAATGACCTACTTTGAAACATGCCCACATGTTACATTTTCCTGGTTATTTTCCACAGAAAATTTTGAATCCCTAATTAAGCAAGAAGGAAGCCAAAGGCATGGGTTCATTTGCAAAGAAGTCATAGATGGCTGGCTGATATGTTTCTGCAGAACAGAGAGTAAAGGAAAGCCACACACAATGAACTGAGACAAATGGATGAAGGCTTATCCAAGGAGAGCAATTCATACTGCTGAATTGTGCTAGAGTTGTCTAACACTTGTATATGCATAGGTGACACCGTCCATTCACATATGTGAAAAAGAAAAAAATCGATTTGTGCTTGAATTTCAGATACTGAAAAAAATTACTCATCTTCACAGTTTACAAAACTTTTGGGGCGAGTTTTGCTGTCCACACAAGGCATACCTTCCAACGCACTGTGTTCGTTTCTTAGATTTTACTAATAGCAGATTTCTAGATGGGTATCTTTGAACAACTACAATTAAAAATAAGATAGAAAAGAAAGAGGCTCATACCTTTTCAGAGCGAGGGGTCCATTATGCACCATGTAGTGCTGCAGCTGGGCTGCTTCTGCTAGCATGAACTTTCAAAAGCTGTGACAGTTTAAAACTTTCCTTTCAAATTTATTTTTCAGCTTTAGCTTTGAGAGGAAGGGTTTTTCTCCATGTGAACTCTAAGACGGCTATGCTGAGCAAACTAGGTGCTTTTTCCTTTCAAGTTAAACCCTTTAGATTACTTTAACACTGTTCTTTGTGGTTTAATTTATCATATGTTCTGGCACCATTTATCACTAAATGCAGAATGATGAAGAAATGGCTCTATTAAAATGGAATAACTACTGAATTAAAAAGCTGTTAAATGAGTTGGAGTGCAGACTCCTGTTAACAATACGTGGGAAGGGTGTTTGGCTGAAATAAATTACTTTCACAGTAATAATTTGAGAAGTGCACCTTTGGAGAAACATGTTCAAAAATTCACATCTTGATTTCCTGACTAAAATCACATTTACCACTAATAATATTTTAAAATTAGCTTCACAGCCAAGGTGAGGAAAAATTTAGTCTTGAATACCTTGGTGCAAAACCAAAATATTTCTTCTTTAAGAAACATGAATAGCAGTTTAAAAAATACACATGCAAAATAAAAAAGCAGGTTCCGTTTAAAATATACTTCACATGCTTATTGCTAACTTTCTGAAAATGCTTTTAGAATGTTTCAGTGTAGGCTGCCATATCAACTTGTAAATAATGTATAGCCCAGTAATTCAGAGTAGTCTGCATAGTTACTCTCTGATAACAGCAAGTAGCCAACTACCTAATGAATCCAGATATACTTTCATTTTATTGATTGCTGCAGAAAATGTAGGTAAGATAAAGTAGCAAGTCCATATTAAGTGGCATAAATGGTTTCAGATGTAGAAGCACTTTTTTTTTTTTTTTTGAGTTGGACATGACAATCTACAGCATTTTTTTTATTAATAATGTATTTGTAAAAGCCCAATTCCAAATAACTACTTAGTGTAGCAATTCACTTTATTCTTGTGCTTAATCCTTTAATATAATCAACACATTTCTTGTGGTTAACAACAGCATTTATTCAATCCTTATTAGAAAATTATTTTGCTCAATAAAAGGAAGTGTCTATTCATCACTCAGGGTTCTCCCCTGTACTGATTGATTTCACTGGAAGCAAAAATAATTTCTCAGAACTCACTTGTGTCATATTGTCCCTTTGAAATGACCTCCTAAGGGATATCGTATAGTCACAGAGTGGCATCTTTATGGCTTTAAAAGCAGATTTTATTTTATTTTTACGACTTGCTACACAAAAGATGAAAAAGCTGCATTCTGGCTTGGTTTGTTTTCAGGCTGGTCTATGTCACCAAGTATAGAGATGGTTATTCTATAGATCTCTGCCCACACATTATATTGACAAAGATCACACTTGCGGTGACAAAACAGAAACACGTCCTAAATACACACTCACAGGGTTTTTTTTGTTTTTTTTTTTTTGTTTTTTTTTTTTAAAAACAACAACAAAACTATCCTGCACAAAATGGCATAAAACAAAAAACCATAATGACTAAAATGTTCACAGCATTTAGTAATAATAATAAATGCTAGTACTACTTATACTAAAATGGTGAATTATGATACCTGAATAACAGTGTAACGAAGAAGACAGTAATCCAGTGACTGCAAGAACCATTGTAGGTTCCTATAGACAATGCAAGTAAAGAACCTTTTCACTGCCCCTGAAAAAATGAAAATGATATTTAAGTTTACCTTTATGAGTCAGAACTACATAGAGCACTAAAAACATAAACATTCCTGTTTGGTTTTAAGTCTGCTCAGCTGGAAACCCATTGTAGCTCTCCAGGCTGTGTGACTGCCTGTTTTGAAATGCAGCACAGAACTATACACATGGACTCTTACACTCCCCTTCCAATCTGCATATATACCGTCCTGCTGTCTTTGCATGTACAAGAACATAAGGAGTAAGAATAGTAGTAGAGTGACCCACTTTCTTGCATCCCTCTTTAGCACTGATATAATATACTGACAGCTTTTTCTGCTCTAGCTGAAGAGCCCTCCATGCCCGCACGCAGCCCATAGCACCCACAGCTGCTGTGCCACCCCCCGCCCTGCCCTGACCTGCCCAACGCCTGGCAGCTCCACACACTCAGGCAGGAATTAACAGAGAAGAGAAGAAGTTCATCACTCTAACAACTCTTTGAAAAGAAATTGTGTTGGGTTTTTTTGTTTTTTGTTTTTTTCACAAAAAGATAATGCTGGTGAGTCAGAAAGTAAGTGCTGGCCTTCAGCTGGAAATTTTAAGAATGGAGGGCACATACCATACAGCATTTTCCAGCATGTAACTATTGATAAACTGAATACAGATTTAATTTCAAGTACTGCTGGTTTTTATACCAACATTCTCTAGATAATTTAACTTAATTTCCTTTATATCCTGTAAGCAATAGTTGCATAATATCTGTTAAAATGACTTCTTAGATGTTTCATTACATTTTTAACTCAGCATGTAAACTGTTATTTACTTTCCCAGGTTCTTGCCAAATACTGCTTGAATATTTTATGATTATTTATTTCCCTCACTGCCCCTCTGTCTCTAGACTTTGACAAGTGTCTTCCAGCACACAAAGAAATACAGTGAATCTCCATCTTTCTCAGTCAAAATAACATACCATAATTTGAACAAATATATTATTACTACTGCTTACTGTACAGTGTGAAGCAAGGCCACTCACCAAAATGCACAGGAAATGAAAAGGATGTATGTCTTGGAATGACATTTTAAACAAACTTGAGTGAGAAACCAGTCTGTCTGTCCCACAAGTAACTCCAGAAGTTATTGACTGATCAGCATCAAAATTAATTTCAAAACATACGTCTGAGAGCAATTTAGAATCCTATCTTATCCTCGTAAGATGGAAACAAGTAGAGAGGCAGCATCCCTTCAGAGTACAGATAACAAAGCTGCAGTAAGAGCTAAGATGTTCACAAGCTCCAAGGCTCCCACAGAACAGAGCTGCTACTCATGGCCAGCCCTGGCACAGACCAAGTCCTGCAAACTCCAGTGCTCACATAACTACATAGCAATTTTCAATGCCATTCATTTTAAGAAAAACTGCAATAAAATAAAATTACTCTTCTGCCTGATCCTTTCTATTCGCCTCTGGAGATTCCTGCAGATCCAAACTGGATTTAGAGAATAATTATAAACATTTTAATTGCTGTCATTCATTTACACTCAAACCAAAACAAATTTTAAACACTTTTGGGCTCTTTTGGAGGCTTTATCCAAATTCTCTACCAGCCTATAAATACCTAATGCAGGAGTAAACTGTGAGAGTAACTGGAACGAACGAGCAGTGAAAGGGGAGAACATCCAGTTCACAGCAGGTCACTGTTATAAGTCGAATTCTTGGAAGGAAGATTATGTTTACATTTTTAAAATTGAATTACTTTACCAACTTTTCCTTTTTTTAAAAAACTTTTCTTCATAAACATCTTATTTCCTTAGTAAATGTACCCTTTACATAGTCATTTTATCTTTTGAGGGGGTCTTTTTTTTATTTTTATTTTATTGATTTATTTTTTATTTTTGCAGTTTTCAGTGGGTTTTGTATGGCTGTTTTTAGATTTAGCCATATTTTCTAATGCTTAGAAAAAAAATCACAAAGAAAAAAAAGTTTATTAATAGCAAATCCATAGGACTAACAGCTTTTAATTAACATGGCTTTTTAATAGTTAATATTCCATCCATTTAATATCTCTAATTATTTTTTCTCTGCAGCTTTGATGGGTAGTTATAGCCTAGAATAAAAACACTGTGGTAAGGACAACTGCACAGCAAGGTTAAGTGCCTTCTTGTCTTCAGTACCAATAATTACCTTAAAAAAAAAAAAAAAGCTGTTTTCAGGTTTGACAGTTAATTTACTAATGAGTATGTGTTCCCAATTTATTATAAAGTAATATTGACCAGAAATAATCCTGCATTGGTACTCATCTGAATTATTTTATTGTTCAAGTCTCCTATTAAATAAATTGGAAAGGATTAATTTTGCAAGATGGGATTGTCAGAGGCTGCTGCATAAACTAGATGCATGTCAGCACTAAATTTAATTATTGATCACAATACAATAGTGCTGAGTATTCCAATCCCCAAACAGCTTCCAGTAACTATCAGCAGATTCCAAATATAGAATCTGAAGGAAAAAAAATCTGATTGCAGATGACCACGTTTTAAAATAAATAAATAATTCATTAGCACCCAATAAAAATTTAATTTTAAAGTACAATTCAGATCACTTGCTAGAATGTGTAACAAGTAATCAGAAAATGAAAGTGCCTCCCTTCAAGTGACAAACTGCAATGAAGTAGTATATTGTTCTTTTGACTGGGGGATTCCCGTGATTCCCCAATTTTGGAAAAGAAATTATATTTGGAAATGGAGATTGGCTGGAGCATGGCCCTCTCATTACAGCTCTTTATGTTGGAAAACAAACGGAGTATGGCAGATCAAAATATAACACTGTACTCACAGAAATGTACAAAAGGGAAGGGATGAGGATGCAACTTTGGAGCTAAACTCATTTTCCAGCTCTAATTATTTTCTATAACTGAAGACAGTTATAAGTTATTTTCTATAAGAGTTATTTTCTATAACTTAAGAGGACAATCGCAATGTTTTCTAGAGGTAGTCAATAATGGGAGGCACTGGAGAAGTGCCTACAAGAGATTTTACTTCTACTCCTTAAAATCTCTCCACGCAAGAAAAAGAGGTATTAGTTATTTCATGAAGAATTACAATGACAGAGAAATAAGCATAAAAGCCACAGTCAGAGCTGTCTAACAAGAGGAAAGGCAACTGTGAACAATTAAAATAGAAAAAATACAAAACAATTGGAATAGTCACTGAAAGAATTTTACCAGTTTTACTCTACAGCGTAGCTGTCTAAATTCATAGACTTTCTTAATTTTCATATAAACAATGTTAATGAAGTCATCATTTTTTCTAATGAATTTTTAACATGCATCCTGACAACACTTCAGCTTCCTCTGACCTTTGTCTTCTTTCATAATACTGCTCTGCTTAGTTTACAGTGAAATTCATTTTCCAAGCTAGCATCAAATATCATTTTGCACAGACAGTGCAAGGCCGTATTATCAAAAAAATAAAACAAAACTCCCAGCCAATCATTTCAAAAATAAAAAATAATTCCAAGATCCTAGGTTATTGTTTATAACAGCAAACTTTTAGCTTTGACTCACACAAATCAGTATTAACTCATAAATCTGGGCTTCATCCAACACCTACTGAAGTCAATAAAATTGCCCCCTTGACTTACCCATGTGCTGGATCACGTCCTTTGTGACAATTATAACACAGTCACCAAATGCTACATCCCCAGACCAGGAGTGTTTAAACCGAGCATTAAAAGTTGTAACTAAACTTTTGCTGTAATCCAAAAGTCCAAACACTGCCTGTCACTAAGCCGTGTTCCCAGAGCATCTCCCAGGAGCACTGAGGGCTGCTCACGAGTCTCAGCGTGCTTGGCACACTTGCTGCCGCAGCAAGGTCTGTGCCTGACTCTGACAGCCAGTTAGCACCTCTCAGCCTCACCTGCTCTAACACATCCATGCTAGCTTAGAAGTATTCTGCTAACTCAAAGGAATTAATTCCATCAAAAAAAAAATCACAATTTCTTACAAACTACATTAATATACACCCTAAAACTAATCTGAAGCTTAAAAGCAATGCTGTACAGGCTTTTATACATGAAGACACTTTAATCTAGGAAGTGACACCAAGGTCTGGATACAAGGAAGATAAAATCCCATCAATGTTGGGGTACCAGTAATAGAAGGGACTCCATTCTTCAGCTGCTGCAGGACACGGACACTCTGGCATTTTAACTAATGTTAGCATGCTTTTTATAAAAACTGCAAAATTGAGTTATAGAAGATGAAGGCTAGAGAGTTAACAATCTTTATGTATGTGCATTCAGGAAGAATATTTCAACATACAAATTAAACGATTTACAAACACATTAGGATTTTTCTTAAGTTGTCTTCTCTAGGCAATGTGATTTCTCAGATGCTTTTGTGGTGGGGTGAATTGGATTAAAGCAGCCCTCTTGTCATCTCACCCCCAACTATGCCTGTGAAGACTTAACTTACTTAGCTAGAAGCACTTAAAGCATTTACTTAACCATGAGCATACATCCAGTCCAAAGGGAAAACAAAGACTTTCTGAAAGATGTAGAATGGATCTTTGCTAGATTGAAAACAAAATCTTTTGAAGGCTGAAACTTCTGTTAAGATTCAGCAGCATTTTCCAAACAGAGTAAAATAACTTTTATAGAGATAGTTTTTACCTCAGCTTGGTTCACTCAGTGCACATGCACAGGACAGTTGTTTATATCCCAAGAGATTTGAAACAGACCAGATAATTATTCACCAACAAGACTGTAATTCAGACCTCACAGATGAAGTGGGGAGTACCAAAGGCAGATGTTTTCAGCAGGAACTCTACAGCAAAACCTATCCACTATCAATACGGTTCTTTAATTTTACTATTTCAATAATGCCTGGAGGCTGATAAATGTTAAGGAATTACCACTATAGCCACATCCATGACTACAATTCCCCAAGTCCCTCTGATAGTACTCTAGCCTAGAAAATCGTCATAGCAGTGGAGCACCCAGCTCCTTATTCCTTTACATATCTTTCTGGTTGAGCAGATGCTTCTAGAATGGTTAAATCCCCCTGGTACTCCTCCCTCCATAGGAGTACCATCAGGAATGCTCCCATGAGGTTCAAGCCAGCAGATGAGGGAGCTCTGAATTGTTACACCTTTGCTACAGCATCAGGAAGGCCGCTGAGCTTCTGCCAGTTAGACAAATATTTGTGTTGTTATAGATAAAAATGAGGCTTTTTTGACCATCACAAGCATGTTTGCCAAGTCTGGGAACTGATGGTGGCATAGGCAGAGGAGTTACAGTGATGACTTTAATCCCTTGCATTAGTGTTGCAGGGGAAAAAAGGTCAGAATTACAACTCAAGCAATAAATGCTTAGCAGTTACTTGACAGTAACCTACTAATGCAGAATTGCCATCTCAGTTTTAACATTTGCTGAGGTTTGAGCAGACACTGACTTAAAAGCATATGGAGGAGACTGGAGGACATAGGCACAGCCAGAGTTTGAAGCAGCAATGTAGGAGCCCTGCAGCCCCTCCTGTATTGGGCAGGGAGCCCCCAGCCTGCCTTGAAAATGCACAGGAGGAAGGCATATTGCTGCCCATAAGAAACTGCTAATAAGGGAGGTTACGAAGCCTTCCTTCCCCCTGTAAATATGTATTTGAGTCCAGAACTAGCAGGTAGCATAAACCTGATTATACATGAAGGTATAATTGTGAGGGTTATTCAACAAGTTGTAGTAGAATATGGTTTATTCTGATGAATTAGAAAAAAATAACACAATTTATTTGAAAAGATTCAAAAATGTCAGAATGGTGGGAGATAGTATTTATATTGCTTTAATTTATAAATGCCAAATCTAAATTTGCAAAGAGGTTAATCTGTAAAAACAGTAAAATAACAGCAGTTGTATAGATCAGATAAAAACAAGGCAGTTAACATAATAAAATGTAAACCTACTCAAATTATTGTCTCACGTTATAAGAATTTACATTTAACTTAGATGCAGTTGTTATTTTCTACTCAGAAACAGACAGATTTAAAACACATTTTCCCTATAAATCATCTAGAAATGCATACTGTTAAGATGTTAAAAAAAAATAATAATCGCTGCTTGTAAATATCCTGTAAACATCTTAACCTGCCCATTCACTAAAAGAAAAAAGAAAAACAAAAACAAACAACAACAAAACAAACAAACAAACAAAAAAGAACTTCAAATATTTTCACATTAAATTAAATGCTCAAAAAATTCCATCCGTACAACTCAGACTTGAAACCCGCTGTTGACTTTTATCATTGCTCTCCTTCAAAACAAAGCAACTTTAAGGAAAAAGAGAATGAAAGTGGTACTTCTACCTTTACCATAATCAAGGGCACCAAATGAATGGCTTTGCAGGGGCTCCGAGACTGGTAAAATTGGCCTCACCAAGTTTTTTATTCCCCATTTCTCTTTATTTTTCTCTTCAAATATGAACAAACTAAAAAAAAAAAAAATCCTACATGGAGGAAAATGATGAAATCCACCCAGAGAGAGTCATGGAGAGCAGCTTAGAGTTAAATAATGGAACAGCTTTGTGGTTACCATTCACACAGCTCTCCGAGCCGGGGCTATCAGGCAATGAAGTAGAATAATGAAGCTACTCCTTCAGATAAGAGATCGGCTTTATAAATATGATCTTTTGTACAGCAGCTGTAGGAGAACTGTACACTTGAAAATAAGCTTGTCATATCTCTGAGAGTAGGTGAAGTGGTTCAGGTTTGTGTATGCTTATGAGTTCCTGGGAACATTAGTAATTTTATAGAAATAAAAACAGAACAAAGAAATTCTTTAGGAGAAAAGGCTTTCCAGTGTATACAAGCCATTGGCTGAATACATTTATCCATGGTCAGCAGCTTGCAACATGCATACAGCTTGGAGAACAGGGCTCGCAACCTTCATTTCCAAAAGCACAGGGCATCTTTTCTCCTACAGGGTAGAAACATTCTTTCTATAACAACAGCGTAGGGGTATATCCTCTTCCCAAGCTAGCACTAGGCTAATAGGGCAATACCTAAAGAAATACATAAATAGATCTGACATCCTGCCCACGAGGGACCACTGGGCAGTAGCAAACACACAGTAGTATGCTCAAATACTTTGTGTATATGTAGTGTGCAGACATTTGCACACTAATAATAATAATAGAATGATAAATGCACCAATACTGATCAATATGCTTTTATAAAATTATACAGTGCTTTTACAGATTTGTATAGCTAAATTTCTAAGACAGAGTGAGAACTAGTTCTTGAAAATTTTGATGTGAATTAATACCTATTTCTGTAAAGTCTTTTCACGCAAATACTACTGCACACTTGTGTTGAATTTTTCTTTTTCAGGGGCAAAGAATATTTGTTTTCTGATCTGGTTCTGTTCTTTTCTATCTTAAAAATGACTCCTCATTCCTCTGGTTTCAAATAGATGTTGATCTTCTCACCAGAATACTCCAGTTCTTTTGTTGCTATTAACCATTTAAGCATCAGTTATTGACATAAGCTTTTACATGATTACGATTGAATGTTTCTTTTCTTCTACCATTTCTATTCACTGCCAATGGAGTAAGCTCATCACACTGATTTGAAGTTCACAGATTCAATATTCAATTGCAACATAAGAGCTTATATTTTGTCTGCCACCAACTCTGAAATTGATATTGGTGCAGGAAGTGGCAAAAGCCATGTGAATAGCAAAGTCATAAACAGAGGCGGCAGAGAGGCTTAGAGGAACTTGAGCATAAATGCCTGATATGGGTAGGAGATTCTAAAAAATAAAAAATCTTTTAAGAAAC
Organism: Cyrtonyx montezumae; assembly: GCF_038088225.1. Lineage (NCBI taxonomy): Eukaryota > Metazoa > Chordata > Aves > Galliformes > Odontophoridae > Cyrtonyx > Cyrtonyx montezumae. Next base: position 19,620,199 of record NW_027072078.1, on the reverse strand, counting down.
TAGTGATACAGTGACCAGTTTTGCAAAGACAAAAAGAGGGTTACAGGTCAAGTGTAAAAATCATGAAGCTTCCAGAGCCAGAAATGCAACCAACAACCAGAAAAATACACTGAACTGGAGAGAATAAATGTGATCCACTGCCTGGACATTCGACAAGTATAAGAAGACATTGTTCATGTGCTTCTTTCTATGCTAATGACTTGATATTACAAAACAACAGATCTTTGTTATGTGTGATCATCTCCTCCTTTTGCTCACCTCATCTGTTTGGGTAATACATTCCCCATGACAAAGACTGCCTTTTCCTGAGTATTTGTGCAGAATCTCTTGCAGTAAGATTTCAGTGTCTTCACAGAGACTCTGAAGTAAACTTGTAATATAAGTAATACAGAATAATAATGTGAACTATGCAAAAGTTGCATTTCCCATCATCTTTTTCATTACTGTCTAAGAATACTGAAATATAAGGTGACCAAGTAAATCCTAGAACGTAATGCAATAAATAAGGCCTACTCCATCACATAGAAAAAAAATAATTTATATCACAAAACAAACACAGAGCATGTTTTATACATTTAAGGAACAATTTCAAAGGCACCCAGCTCCTTTTGACTTTCAGTGGAAGACTAGTGTACATCTCTTGTGTCTCTAAAAATGTTCCGCATCTACTTTTGAAGAAGGAACCAAAGAAACCATGGCTGAAGTAAACAACTGTAATATCGCAGGGTTTTTGTTGTTGTTGTTGTTATTTCTGAGCTTCAACATACACCCCAATATTTTCATCCTGTATTTCATATCATTTTAAATAAATTTATACAAAGCAACAAAACCTCAAAAGTAACTACAGTCACTGAATAATTATGGGATCAATACACCATTCTGTAATTCTGAGAAAATATTCAAATGACCTTGCACAACAGAACTCTACTCACAGAGTGCAAGTGTGGTGCAAGGGAAAAGAAAGGAAAAGGGAAGGGAAATCCTAGATGCCAAATCTGCCTGAATCTTGTGTGCACTTACTCCCTCTGGCTTTGAGGGAACCCTAACCAGGGGAACCAGAGTAAGGAAAGAACAGAATTACATAGTGAGACCTACAGATCCTATCTTCTATCTGATTTTCTCCTGGAAGGTTTATTTGTACTGGATTCATCCAGACTGACACCCTTCATTTCTCATCACCGTCTCTTTTCTCTTTCCCTATAGTCACTCTGGATTTCAATTCTTCTCCTCCCAAATAGTCTCTTTCACTTTGTCCTCCTTATCTTGATTGGCATTCTTTCTTTCATCAGTCTCCTTAGCACACTTAACTCATTACCTCTTTCGTTATTCTCTGTTCTTTACTCTTCTCTTTGTCCCTTTCAGTGTGGGATGAAGCAGCTGTACTGCTGCCATTTGGTAAGGCTGCTTTCTCCTATGTAAAGCAGCAATCAAAGCAAAAACTGGGAAGAAAGCAAGGAAAACTATTCAGATGAAAGGATGGCTGCAAAGAGGGAAACTGGAGGCTAGAGGGAAACAAGAAGGGAGAGTTGGGAAATGGAGGTTAGGCCAAGTCAAACGGATTTAGATAAAATATAAAGTAAATAAGCTAAAAGCAAAAATGAATATCTCAAAGCATTCTCTTTACTCATATTCATGTCAGAGGACAATGAACAAGAACTGAAAGAAGACAAGACCGAAACAGAAAAATTAAGTTTTCAAAAACACTACTCTCATTCAAGGCAAAAAATAGTAATAAAAAAATAAAACACAAACAAAAACCACCTTGACAATCAGGAAGTTAACAAAAAGAGTAGTAAGAAGAAAAGATTACACAAAATACAGGATGTGGGGAAAAAAAGGGCCTAAGACATTATTAAGCACAAGAGCAACGAGTACAGACAGCTGAGGAAATAGAAACAATAAAGAATAATAATCTTCAGAACTATTAAAAGGTTCAGTTTTATTTTCCCAGCTTTACCTCTGCAATATTTCTTTCCAACTTGAAAGTCAGAGAAGGGGAAAAGAAGGAGTGGGATAAGGAAATGGCAGCATAAAACCAGAAAGCAACGCATACCTGAAATAGAATGCATTATAATAGGAAGAAGTTAGTAGAAAGCTGTTTTCTTACCCTGAGTGAACTTAAGACTTTTCCTTATTTAAGACTGTTTCTAATTCCCATATCAGAATAATAAATATAAAAACACATTTTCATAAAAAAAGAAAAAATAAAAAAGAGAGAGACGGAGTTCTGCTGTTTGAAAAACTTCTTGTTTTAATAATCTGAAATATCTAGTTAGTGGCTTTGCCTTTTTGCTGTAACTACTTTATGTTTTTAAATGACATGCCATTTTTAACTCAATTTTTTTCTTGACAAAATAGGATATTTTATCTACCCAAAAATAAGAAATTAAAACCTAACAGATCTGTTTGATCTCAGGAAAATGCTGCTTCCTGCATAATTTTAAATACCTTTTGACCAAGAACATTCTTTTTTGATTGCTACTTCACCTCAAGTCTGTGAGCTTGCAGTTATTTACCAGAGAGCAGAGGAAGGTGCTCTGAGAAGGGGTGTCACCCACTCCAGCACACAAGAGCTCATCCTGAAAACAAGGCAGCTTAGCTGTCTGCTAAGGAGCATGTTTGCAGACCTTCCACTGCACTTAGGTTCCTGCAAAACACCCATATTCCTTATATTCCATTAAAATATGCTTGTGCTCCTGAACACTGCAGTGATGCAATCCTGACATTAACTTAAACTACAGCTACCTTACACACAGAAGCAGTTCAGTATATTTCAACCCCATATGACACGGTTTTAACAAATTCATAATCCATCATTCATTTTGTGCTGTGGAGATTCTATATTCTCTAGCCTGTCTTTTAAATTCAGTTCCCCCATCCTTATTGCATTCCATTCGTTCAGTTTATCTTTTTATATTTACTATATGTGAGAAATATTCAAACAAGGGAAAAATAAAGACAATTTAAGCAATGATTTCTATTCTTTACATAATGTTCTGAAAGGTTCCACATGACAATGCTGGCAGATGTTGATGCATGCAATGTTTTAGCTAAGCCAGTGATTGACAGGTACACCATTATTTCTGCAATCTGGACTGACTGCTACACAGAGTAAATGCTAATCCTTATCCATTCAGTTGTTTCTTCACATTATTCATTTTTTTCCCTCTAGTGTAGGAATGACTTGTTTGTTGCACGCCTAATCCGATGCCTATGTGCCAATGGACACCAGACTGCAACAAACACACCTGGACAACTATTCTCTGATGAGAATGCAGAAATGATAGCCATTGTAGCAAATGCCCTCTAGTAAAAGTCATGATATGTGACTCGTGGGGAGTCAAAGAATAATTCTCCTAGCTTCAATTAATTGAGCTATACCGAGAGATTTTGTGTGCTTATGTAGGTATCTCATTTTATCAAGACTGCTTTGCATGCAGAAAAGATGCCTCACAATATAAACCTATACTCTAGCCTGCTTTAAATTAGGTCCTCCACGATATGTGTGCTCAGGAGATAGAAGACTTTTTCTGGGTTTAATTGGATGTTAGCTTCCGAGTGTTCCAAGGAGTGAATTGTAGGGGCTTTGATGCCATGGCACATAATGTTGGATTAGCAGTAAGAAGACAGTAGAATCTGAGTAAGCTATCTAAGAAATGCATTTGCAGCGGGAAAATTACCTTGGGACAACCAAAAGCAAATCTGGAAGGGGTTTTGATTTGAGAATATTTTTCATCTTAAGTTTTGCCCTGTACAAGTTGATTTTTGTAGCATAACAGAGAGAAAACTCACTTTAACAAGTTGTATAAGACTAACCAATTTATATCAGGAAAAACACAGTAAAAGCTGTGACAAGAAATTCTTATACTAAATATTTTCAGAACTTTTCTACGGAAGTCAGAGTTATGTATTATAATTATAGTCTGCTACCAAACAAACAACAGAAGGAGTATGTAGGTGATGAACCCATCCTGTTCTTTGTATCTAAATTTTTATATTCCTCTGAAAAGGGTAAACTCTGCTGATAACAGCTCATGGATCTGGGCAGTTTGAACCTTCTACTGTGTTGCATTGAAGTTTGTGTATCTTGTATTTAATTTTATAGATAAGAAATAAGGTAACAAATTCAACAAACTAGAAACATAACTGAACATATGAAGACATTACAAAACCACAGCATTTCTTGTAGTACCATGGTCCAACAATAAAAAATGCACCTCTATTTTTGGCCTGCTATGTGGGGTGTCCAAATTTTCAATTGTTTTAATAAATTAAATATATTTTGTTTTCACTATACTTCATAAGTTATGTGTCATACAGAATAGTATAGTATACCCAAATGGCAGTTACATTGCACCTACGAAGGAGAAAGAGACCATTTAAACTTCTCTCAGACTTGATTCAGACCATACAAAATCTATAAGGTTAAATGAAAATGAAAAATGAAATCAATGGTAGATTGCCAAATATTATCTGAAGTGTTAGCAGACGCACCCATACACTGTTAGTCTATAACAACCTCAAAGATAAAGCTTATCTGCTCACTAAGTCAGAAGAAAAATATCAGTACATACATCCAATTAAAAATATTTCCAGTAAAAATGTTGGTGAGGTATTCCCTGGCACTTCCTTACAAATTCTGATTTTGATTCTTGATGAAAGAACATGCTACCTGCACTCAGATAAAACAAGGTTCGATGTTTAGGGTAACACAGCAGTTAATATTATCAAGTAAAATAAACTGTAGCACTTCTTTTGATATGTTTTGAAGCGACTCTTCAAAACAAAACATATTCAGGGGCATCTGGAAATAGTTAATGCAAGCTGAACAACTTTGTAGGAGTTATACTTAGGAGCTATGATTATGTTGTTTTCCAGAGCATGGATTTGGTAAGTTGTAAATTCACAATGTAGATGCAGTATTGAGGTTAATTCAGAAAAGAAAAAAAAAACAAAAAACAGTTGTAGTGTGCTGTATACAACCACAATGTAAACCCCATATAAAGAGATTTTCTTCAAAAGATGATTTAGGCAGAAGTCCAGAACATAATGGTAGTGCTGTGAACCTAATGAAGTGGCCCTAAAGAGAGAGACTCTCTGACCAGTAGTTTAATCTGTAACAATCCTTTGAGAAACTTTGATTCAGTGGGGTAAGAAAGGAGAGCAGCCACCTGGCAGATGTCAACTTGAAATGACCACAAAGCAGCTTCTGAATAATGCTGAATAGCAGTATACTTTTAAAATTATTATTTAAAAGATAAAGAGTCTTTTTAATCAAAATCTGTATTCATACCTGCCAAATGCCATGGGGTTTGCAAGCTGGCATTGCTAGAGTAGGTATCATCAATCTGACAGTTGAGCAGAAGCTGAGACAACATTCACAGCAGCCCAAACCAGTTTGGCTGCCCCTAAAGCCCCTGAAATTGTAACAGTTCTCATTTCTTCTGTCTTTAAAAATAACTGAGATAGTAAGGGAAACAGTCATCAAATACATCTTTTTTCCCCACTCTCCTCTATAAAAGAGCCCTGAAGTAATTACCAAAAGATGAATAGCCTTTAATATATTTTCTAGAACAGTTTTTTCTGGCAAAGGTCTCCAAAACAGACATTAAAGCAGCCCCGTATGATCAGCAACCATCTGGAGTTGTCGAGGAATTAAGTGATACAGGATTACTATGAAGAACCATCACAGTTACTCAAATCTTGGTGGCACCATGCCCCAAGCTCGGGAATCCTTGTACATTTCTGGAGTCCAGCACTGAGATCTAACCCACCACTATTCTCTATAGCTTTGAAGTAGATGAAGATTCATTTTAAAACCTTCAGATTTATTTATTTATTTTATGATGAGAGACTTGTCTGCTGTGCAATGAAGTCGCTTGGGCTTTAAATGAGCCAGAAAAAGCTACATATTTCAGATTCCAAATCTCTAAAAGAAGAGCAGAAACCCTCTGCCACTTTTCTGAATTTCTCAGGTTCAGTGCTGTGAAAAGGACTTCCATAGGAATTACTAAACACTACAAGATAGGTGGCCTTCTTTCACATACCTATTTCTTCACCGCTATGCTTTTGATATAAAAATTTCACCGTGTATGCAGCTGTTGATCAGCTGTATTTTATTAGTACTGTTCTTTGTAGGTTCCCAACTACTAGCTGTGATTTAGCTTGTGATAAGCTGCAGGAGGGGTGTGTCTCAATTTTTACTGCTCCTGCAATCTTTATTGGGTAAAGATCACAGAGTAATAAGAGTTGGAAGGGACCCCTAAAGATCACCTAGTACAACATCATTGTTAGCCTCCATAGCACAGGTTACACAGGAAAGAGTCCAGACAGGTTATGAATATCTCTAGAGAAGGAGACCACAGACTCTCTGGGCAGCTTACTCCAGTGCTCTATCACCATCAAACTAAAGAATTTTTTTTATCATGTTCATACAGAACTTTGTATGTTCTAGTTTGTGCTTGTTGCCCATTCTCCTGTTGCTGAAACCCACTGAAAAGAGCCTAGCCTCATTCTCATGGCATTCACCCTTTAGATATCTATCAGTGCTAACAAGATCCCCTCTCAGTATTCCTTTCTCCCAGGTCTGACTGTTCTCATAAGGGAGGTGTTCCAGGTTCTTTATTATCTTTGTAACCCTCCACTGGACTCTCTGCAGCAGTTCATGTCTTTCTTGAACTGAGGAGCCCAGAACTGGACACAGTATTCCAGATGTGGCTTCACCAGGATGGAGAAGAGTGGAAGGATCACCTCCCACAACCAGCTGGCCATGCTCCTTTTAATGGACCCTATGATGCCATTGGCCTTCTTGGCCACATGGGCACACTGCTAGCACATGGTCAACCTGGTGTCCAAGAGGACACTCAGGTTCTTCTCTGCAGAGCTCCCTTCCAGCAGCTCAGCCCCTAGCCTGTACTGATACATGCCATTGTTCCTCTCCAGGTGCAGGACTCTACACTGGGCTTTGTTGAATCTCATAAGGTTCCTGTCTGCCCAACTCTCCAGCCTGTCTAGGTCTCACTGAATGGCAGCATGGCTGATGATGGCACAATGAATGGCGGATGTGTCACCCACTCTTCCCAGCTTTGTATCCTCAGCAAATTTGCTGAGGGTGCATTCTACCTTTTCATCCAGGTCATTGATGAAGATATTGAAAAAGACCAGACCCAGCACCAATCCCTGGGGAATACCACTAGCTACAGCCTCCAACTCCACTGATCACAACCCTCTGAGTTCTGCCAGTCAGCCAATTCTTGATCTACATCACTATTCACTCATCTACCCCATAATTTCTAAGCTTACTTATGAGGATGTTATGGAAGACAGTGACAAAAGTCTTTCTGAAGTTGAGGTAGACAATCTTTAGACAATTTCTTTTGCAAAATTCTTTTGCACTGCCAGCAAAGCACAAAGAATCAAAGGCTCTTTTCAGGAACTCTAGATATGCTGCTCAATTAATTGTCAGGCAAATTGAACAGGCAAGGCCTGCTAGGGACTTTCACCATAAAGTGATGATACACACCAGGGTTTCTGGAAAAAATGGGAAACTTCAGAGCTTCCCTTCTGTTGGAAATATTTTTATCAGAAGCCCACAGCAGGTTTGAGAAGGATGACATTCACTGCTGAGGGTGGTGATGGTGTCACCTGGGATACTTAATGTTATATGAGTTAAATACTGGTGGTCATGCTTTTCTGCACGACCACTAAGCATTCACTAACATAACCTCACTGGACATCCTATGTTACCCATCCCTAGATTTTGAGTCCAGGGAAGAAAATCAGATTTAAAATGAAGTTTAAAGTATGGTGTGGAAAAAATAGAGTCCCCAGCACCAGCCTTCTGGTGCATGCCAACAGACCCTTTAATTCCTCACAGCTCTTAACCTCTTGGCACTCTACTTTGAACTTCTTTAAATCTGGGATGCTGACCTGCTTCGTGGGTGGGTGATAATAACACTGAATTAATATTTGTAAATTACTGCGATACATGTGAATGAAAAATGTAGAACTGTAAAGAATGATGATTATGATGAACCTTCAATTCTTTTTTAAGTTGTTCCATCTGTCATTATAAACCATCTTAAAGCAGGCTATTATTCGAGAAACTTAAAAATTGTTGTGTAATTCTAGTTATCAAGACAGACCACTGCTTTATCTTAGCAAGCAGCTAAAGGAAAAAAGTTCACTTACACTTTACAATCCTTTTCTATTTATATGGCTTTTATACCATGGTAAATGGTGCAGCTGTTCTGTAAGATACCCCTGTATTGTTATATAGAAGAACTTCAGATTTAACCTGACCTACTCAGAATGGATATCTACACTACAGTATGTTATGAGACCTTTGTGATACTTCTTTGATAATTTTTTGCAGACCTCCATTAGAAACATGGAAAAGCTACTTCAAGAGTGCTCACTTACAGCTTACTGTTTACCTATACACTCACAAGATCAAAACCCCTGGTCTTACTGTTTTTGTTAACAAGGAGCACTAAAAGTCTTCCCACATACTGAGTTTTGGTTTCCATTTTACAATCTGAGATGACAGACGGCACAAAAATGATGAGAAAACTGTGGGGAGGCTTCCAGAAGATTGATTCTCTCATCAGCTGATTCTTTTCTAGTTAGTCTTTTATTGACTACAAAGGTATAGCCAATGCAGAAAAGGAAAACCGGACTGCCCTGTTTAATCCTGAGGGCATTGGCAAAAGGTGATCACTTTTTGAGAAAACAGAGGCCTACAAGGAAATCAGCACACTGTATGAGCCGTTAAGCTGATTTAAACACACAGGGGATGCCTGGGGTTGAGCTCAAGATCTCTGAGGTGTGAGATGAGAATGAAACCATTGCACAGACTAATATTACTGAGCTTTAGTAGCAGGTGGTATAGTTGATCAGTCAGGAACCTGTCATTTGGAGAATAGGCCAATATATCTGAGAGACATGAAAAATCTTTCATTTTTCCCCCCTCTTCCTCTCCAAGAATAAAAATATTGCCATTGTGAACTTTAGCAATTATCAGCCAAAACTTTGCACAGTTTATGCAGTTATAAGTCATAGGGCAGAACCAAAATATAGTTACAGAGCATATAGCAGTGGACCATGGAAGAAATTTTAAACGATATCATAAGCGTTTGTATCAGCGATTGCAGTAACAGTCTGCAATTCTGACACTTCACATTCAACAGGAACCAAGATCAGATAACAGAAAAAAAATCACATAGGAACATATGGTGTCCCAAGCACAGTGATATCTACTAAATATTAAAATCTGTACTTTGTAGACTGTAACTGTAGCTCATATATTGTGTGCATGTTTGGAGGCTGTTCACTATAACTTAAGGAGCCTAGCTGTGGTTACTGGTCTGTGATTATCCAGCAAAGAGCTAGAATTTCATGGATGAAAGTTACTTCTTACACATTCCTGGCTTGACAGACTTTGTCTCTAATTAAGTTTTCACCATGTTCTCTGCATATATTGCATATTCAAAACTCAATATTTCTGTCCCTCCTTTGCTATTTTAGTGCAACTCTCCTCCAAATTTTAAAATAAACACCTACTACTGCTAATTGGTAAGCTATACAAAAGTGTTAGCTTTAAGCAAGGCAGACAGCAAATCTTTCACGTTCTACAGGCCCAAATTTAAGTGTTTTCTTGCTCAAACATCTGTAGATGCATGTCTGAAAACTTCATGGATTTCTTGATTTCAAAAGTTCAGAAGATAAATGTTGACATTTGCCTGCAAGTATAGGATATTTAACAACACATAACATTACGCTTGTTTGGGCACTAATGGTGATACTTTATAGTAACATCATTAATGTATCCTAACAATGACTTGCTGATCTTGATGAGGAAAATGCAATTTGTTGCAAAGTCCACAGTATATAGATCGTAGGATAACTTGCATAATTTGTGACTCATTAGTCTTAACATTCACAAGTGTAACAAAAGCAATCAAACAACTAAAATTTAATAAAATCCAAGAGAAACTGCATGGAAGGCAGATTACCCTATAAGAGAAAGCTGTTCTTTAGACTGCATTTTACATCGATGTATATTAACAAATACGTCTTCCAAAATTGTCACAAACTTTTGTTGAAGTGGCACAGATTTCTTGGATGATACTGTGGAATGTAATAGTAATAATAACTCTACATAACAGAAGCCAACATACAGCAGCTGGCCATCTTTCTGCTACACACCAACTGAATTGGCTGCATGGCACTTCCTGATAAGTTTTTTTCCCAAGAAAATTTTATATGCAGTCAGATTTCTATCACTACGCTCAAATGTCTTTTGCTTAATTTCACAGTCAGACATTGGCAGTCACTTGCAATAACTTTAATTAGCTTTTTAGATTTTTTCCTGTTTTTTTTCAACTAGAAATGCACTCTATTTTGAACTGCATTTTTACTGCAGGCATGACATACACTAGCTTACAATCTTCATTCAGAGCCACATCTTCAGTCTTTCTCATAAGCAAAGGGCCAAACTCACTGCCACCCTGAGAGGGATAAATCTATTTTAAATTACAATTAGTAGAAAATAAATAGCATTAACTAGAATTCTACTACATCTTTAACTTGATGGAAATTACCTTTATACTTATAAAAGCAAAATAAAGATCGCAAACCAAAGGAGACAGAACTACCAGCAAGAACACATGTGCTGAACTATCTCCAAAGCAGCTGCTTTTTCAAGTCAATGTCTCTTCAGATTGTGCTTATAATAGCTCCAATTTCTGAACCAGGAAAGGTACTCATGAAGTTTTTTATTGACAAAGGGAGATGTGACCCTTGTGCATTTTTTCAGCTTTTTGCTTCAAATTTATCTCAAATTCCCATACATTTCTATACCGCACATGATGGTGTGTCCAAATGTATGGCTTTGTGCCAATGTAACTTTTTAGACACAGATATGTAACATTTCTTAGAACAATACTAGAAACACATACTATTTGAAATGTAAGGCATGTAAAACATTATTGCCTTCCAGCTAGTGACTTCCTTTGAAGAGGCAGTTATTGTTTACAATAACGATAATGAAACCTTCCAAAAGAAGAAAAGTCCCCTGAGACCTACTAAGCTAGCAGATAAATTTCAGAACTGTACCAGGCAAGTATAACCAAGTACACCTACCCAAAATACACAGGTGATCCTAAAGCACTTTGATATCTTCAGATCATCATGAAACAACGTGGTTTTGATTGGAAAACTGTAAGACAACTAATGGATGAAGTAGAAAGATGACTAAAACTCATATTTCATAAAAAGAAATTTGTCCCTCATTATTTGACAAGGAGAAACCTACCTTCTTCTTTTAAGATTTTCTTTAACCAACCATTGTCTTCTTACTTCCATTCCACAAAAATTAATTTACGGCAATATTGTGTTTGTATTTTCTAATATTAGAGATAATATATGATTTGTACTGTGCAAACTTCTATCTGCAGAAACTCAGGTTATTAAAGTGAAGTTGTAGGGTTGCTTCCATTTCCACTGCAGCCTTTTGGGCTTCCCAGTCAACCCATCCCCTGATGCATAACGCCCTTTCTTAAAGATTAAGAAAAACCCTTCCTGATCATTGTTCAGTCCTCAGAACAGAGGTGTCAGAAGAAAATTCTCCACCCCCTGCCTTGATCTCAGTGTACGTTTTATCCTACCCCTTCATGACAATGACACCAACATTAAAAGAGAACAAAAAAGGAGCAGTAGCAGCAAGCACGTTGAAGATCTTAATGATATAAAGATTGTTAAAAGAGACAAAACAGACCACCTTTTTTCCCCAGGAAATATGACAATTATTTCAGCAGGCTCAAAATCTTAGCTTCATTTTACAGCATTAAAGGTAATGACAAAATGCACACCTTCAGCAGTGACAACATGTAGTCACACATATATATATAAGATACTTAAATTTTTCCTAATCAGTATTTACTCCTAGATCAATAAACTCCATGTTAACTTTGGTTCTCTGACAAACACAAACACTTGAGACATGTATGGATGTCACATTCTTTTGTCTTTGTAAGACAACATTATGCCAATTTTGAGACCAAGAAATATCTGTATATTTTTACTATTATTAGTAGTAATCCTTCAAGATGTTCCATGCTTTGGATGGTCAGTGATGATTCCTCCTTGCCACAGTGTGAGTTGCTGAGGCCATGGAAGTGCACAGAGCAACCCGCCAACAGCATTAGGGAACAATGAGGAGGTCAGAGCCACCGTCCATAGCGCTGTCCCTCCTCAAATACTGCATGGCATTGAAGGGGAAAATTAACCCTTTGCTCATATTCCTTAATGATACTTGTTATCACTCAAGCAAAATAGAGCAGTATGTCCTGCAAAGGGCAAGTAAAGTAGGCTAAAATTACCAGGAAAATGAGGTTATAATTAAGGGTATCACTTGCCCCCTCATTCCACCTTTTGTGTCCAAATAAATGAATAAATAAATAAAGTTGGTACTCTGGAGAACATGGAAGTACCTTTTGTTATCCAAAGAAACGAACTATAGTTTTCATCCCACTAGAGGTTTTCACAGTAAATGAAAAAACTTTTCTTTCTTTTGGCCTTATTTTAACAGTTCTCAGACTGACAATCAGCTATATGTATCACGTTATCTTCTATTGGAACCACAACAAGGAAAAGAGTCCTATCTTCATCCCTTAAGACAAAAAGAATTAATTTTAATGTAAAAGGAAAAAAGATGCAAGTAAGGAAAACATCAAATACTGATTTTCAATATAGGCATAGCAAGAGCTTATATAACTGCAGTACTTAATGTATTTTTATATTCATGCATATACATATAAACATATGTAAATAAATTGTATGTCATATATTCATCTGTTTATGTATATATCATACATTCAAACAGAATGATTGCTGTATTTTTCTGCTTAAATTCCAGGCATCTAATATTAGTTTCTTCAGTTAATGAGCCTGCACCTTATCTTACTGCCCATATTGTGTATGTTATGCAAGCTGCCAGCTGTTCATCAGAGCTGCCTCATGGTGTTCGTGTTTGCTTATAGGCCAAAAAGAAAAAGAAAAAAAAAAAACTATGAACAAGAATTTCTTAAGAATTCAGACATTTACAAAGTAACAAAAGAAATGTCCCACATTTTCTGTTATCTTTGCTACTTATTCTATTTTTATCTTGCTTTTATAAAAATAAATATATATACATAAATTTAAAAAATGGCCAGAATAATCTATGCTCTCATAAAAATAAAAAATCATTGACTTCCAGCTTTGCAGGTCTGATGCAAAGATTTCTAAGCCCAACTGACTGAGGCTGTGCTGGCGGCTGCAGGGCACCCAGTGAGGAAGCAACTCTTTGAGAGTGCTCCCAGCTGCATGGAGAAGCCAGCCCAGGATAGTAGGAATGAGGGAAGGAAGAAAGAAGAGATGTAAAATACCCACACACACACCCGAGAAATGTCTTTGTCAGTAATCCTTAAGCTTGGCTCCTTCATAACTTCCCCATCTGCCAAGATCAGCACAAAAATAAATAAATAAATGAATAAAATAAATAAATAAATAAATAGCATATTTTCCGTTAGAATAATATTAGCAAGAAAGTACAAAAGTAGCTATTTGCATGGCTTTAAAATGACACTACCCATGTTACTGCTAACAGGATTTAGACATTGTAAGGCTTTTCCACTCAGCTAAATTGAAAGTTTGGATTCATTTCCTATTTGAGTCAACAGGAGCTCTCCTTTTCCATCCAGATTTCTGTTGGAGAGAGAGAATTCAATAATCACTTTCAATTCTCAAAATTTGACTTGCCTGTGGTGTAACATATTTCATTTTTGATAGAAAAATAAAACATCACAAGTGTTCCATTATTATAAACTGTCATGGCACAGGATGAGAAAGTGCTTTTTACGTACAACCTATACTTTTTAGTAAGAGATTTATATGTGAATTGTTTATTCAACTTTGTTAAGTTAAAGACTTATTTGAAAGAAATCACCAAAGGACTTGTAAAGGTTATTTATTACTAGTATGGTCAAATGCTCTGGGATACAAAGAGCAATAAATTTATGAGCCATCTTTCAAAAAAATGGAGCTAGTTAGTATTTACAACAAATAAATAAAATCACTTCTACATGCCAGTTACTCATCTGTAAGAACACTACCTTCATCCCAGCTGCAGAAAAGACTGCATTAGGCTGCATTATGTGTTTTATTTTAGTTGTACTGGGGAAAAAAGAAGATTCATTAGGAACAAAGACAAGAGGATAATTAGGAAAAGAAAAAATGCTCTTGCCCTTTGTGCCCTAACTGTGTTTCTTACTTACACATCCACCACTGATTTCCAATGAGGAGAAAATGGAAAACTCTGTCTCCTTTTCTTTTTCATTACTCCGACCATACTAAGGATCACAAGATCCACCATTGACTCCAGTGTTTGGATTAGGCTCTAAGTGCAGCATTTAGTTTCTCATAACTTTAGTTATACAAAATTAGAAAGGAGATAATGGGATACACTTGCTTTTGCATTATTAAGTTCCCCTTGGTGCCTGCAATTTCATGAGTAAGCTGATTGTCCTTTATGTATTACAATTCTTAGAGAAAAGCAGAAAATATATATAAATTGTGCTGGAGCGTATTGGATAAGCTTTTCTGAATGAGCATCCACACTCCCTGCTGAGGGATGCAATCTAGACAGATTAGAGAGAGACAGTAATCAGCATCAGCTGGCCCATTTCCAGAGCTAGGTGACACAGCCAGAACACAATAAAACAAAACTACCAAGTTAACCTCACACAATTTTAGCAGCATTAGAGAGTCCTCAGCAGAGGTGCACTGACACTAAGTGGAGGTTATTGAATTTTAATTTCTGTCTTTAATCAAATGTATCTAAATTCATCATCTCTGAATAGCAAAACTTATCAATAGCCAACTAGAAGATCATGCACAAAAGACAAAAGATCACACTCCTCAGAGCCTGAGAGGCTTTATGCATACTCGTGCCACATTCTTCAATCTTCAAAGGAGGTCATTCATATAAATTCAGTAAAGACAGTAATGTGTGAATCTGATGCTACCCTGACCCCTCTTCCACCTTCGAAAGCAACTCTAAAAGCTTAAACAGTAAAATTCAAGCAAAAAGGCACCTCCACTGCTGCCAAGCAGATAGATAGCCTATTCCTGAACTCAATTTACAAAACAGAGACATCACTGTATGTTAGCCACTTTAATAGATTCAAGTTTATTTTCAGAATGTACATCTACCTTCAGCAAACTGCAAAGCACAAACAGAATAAAAACGCTGACAGAGACAGCAACCAATAAGGAAAAGAGATAACTGCAATAATAAAAATATTTGAATAATTAATAGCAAACTGATTATTTTGCCATTAAAATTCATCACCGCAGGAATAATTGTAATATTTGTTAATTTACTAATCCAGGAGTCAGTAAATACATTGGACCTGTTCATGTACAATATACAGTAGAAACCTGTCTGGAGCTCCGATACAGTCACCCTAAGGTCTAATCCCATTATACTGGATGAAACACTACAGGTATTCATACAAGACTAGCCCTACCCAAGAAACATCAAGCAAAACCTACAGTACTATCATTGTCTGGCCTTAAGCATTGCTAAGCAGTAACAAGCTGCAAGCAATCTATGAATCTAGAGATCGCAGTAAATAGGATTGCTTTCAGTTTATGAGCTGTAAGCCTGTTTCACAGAACACTTCACAGTGACTGACAGTTAAAACACTGGGTCATCCAGTAGTGCTTGTGCTATGTGCCAAGAGACATGGGGCCATGTGGACTGACAAAATTAATATACAATCTTATGACAAATGTCCATCCAGCATAGCCTCTTTCACAGAAGATGAGAAAAACTTGGAGAAACTCTTCTTAGTCATAATCATCTCCAGAAGAAAATATGAAATTAAAATGTTTTTGACTGATTGCTGTGAAAACAGAAGAAACAATCACTTCTTGGTACTAAACAACATACTTTTCCCTGAAAACATTTTAAAAGTCTCAGGGTCTTTCTTCAGCTTTCTTGGAAATGATTTTTCACCTTTTTTTTTTAATTTTTTTCTTAGTTGCAAGTTTAATTCAAGGCAGATAATTTTTTCAGAGGAACTCTTTCCCGTGTTTGTTTTTGTGTGCCATGCAATAATACGTTTGGCATATTCTAATTTTGAATATAGTCTCTTAATATTCTTTATGATCGTTTAGTGAGTAAAAAATACAATGACCTCCTAAGGAACGAAGACAGAATTTATAAAGATCGTTTCTATGCTCTCTACTGACTGAAACAAGAGAGGTGCAAAGGGATAGAATAGTGAGCAATACATCCACCCATCCATTCACTCCATAAATCAAATGAAGAGATGAAGATACACAGAAGATATTAATACTAAACTTGAAGAAGTTATTGATGAAAATATCCAGAGAATGGAGAGAAAGCAAGTGCTCTGCATTACTGTAAATGGAAGATAGCAGTAAACTTTAGAAAGTCTAAAAATGGGATACTAAAAAGAATGCAAAAATCACTATAAGGCTTAATTATTTTTATTTCCATTATATCCTGTCTATACAAAACTCAAAGAAGAATGACTTTATATTCTCTTATGTAAGTCTCATCACCAGTTCAGTGTGTCATTATTTAAGATCATTTAATTAACACGTATATTTTGAAGGAGAGCGTTCTGGACTGGCTGTATATACTTTAAGGAGGACATTAACCCCTACAAAAAGGTCTGATAACAGCTTTTTCTCCTATTTTGGTCTACCAAGTCAGGCATAAATACAGAGCAGACTTCATGCTGACTTGCTGTACAGATACAAATTTCCCCTACAGAATCTATGTCTATCTAGCACTTGGATGAGCATCATCTCTTTTTCACTTTTCTAACTCCTATAAATTAGGAAGAAATTGCTTTAGAAAAAGCTAGGAAAAGGGAAAAGAAGATATTGGTAAGAGAAAATTCCAGCCTGAATGTGCTAAAATCTTAGAAATCAAGTTCAACTAAATTAGAATGAGCTCTAAGGCATGAGAGGTGAAACAGTTTATTCCACTAAATCCAGGATGACAGGAAAAGAGTCATGAGGATAGACAAGATGAGTAGAATCATTTTTCTGTTGGAGTACTGCACAGATGAAATGATTTCTTTAAAGGATATATATATTTTTTTCTTTTAACATTGTAAGTTTCTTCTTAAATGCGGTGGTTTTGCTTGAAATAAATGCTTTCATCTAGATTAATCAAGATACTCTAAAATACGCCTTCAATGCATTAATGTATTTGGGGGAAAAGGCTTTTGATGTTCCCCTTAAGCAACACTACAGTATGAGCTACAAGATCTCCTGTCTCCTCTCCCAAATGCTTTGAATTGCCAAGCTGTTTTCCTTACTTAGGAGATGAACATCCGTGATGCCTCAGGAATCCAGAACATTCACATTTTAGCATTTCATTGTGAGCATATCCTCAGGAAACAAGAATAAAGCTGTCACAATTACATAAGGGTCTCTCGTGCTCTTACAGGCCAGAAGACAACAAGAGACTGGGTTAAATAAATCTTACTGTACAGAACCAGGAAAAATTTGAAGATGGAGGGAGACTGCCTCTTTCACTGCTGATCTCTGCCCAAATTTAGACATATAAGGAAACAAAATGAGGGACTGCTTCCTAAATTAATTCTTTTCTTTGAGAACATATGCTATATAAATTTGCTGGCACACATAGAACACTGCTAAGGTTTTTATGATTGTAATAACTTCAAATTGTTTGCATTTTAATACAGATGTAATGTGAGATGGGAATAACATCACACTCGACCTGAAGATACTAAAAACGCTGAGGGAAAGTTGAACTATTAATAGAATGTTTTCTTGTAAATCAACAGGAACACCAAAAATATTGATTAAAAGCCACACTTGCTCTAGACTCCTATGGAAGGTGAAAGATTATTTCCTCCAGAAAAGCAAAAGTTCATACCCATTTCTATTCCTTACACATAATATAGTAAAATTCAGTAATAACACAGACTCCAGATCTAAATTTTGACAGATTTCTAAATATGGCCTCATTAAATTACCTAACAAAAGCAATCATCTTGTGAAAATATACAGCTCCACTGTTCTTAATACAGCTGAGCTGGGTCCAAACACCTGCAGGTAGGCACATGCACACCTTTTGACAAACACTCCACAGCACCCAAGATGCACGAACCATTTAAGCCTAGGACAACATCTTTCAAAATGCATACTACCATTATTTTGGAATGTGTTCTGTATTACTGAAATCCAGGAGAAATATATCTTTAAACAATGCTGCAAATACTACTGCATCACATATTTGACAATGAAATTATTGCTTGTAAATGGAATTGCTCAGTTCTTCCTAAAATCCCCTTCTGGGAGGAGAAAGAGGAAAGTAAAAAAGAAAAAAAAAAGTAGAAGTTTTTTTTAAATGAAAATTTCCCATTTTCCTTGGATCCTAATATTTTCAGTATCAGATAACATCAGCAGTCTAGTACTATTTCTACTGTACGAGCAAGCATCATTTTCTGCTCTTGACAAGCTCCCCCTTAAATGTGCCTCTTAGATGTGATGCCCTGTGTCACCGCCTAGCTCTGTGCGGCCTCTGTTTCCATGGCTGCTTTTAACGGTTTTAAAGCCTCCTTTTCACCTGGAAATGTAAATTGGGAAACTCTGTAAGGAGGATTGCCTAGTAAGTATTTTTAATCAAAAAGTAAATTTTAGGGGACACATTTGTAGCAAGCTTCCCTTAATACAACTCACAAAAGTTGCAAGCACATCGATTTTGCACACATAAAACTGCATTTTTGTGAATAAACAGGGTAATTTGCAAATGCTAACTTGACTGGTCATCTGGTTTGTGTGTACAAATGCAGATTTGCAGTGAGTATAGTGTCCAAGCTAGTAAATTTCCACCCAAGTGCACAGGAAAATCAGTATCTTTCTGAAGCTGGGTAGATGAGTAAAAGAGAAAACGTATCTAAACGTGCCCTTTACATCAAAGAACAAAAAATCCCACCCGAATATTGCTTAATGTTCAGTAAGACAGCAATTGAACAATCCCCCATTATGAACACATTCAGAAACTAGGATTTTAGGCAACCCCTTAGAACAAAAACAATCAAGAGTAAAAGAATTGCAAATAAATAATGCTGGACAATACTGTCCATCTTGCTGGCTGAAAAACAGAACTGAACTTTGATATTTTTAATGGACAGTTAGACTGTAGATCAGGCAGTATGCAGCATAAATCTACAGACTACCGTATGAAATCAGCCCTGAAATAGTTTTGCCTGTGAAATTCTTACGCCATGCAAAACCTGAATTTGTTTCTATCCTCAAGTTGAAATAAAGAGGACTTATGACTCAGAAGTGGTATTTTGTGAGTGTTTTTCTAGTTAGCTTTTAAAAGGCTGGTGTAGACCTGAGCAGCCCTGTATGGTGAGTGACACAGTTGCGTCCTGAATATCCCAGGCTCCAGCAGCTTCAAGGACATGGCTCTGAGGGACATTTTATCACACACACTGGTTTCTGCTGTGCCTTCTGGCATCCACTTTCTGGCCTGAGTTCCTTTTGACACCCAAGCTACCCTGTCTGAGCTCTACTGCAGGGCTGGTCCTTTGTTAGAAAAACATACATTGCACACACACCTAGTGTCTGCACACCTATGCATGAACAGGCACCCAGGAAAATCAGTTGCACGCAGGAATGAGACACCATCACATAAGGTTTCTGGAAGTCTCCAAAGAGTTGTTGAACCCTGGACCCACACCAAATCGTATTATCTTCTGACTGTAATTTTCACAGAGACTATTAAGTAAGCTGGCAGAGCAACAGCAGCAGTTCGGGCTAGTCCCAGGTGGTGCACCATATGTCAAAGGAATGACTTCCTGAAAAGAGCTGCCACCTAAAAAGCTGATAGAACTCACTGAACACTGACCACTCACCAACCATCCTCAAAGGATGCCTTCCTGAGCCTTGTGGTTTTTGGTCAATCAGTGGCAGTGAGAGAAAGCTTTTCTCCAAAATAGGCACTAATGTCAAAAAAAGCCAGTCCTCTAGGATATGACAAGTAGTTTCAGTGGCATATGTCTCATTTGTTCTGAACTTTCCAGCACTGGCTAAAGTTATGGGGCAGTGTCTGTGGAAATCTAACCTCTCAAGGACACATGCATACGGAAGCAGATGGTTTGCAACAGACTGCTTAATCCCAAATCAAATAACAGAATCAGCAATTCAGAACAACTATTTGTATAGACACTTCTGTGAGAGAGCGTGGCCTACAAACAGGCATCCTATGCAGGAAGACCCCCCCCCACAAAAAAAATGCTTATATATAAACAAAATCTTGTAGGTTTTTTGGTTTGTTTTTGTTTGTTTTTAAAGCAATTTGACAGAAGTATGCTATAGTTATAAGTAAACCACTTGGTATTTTCTGAGACAAATTACTTCATTATATATTGACATTTGTTATTATAAACTATATAAACTATTTTTAAAATACATAAATAATGAGTATTTTACATATTGCTTGCTCCTCCATACAGATTCATTTAGCTTCATGCCTGTCATTTTTGTCATCTGCTGAAAGCAGTAAAATCAGCTGCTGGCAAGTGAGCAAAGAACAAATAAAAAAAAAAAGAAAAAATAAAAAAAAGTGGATTTTCTTAGCATTTAAAAGAATTTCATGTAACAACACTGCACACTAGGAAGCCCAGAAAGTGAAGAGAATGAAATCATCTCAAGAAGTGACATGGTTCTGAGAAAAACAACAGCTTCACTACTGTGTGAAACTCAGCATCTCTAACATTACTGAATGTAACCTTAAAAACACATCAAACAAATAAGCTGCTTGCTCATGTGAATACTGAAGAAGAAAAGGTTTCATTTTATACTTTAGTATTTGATATTCATAATTCAATGTTTAAAATTTTTATTGCATTTGACTCCTGATGTACCAGTCAAAGCCTCAGAGATCCAGGTCACTCACTGCAGTGTACCAGAGAAAAAAGTTGCCTACCTGAAATCCTGAGAAACCAAGAAATGTTTTAAAAGCAATTCCATAGGGCCAACAACTATATGATACAGTTGTACAATTTCCATTTGCTTGGAGAAGAGGAAAATGAAAGAATGGATAGTAACAACAAAAGCCCACCACCTTCAATTTAAGTGGCATAGAGCTGCTTTGTTTATCACAAGATCAGACCCATAGCCTACACATTTCATCAGAATTCACTGAAAGTTGAAAGGAGAATCACAGGATACCTTGGGAACCTTAAAGATCATCCAGTCCCAACCCCTTGCTGCGGGCTGGTTGCCACCCAGCAGATCATGTTGCCCAGGGCCCCTTCCGACCTGGCCCCGAGCACCTCCAGGGATAGGGCACCCACAGCTCCTCTTGGCAACCTGCTCCAGGACCTCACTGCCCTCTGAGTAAATAATTTCCTCCTGATATCTAAGCTAAATCTCCCCTTTTTTAAACTATACTCTCTTGCCCTATCACAATCAGACCATGTGAAAATTCTGTCTCCCTCCTGATTGTAAGTATTCCTGTTAGGCACTAGAAGGCTGCAATGAGGTCTCCCCAGAGCATTCCCTTCTCCAAGTCAGCTGCCTCAGCTTTTCTTTTCCTCGGCTTTTCTTGGTAAAAGAAAAAAATAAAAAGCAGCAAAACAAAACAAAACACATGACTCCTGTCTGGGATGATCTTTTTTAGTCAACAGAAATATCTTAAAAACAATTTAATGCAAAAGGAATCATTTGAGTGGCAGCCACCAAGCAAATTCAATGGCACACACTAAATAAGCACAATGGATTTGTCCATCTCTTGCAGGCATGGGATCTCTGCAAAATACTGCTGAAGTAAAATATATGACTGACAACCAGCTATTATTTTTGAGATTCTATCATTACTGGCAAGAAGGATGTCTAATTCCTGAATCCTGGAAACATTTTATTGATCTAAATCTCCCCTTTTAAGGGTTACATTTTCTTTTTCAAATTCCTTCCTGAAAACTATTTCATGGTGTTACTGAATCATCTCAAAAGCAGGAACCCTTCAGCAGCGAACAAGTCATATATAAATAATGTAGATCAATAATTTTCAACATGTGGTCTGCAAACTCTTTGGGTTCACAGAACCTTGCAATGAAAAGGAAGCTTACTGCAGTAAGTTAACCTTTGCTGCACAGAGATGCATGCCTCCACTGAAAAGTACTTAGGGATCCACAAATCAAAAAGGTTATAAGCCACTGATGTAAGTAATCTGTAAGCAGTTTTAATGCTTTGTAGATTATAAATGCCATTTCCATTTACTGGTTAAACAAAATAAAATGTAGAGATTTAGTGTATGGTATATATATACATATAACAAAAAAAAAGCCACTTATTTAATGGAAATGTCTAAACTTCAAATAGAGTGAATGAAATCAGGAAAAACAGGACAAATCAACAAGAGATTCAGACAAATAATATTTAGATGAAGTAAAAAACTAATGTATTGCACCTAGTTTTGCACAGCCCTTCATACCTTAGCTCCCTTGAAATACTAGTTTTACATTCTTGATATGGAGGAATAAAACCAGATGAGTGAAGAAAATATACTTTGCAATACAGCTAGAAAAAGAAAAAGAAAGAATTCTTGAGGAAATCAGTAGAATTTAACTCTGACAAAAAGCATACGGAATCAATGAGCCTGATAAATATAGACAACACTGACAAATAAGCAGTCTGTATTTGCTTGAAGAGCTTATGGGTTTTTTCCCCCCAGCACTATTGAAGCAATGTCCTTATCTAAAGTACTTTTCACATATCAGAGAAGTGGTAAATTTCACAAAGCCTGCACTAATGTTTTGCATTTCCACTCCAAGTGAAATACACTTCAGTAAGTAAACACGAGTATTCAATAAAACTGCAGCTAGACACAATGGGGAAAAAAAAAAACTAACAGTTTCAAAATATGTTGATAAATAAATCATTCTAAAAGCATTGGATGATACTGTGAAACACTAAAGGCCCAAATCACTCAAAACTGAGAATAAGGTTTTAGTACAATTTTTAGTATATCAGTTTGTTTTTTTCCTTCAAATTCTCATTGTGCTTGACAAACATCAAGCAAGATGTATGCATTATAATATTTTGTAATTCTATAGATATTTAAGTGTCTCAGTTGAGAATAATCACATCCCTGTTAAGGACTGAGAGCATACTAGACAGCACACACTTTTTCCAACATTTCACACAGTTGGGGAGTGTGGGGTGGCGGTGGGGAGGGGTGACATGCTTTAGAAATGTTTTGCATGACTTTGCACGCCCTGAAATTCATAGTGGGTTGGGTTTGAGCACCTCAACATTTCTATTCTCAGAACTTATTAAAAATTCATAGACAAAGTTACTTCCCTTACTGGTGTACAGAACGGGGGGTCACCATCAAGAACCATGGCCTTCGTATTCTAGTCACTAATTTAAAAATATGTCATGACTTCACAAATGGTGTATGCACATGCTTAACTTTACATGTTACAGATAGTTTCACTGGATTCAGCAAGGCCATGTACAGTAAGCTAAAAGTAAGTTTTTAAGGCTCAGTGCAGTAAAGAACTACATCTCCCTAAGACGATGCAAGTGAAAGAATAAACAAGGTGAAGAGTGCTAATTTGTTCATTAGAATCTTAACTTATTCCCTAACCTATTTCCACACTTTCTTCACCAAGACAGCTCCTCTAACTCTGCCTAAAAATATTATAAAATTAACATTTTTAAGGGGCTCTAAGGCATTCTCAGCAAGGTTACTGATGAGTCCAAGTTGAGTAGTGTATCTGACACAAGAGAAGGAAGGGAAGCCATCCAGAGGGATCTGGACAGGCTTCAGAAGAGGGCCCATGTAAATCTAACAAAGTTCAACAAGACCAAGTACAAGGTGTCATACTTGGGTGAGGGCAATCCTGAATATAAGTACAGACTGGGATAACTCACTGGGATCAGCCCTGTGGAGAAGGACATATGGATCCTGGCAGACAAAAAGCTGAACGTGAACCAGCAGCATGTGGCTGCAACCCAGAAGGTCAACAGTATCCTGGGCTGTATTGAAAAGAGGGATGGAGAGTACAGAGAGAGAGAGAAGATTGCTCCTCTCTGAACTCAAGGCATCCCATCTGGAGCACTGTACCCAGGTCTGGGGCCCCGAAGGGCCATGAAGATTATCAGAGGGCTGGAGTTAGGTTTGATCAGTCTGAAGAGGAGACTGAAGGCTCTGGAAGGATCTCATTTCATTCATCCAGTGCATTAAACTAAAAGATGGGAAATTTAGGTTAGATGTTATTAATAATTCTTTACTCAGAGGGTGGTAATGTACTGGCACAGGCTGGCCAGAGAAGTTATGCATGCCCCAGCCCTGGAGGTGTTCCAGCTCAGGTTGGAGAGGGCCATGGGGAGCCTGATCTAGTAGCTAGGAGCCCTGCCCAGAGTACGGAGTTAGAAGTAGATGATCTTTAAGTCCCGACCATCCTGACATTCTATTATTCTAAGATAAATTAATTGAAACTCTATGCATAATCTTTCCATAACAATGCACTTTTGAGATAACGACTGTTTTACCCAAAATTTTCAAAAAATTGGAAGACATTTGTGACAGTGAAGAAAGAGCATTTGATGGCAGGCTATCTCAGCAAAGACAGCCGAACATCAGCTGGTTCAGTGTCTATTGCTTTCCAGAGGAAGAATTTGGATCCTGAATTCCTTTCTAATCCATTCTTCTGGACAGGACTGCTAAAGTTGACCTTTTCACTGTAGGATTCCTGACATATTATATCTGGTGGGTAGGCAGGAAAGAAGTCCTTAGCGTAAGATTAATTTTAATCATATGAAAATAAATAAATAAAACAATGCCATTCAGATAACAAGTGCAATTTATTGCATGTAAACCTATGCTTCTTTCTCAAATCACATCCTGCATTCTATAAGCTTCACCACTTCATACTTCTGAAAAGCCACCAAATTCTCCCCTGAGTAAAATGATGCATTGCAGTGGTCTATATTTTTTATCTCAGTTGCAAGGTCCTCAGCTATAAAAATCCTGGCTAATCAAAGATAATAAGAACATGATGTAATGTGTGTCCTGGGGTAGAGAGAAGCTGAGCAGGACACTGACGTTTCACACTATCTTAAAAAGCAGTGGTCAGATGCCCTGAATCAAGGCAGAGGTCATTCTTCCAGCAAGTCTCACTTTTTCATCTGATCTATCAAATTTTTCATTCCATCTCCCCAAATTTCAGATTGAGACCGTTGTGTGTCATCTTTTTAGCTATTTCCACCAGAGAATCCATATATTGATAAGAACATACTGACTGCAATCAGTTATATTTCTCAGTGAAAGCCTTCTAAATACACCAGCCAGGAATAAAGACTGGTCTACCAGTCAGATTCAGTTTCAAAAATGCTTTTAATCAGATTTTTCCTTCTCTTTTCAGCGCTCCCACAAAATTACACTTGTGTGGAATTTGCAGCTCATACGGATTAAGTTGAGCTGTATGAGAGTGAGAAGCAAGAAAAACAGGTAATTAGTCTAATATCACACTTAAATCTAAAGAGGTAAATTCAAAAATGGACATAGTAATCTTTAACAGCTGAAAATGTCCCTGTTCCACAGAAAGCTTTAAAAATGTTTGCAAATAACACCAAAATGTAAATGATTGCCAGCATTTTAACAACAGCAGAGTAACTCTCACCAATCTAGGCTTATTACAAATGTATCCAAAATTTAGCTTGTTCCTATGCTTATTAGTACTGAGCCCATGACCATGGGAAATGACTTTGGCAATGCTTAATACAAAAACCTATGGACTAAGATACCTTATCCACAGTTTGTCATATTATGAATGCTTCTGCAAAGTAAAATAAAAATCCACTATTGACAGTAGTTCTTTTCAAATCCTTTCTTATACATAGCCAATACAAGGTTGTTGACAAACTTCTCTATGGCCGTATCCTTTATGCCTACAGCATAATTTTTTATCATCAGCATATTCTAGATTATATCAATACATTTTTATTCTTCACTGAATGAACATTCCTCACTCTTGTTGTCCTTACCATAATGCCAGATATTTGCTCTTCACCCACTCCATTCTCAGAGAGAAAGCAGAGAGGAAGAGAGTAGCTGACCAAAGACTGCTAATTGAATAAAAAAAGCTAGAAGCTTTTTAGATGTTGAGACTTCCCAAACTGACTATTAGGTTCTCTCCCCAGGTATGTGTAACAGTAGGTGCTGTACAGATCCACAAGATGTTCAGCTTCCTCAGAAATTACACTGTCGTTCTCCAGCCCTTGTCATAGTAATTTATTTTTTATGATTTTTTTTGCTGTAAACAGGTGTTTTTACTTTTTTTTTTAACTGCTGAAATTAATAATGAAAATTTTAGCAGAGAGTTCTAGTCACTGATATGCTTTAAAATACAAGAAAAATATTTTTTTCTTGGCTGTCCTTGTTTCTTTAAACAGCAATGTATTTTGCTGGGCAAAAAAAGATAATAACACAAGAATACTTAGCATTCAGTTGCTTTTTTTTTTTTTTTTTTTTTTTGTAAAATTGTTTACTTAATGCTTCTCCTCCCTCCATCTCCATTTGGGTACAGTTCTTGCCAACGTGTATGGATTTATACTCCCTTTTTTCCAGTGTAACTTTTGGAAAGCTAACATGTACAGTATGCACTAAGAGCAGCTTCTAAGCTGCAGGCAGAATAAAACAAATCCAAAAAGTAAATGTACCTTTGCAGAAAATTGTTCAGTGGGTTTAAGTTACAACAATAAACAATAAATAATAAAGTCTTTCTGAAAGCTAGAGAAGCACGTGTCCTCTTCATTGATTTTATCACTTCATCACACACAACAAATCTGTGTCAACATGAGTGGCAAGTCTCTGAGGTAAAAAACGTACAAGTCAAGGCCATAAAAGCAGACCACATGCTCAGGAATTTGTCTATTGTAACCATAATGAGGTGGCTTGCTGTCTTTAAGGTGACAATTCATGATACAGCATATGCCCAGGGAGAAGTGAAAGACCTTTTTTTATGAATCTGATACAGTCATCTGTGAGTCAATGAAGATTCAATTTCTTAAAGAGACAGAGAGGAAGAAAGCTTTCATGTGAATAGCAGAATTGTGAGTAACCCATCTGTGTATAACAAGATATTCCTCTGCAACAGGACTATAACCCACTGGAATCAGCACGGCCACACGTGTAAGCTAAGATTAATCGTGTAGTCCTTCCAGACTAGGCTTTGATGCATAACACGATCTTCCATATTTACAGAAATAGCATTTTCAGCACTCTATTAATCTTGACAGTACTTCAGAGGGCCTGCCAGTATTAAAACCCATTTTCTGGAACATATAGAGGAATAAAAAGGCAAAGTAACTTCTTCATGCTATACTGTGCCTTACAACCTTCCTACAATACAAAGCTCACTTTGGGTAGCCAGGCTATTCTATGGCCACTGAAGTCCATACTAGTAAATCGCAAAAAGAATGCATGGGTTCAAAATCACTGAAACTTCAGGTTCCTGAGGCTATTGCTGAAAGTATTATGTAGAGAATTCTGCTCAAAGAGGTGAAGTTTGCCCCATTTCATCACAATGTCTGCTAATAATGAGGAAAACAACAATCTTTATGGGAACAACTAATCATCTGAAACAACATTTAATGTATTTAATTGGGTGGGAGGAGCGCAGAGAACTAAATGCAGTGATTTATCAAAACTTTCACTTTGAAACAGGAAGGGGAAGAAGAGCTGGTTTTAATCTTCAAAAGACAAAGGAGACATTCCTTCGAAAGCACAGCAATAGTGAAAGGATTTTGAAATAATTTTTCTTACAAGAATCTGTGCAATAACAAGTTTTGTATACGTTTTTGGAGATTTTATCTCAAATGTGAATGGAGTTCAAGTCTATGTAGAACACCCTCAGATATTTACATAAGTACATATAGCACTTCTTCCTTCATTGCTAGGGCATTATACTAAATATAACATTTCAGTTTCTTCAGTAGTCATTCCTGTAAGCACATTTAATCAAAGATTATTTCCAAACATTTTGTCTCACGTATGCAGTTGAGAGAAGCAATACTAAAATCAGCTCAGTAGCTGATTATGGATTTATAGCCTATAAATGTGAGGTCACATGGTGAAAATCCAAGATGGATATCAAATGTTCACACAGCTTCACACCAATCACAAAATGAGGTGTAAAATAGGACATAAGTGACTTGGGTACCATCATTTAGCATCTGTTCCAGTTGTACTAATTCAGGTTGGACATTATACGGTAGTGATGATAGAACATGTTACAGACAGTCAAACAACTGCACACATAAGACAGCTTGATTATGTCCTACTCATAAATGAACTACTATGCAGGACACCTGGGCTCCCAAAAACACATTCCCCTCTCCCTTATTCTAGTGCTAGGAGCGCAAAAATGTCTTTTCATCCTATCACTCCTGAATGCTACCCATAATTCTTTTTAATTCCTTACAAGTGGTAGAAAAACTGTTTTATAGGCATCACACCTAGTGCAATATATGTCTCAACAGTAACTCGGCGTACTTGCTGTTGAGAAATGCAGTTGAACACGAAATGTAAATTAAAACTAAGCTGAAAGATGTTACCTTAAACCCCAGAAGTTTTCTTCACTTTTTCTAGACACCAAAACTGTCTTTGACAAGTACGATCACTGTTTTTGGAAAAAGACACATTAACAGAACTTCTAAGTTTAAAGAGCTAGAGTCTTCATGTCAGAAACAGTCATCACTCAAAACATGGAGGGAAGGTGAGGGAGACGGTGCTTACTGCTGCAGTTTTACTTCAAGGCTCATTATAAACCAGTAGCAAAAGAAAGAATTACATGAAGCAAAGTAGCAGCATCTGTACTGTTTTTGGCAGAAAGTGGACAGAAATCATTAACAGTATTTACATGAACCGTCTGGGGGTACATCGGAATTTCTGTTGCTTAGAAAACTGGATGGCATACAATAATGCTAAACAGAAGTGCTCATTCTTGAGGGGTTGGGAGGAGCATTTAGTATGCTGCATGTTTGTTCAGATTAGTCTCTGTAGTCCAAGCAGATGGATGTCAGTCTGTCTTTCTCACACCCCCACATTAGAAAGGCAGAAAAAGGAATATTTTGATTTAGTGTTGCAAGCTTACTCTTGCCACTTGTTTTCTACCCTTACCAATTAAACGAGATTGTTTTCATATCACAAGTAGTTAATAATTTGGAACTGGTCCCTCAAATCACCTAAACTTGGGGACTGAGTTATTCATCAAGTCAAAACAGATGTCAATAAAATAGAGAAGAATTCAGTGGACTCCACAATGCAGGACCAGCCCTGCTGGGCTTAATGCAAACATTCCTCTTTGTCTTGTGACAGCCAGTTTATTGCTTTCCTTATCCAGTCTCTTTTCAGTTCCCATCCTTTTCCTTCACTGTTCTCTAGCTTTCTCCTTTTTTGTTTTATTCTCTTATTTTTGAATACCAATCTCGCTTTGTAGTTCTCACTCCTGTTTCTTCATTCAACTTAAGTTAAAAGGTTTCATTTTTCAGCACTAAATATTCTGATACAAAGTTGAGGGCATTTTCACAATTTAATGGATTAGTAAAAAAGCAAACAAAAATTTAGCCTTGAGTGCTGCTGCTATCAAAGTCCCATGGATGTGATAGCCCCTCATGAATGCTAACAGCTACAAAATCCAGAGGAACATTATTAACCTGAATCACAAAAGTACATTTTCACTGCTGATAGAAGTATCATCTTCTTCACTTCTTTTCCACCATCTGCTCTCTATGTTTGTCTAACACTGGCCAGACTACAGATACAGAAATCATTTTTTTCTGAGGAATTCACATATAATTTAACTGATTTAGCTTAGCTGTGACCTGATACATAGAACTCAATCCTCAGGTGTCCTTAGCCTTGGACAAACGCTTTCAAAGAGCCTTCCAAAGAACAAAATAACTGAAGTTTAGGTCTGAGAGACCAATCCAAGAAGATTTGGAAGTATCAGGGGATTTTCTAGTATCTTCTGAGGTTTTTCTTGAATATTTCAATAACTGAAAGAAATTAATGAAAAACTTTGAACTGCTCAAGATTCCTGACTTCTACCATAAATTAAATTTTATTGTATTGAATGATGTAATTTGCTACTTACTTGTTATTCAGGTCTTCAAACATTTCAAACTAACTCATCATGGAGCAGATGTATCAGAACTTCAGTGAACAATCATGCAATGCAAAAAACAGCATAAGGCTGGTGTGAATGCTTTTGTTTTACAAAAAAAAAAAAAAAAAAACACTTTTCTTTCCCCTAATTTCTATGCCATTTGCAAATTCTGTTTATTCATTGAATATTTTTACATATTTATATCAAGCTTTTATAAACATATTCATCTTGTTTAATACATGAGCATTTAGTTTTCTTTGCAAAGCTTTTTTTTCCCTCCATACAGAAATTTTATTAAAAGACCAGTAAAGTTGGAGTGCAGTGGATTTTATATCACAAAATGATGAAACTGGAAGTTTTACTGTCATTTCCTCAGAAGCGTATCTTCATAGTCTGATATCAGTAAAAGCAAGTTCTGCTCTAAATTAAGCTTCATCTTTAGTTATCCAGTTGCTTTTGCTCATGGATGTCTACCAATCAGTGTATTATAAAGAATCCTCTATTGATTCTGTAAACTTGACAATTTGCCTAATGGAGGGCAAGAATAATTTGTGACTGTGACTTCCCTTCCTTTCCAAAGTGTGCCTCTACAGAATTTGCAGATGACATATGATCAGTGCACATTAGGTTCAGAATGAAAACATCTATCAGCCAGATATCTAATGGTCCATCTTATAGTGAATAGATGTTGTTCAGAATCTGCCAGTTTTCACAAGTCTTTTAATTACAGCTTTGATGGGTATGGTTTACTTTACTTCATATATTTACCTAACAGGTACCATAGACCTGAAGTGTTTTTACTCTCACATTCACCTTGCAAAGTTTAAATTTGAGGAGGCTAATCAAAAATATTTCCTTTCCAACGTATTCTGAGAACTAGAGGTCAGAGGCAGAGCTTCAATACCTAAAACCTGAAATACTAGATTGAATTAAATACCTAAAACTCAAAGGACTGGATTGAATGCTGGGAAAGATGGTTTAGCAATTCTTCTTGTATTTGTTTACAAAGCTAGATTCACTGCTCAATCATGTGATGTAGGTATAAACTTGCAACAGTTAAATTAAAATGTGTGTTACATATATATTTTGTTGATTATATTTCCAATATATTTTCACATATAATGAAAATTTAAAATGGACGCTACAATGGAATGTAGAATTTCCCGGTTATTTATTAATACTTGAAAACAGCAAGCTCAAGAAAATTCTTTTTAGGAAGTTAAGAAGGCAATTCACTGCCCCTATTCTACCTTTTTATTGAGCTCAATTAAGCATCTATGTTGCTTACACAAATTTAAAATCTCAGCATTTAAATTGTTTAATTGTCTATGAAGTAACCTCACAAAGATTCAGACATTTATGTTTCTCTGTCTTACAGAAAACGTTTTAAAAAATGGAAAAACAAGCAGAGATTTTATGTTACTGCTGTCAAAGAAGTCTCTCTCCCTTTCTGTTGTTTCCAGCCATCCCTCTCTCCATTCTCCTTTGTTTGCTAAAGTAGCTTACTGACTGTAATAAAGGGAGCCCAAGTGTCAGCTTGAGACTGCCATGAAAACTAACATTCACATAAACCATTTTTTTCCACTTTTGTTAAGCTTCTTATCAAAAGAATTCTCCCTCTCTCTCTTTCTCTTTCACTCTCTCTCGTCTTCTGTCCTTTTTAGGATATCTTTCTAATTTTATTGAGACTCCTCTGTTAACGTACAGCACTATAGTTCAGTAACTATAGGAAAGTGAACCCAAAAGAGCCAGCTTGAGACTACCACAAACCATTTTCACTTCTTATGTTAACATTTCATCTCAAAGGACTCTTTTCTCTCTCTGTCAGTTGCAAGGCATCTCTTTGTCTCTATTGTGCTTACTGCGCTAAGGTGCCTCATTGACTGGAGTGAAGTGAACTCAAGCATGCCAACTTGAGGCTGGCACACATTTTTTAATTTGGTTGAAGTTGACACCCTAAGGGACTCACAGTGTCTGAACAGCAACACTTTTCTCTCCCTGCCCCATGCCTACTCTACTGAGATGACACTAACATTTATTTGCTATAATAATGGTTTATATTTTATATATTTAATTTGACAGAATTTAACAGATTGTAACCCCACAGGTCATTCAAGGAAATTTATTTTATTTCTCACCACATTTTGAAGTTCATGGAATATTGTAATGAAGTGAATACCAAATTGCCAAATACTCACCTGTCTTCATAATTTCTGAACAGATTAGGAAAACTTACTAGTAAGGCCTGCTTTTAACAGAAACCTTAAAGAAACACTTTTGAATGTAGAAGATGCAAACGTTTTTCCTGTGTCTCTTAAGGGAAAAAGATGAAGCAGGGAGAGGGAGCATCCAACAACAATCTTTCAGCCTGTCAAATTTCTTCTCAATGAAAATAATCACCACACATTTCTAAGGTATGCCCTAATCACCACTTCAGTTTTATCTTTTTATAGTATCCTTCATTTTCTTGAGGATTTGCTTTTGCTGACAATTTAGCAATTAAATAGAAAACAACTAAGATTAAATGAATTAGGGCAATCAAACTCTTATCCCTGAGTGGAAAGATACCAGTTTAAAGATAACAGTCAAATCTTACTGGATTGCAAATTCCTGGTACTGATTCAGTCAGTTGCTATTGATACTTATACCAGAAATAATTTGATACCCAAATGTTTCAGTTCTATACAGAGGGAGGAACCCAGCATATGGTGTTTGCCATCTTCTTTTTGGTTTGTTTTTAGTGATATCCTTAACCCAATTTTCCACATCTTCATAGGTTATGATAATGTTCAGTTAGCTTAACATAACGTTCTTCTCACTGCTCTGTCCTGTTCAAATAAGCGATTTAGTTTTGAACAGAAAAACAAAGGGGATTGTTCGCTAACTGTGTATCCTTATGTATTAGCTTACAGTATTGTAATCGAAACCTCACACATTGCTGGCATAAAGCTTCATAGGCATTAATTCCAAAACACAGCAAAAAAGACCTTCATTTATTTTTGCACAAATGCAAGCCTGATATTAGAATTAATTTGCTCCATGAAAAAACGTAGCTGCAGAAAACCTACACTACCTATTTTCTTTCTTCCCTCCCCCTCCTTTTTTTCCTTCAGATCACACAGGGGTTTCAGAAACATGGATAATGTTGACAACAGCCAGTGAAGGCAGAGTGAACCGTAAAAACATGCCACTTGAGTGTGAACACTGCCGAGATTTTGAATAGATGTCTTAAAAATTTTCATAGTTTGTCCCCAGTTAAAAAAAAAAATGAATAAAAGGGGAACCTATCTTTAAAAAACAACAACAAAAAAAAAAAAAACACTTGAGCTTTTAGAGTGAAAACATTGTGATTTCAAGGCACACAAAAAGCTAATACCATTTCTCATCCACTATACCCAAAAGCAGCATCCTGAGTACAGGATTTGTTTCATTGTTAAGTCATTATCAATAAAACCCTTAATCTTTGTTGCTACACTAGGAGCCTTTTCTTATATCCTGCTCCTGAGTATACTACCATGCAGCGGTGCTAGATGCTGATGGACCACATATGACCAAGTTCCTGCAGCAGTTAAGGCTTTTAGAAAACAAAAATCCACTCAACCACACTCTCCTCCAAATATACATATATAGCAAGATCTATGAAACACCATCAGAAGAAAGGATAGAAATGAGTCACATCTTCAAGGAACAAAAGTATAGCAGTCCATTTTCACAGTTAAGAGATCAAATCTGTAAGTTACCCTAAAGGAAAAGAATCAGCAGAAAGGTGCAAAAAAAAAAATAAAATAAAATAAAAGAATATATTTGGAAGTTAACTTGTTCTTGTGAACTTCTAGGAAGTTTTGACTTCCTCGCCACAAACTAACTCAAAATGACTTTTTGTTATATCAATACTTATTAAGAAAAAAAAAAAATCCTGAATAATCAAGACTAGGAAAACAAAGAAGAGAAAAAACCTAAAACAGCAACATCCAACAATGACCAAAAAGTGAACAGCCAGGTCAATGATGATTTTCTAGAAAACCTAACATGATCTAAGTATATAAAAACATAGCACGTTTTAAGACCTAGAAAATTTTGCCAACAACCTGTTGCAAATATTAAATGAGCTGTAAAAAAGGCACATCATTTTATTGTAAACAGAATAGTAATTTATATGGCTGCTTTATTCTTTTTAATGATCTGTTTAACTATTTAATTCTTATATGACACAAAGTACGTAGTCTTCAGGAAATTAAGGAGAAGATTACAAAGAAAAAAAGATAGGAATTGAAAATGTGATTATTAAGTCCCTGGTCACATCATTATTAATGAAAGTATCTTTCTATTAGAATCTTGAAACAACCTTAGAAACAGACCAACAGATATATTCTGCTTTTGAGGTAAAAAAAAATGTTTTCCTCACACCATACCAGCAGAACAGACAAGTTTCACAAACTGTTGAAGGGTGAATTGACCATGAATATTTCTTGTGATAAAACAAATTGATCTCCTAGGTGAAATGCTGATAGTGCTCTTTAAGCACAGATTCATAGGACACTAGCAACTTTCTGAGAGGTTTCTAAGTCCTCCTTTAAATCTACTTCATAACTACTTAATATTTACCTCCAATAAGTTAAATAAAAATTGAAAAATGCACTAAACCCCCAATCTTGTCTCTGGTAAGAAGCAAAATAAGTATAACTGGCCAATTTCAAACAGATTTCTTTGGCAACTTTTCAAAGAGAGGAAGAAGCGTGTCATGAGTACTCTGCCAGGCCTCTTGCGTCTCTGCGAATATTCTGTAAACAAAAGCACTTCAGTGCATCCCCAATCAAAGTCATACCAGCTGTTGTTCTTCCTGCAATATTCTCTGCTGCAAAAGGGAAGACAAAAATCATACCACCTGGACAAGGAGGGAGGAAAAAAAAAAACATACACACAATGGAAAACTGATATTAATCACAGAATCACAGAATCATAGGGGTTGGAAATTCTAGAGATTACCTGGTTATTTTGAGAAAGAAAAATTTGCCTTTCAGCAGACATTCTGATACCCTCATAAAGTACAACCATGATGACACCATATAAAATATAAAACTGCATTGAGCTAGGACTTTCCTTTCTTTCAGACCCATACAATTTTACCAGCTTTGTGTAAAGCTCACAGTCCTTCAAGAAACAACAGAAAGACACATTAACTCTGCAGTAGTTTGTACAGACTTTGAGATAGGAAATGTATTCATGTTGAAAATATTGAGTCACTAACCCCTCAGACTGCATTCCAAAAGTCTACCAGAAGCACTTCAATCAAGAGTGTGAGTATGCGACAGCCAAGCCATTTGGCTAAAAAGCATTGTGCAGAATTATGTTGGTGAATCTAGTGCCCTCTAAATAACCTCATATTATAGCCATGGTATTAAGTCATGGAGAAACCTGTAAGTAAAATGAATTTTTTTTTCTTCTAAAATAATAAAAAAAAATAATAATAAAGAAAAAGAAAACTCTCAAGTTCCCAGTAAGAATGTTAAATTACCCCCTCTCCCAATGGAATGCTTCACTTTCATTTCCAAGTAGCAGTAAGCCTATTGACCCCCATGGTGTTATCCTTTTCACTGCTCTTGCGGTACTTTCTTTAATCTCTCGGATCAAAGATTGGTCAATAAAAATCATCTCTGCTTTTGTGGGGAGCAAACAAACTGCACCAAGTTCTATGATAATTGCAAATCTTCACTAAAATTCCTAAGAGAAAAAAAATGCTGATATTAACTTTTCAGCTGAAAACGGTTTTGTTCTTTTTGTTCTAAATTAAATATTCAGAATTATTTTGTTTTGAATTGGTTCTTACTGGTTTATATTTCTTTATACTCATTTCATTCTTTAATTAAGTAATCCTAGGCCTTAAAAATGATCCTAAATTGTATTTACACTTTGTCAAACAATATTTCTAATCATTTGGTTTAAGTCTTAATTATACAAAAACCACTGGGTCCTCAACAAAGGCTAAAAGATTGGGC
Source organism: Cyrtonyx montezumae (assembly GCF_038088225.1). Taxonomy (NCBI): domain Eukaryota; kingdom Metazoa; phylum Chordata; class Aves; order Galliformes; family Odontophoridae; genus Cyrtonyx; species Cyrtonyx montezumae. The sequence continues at coordinate 19,583,964 of NW_027072078.1, read as the reverse complement.
AGTCTTTTAAAAAGAAATTTTTGTTAAGACAGTTTTCAACAGCCTCTAGACTACAGTTCAAGCAGGGAAAATAAGAAAATAAAAATGAAGACCCTAATAGAATTTGTTTGTTTGTTTGTTCCTTTGTTTTTTAAGAAATCATTGAGAGGCATTATCTCCCTTCTACTTAAGCTTACAAATGTACCTCATTTTTAAATTCTCTGTTTTTCCCTATGTCTCTCCAACTTGAAGCATCCATATTCCAACCTTGGTGATTCTATATTTGGCCTCTCATTTTTCCCCAGGATTTCTAATATCCATCAGCTTCCTTATAATCTAAACAGAAAGAAAATAACTCCCGTTTGGCAGAAACTTCTTAAAGTGCTTCATAATCACTACACCTCCATCTCCTCTGGTCTTCCTGATGAACAAGGAGAACAATTTCCCTCTTTCAGACTATCAGGAAAAGACCACACTATCCTAGTGATCACACTGTAATACAGAAGCAGTGTTGAACGCTTCATCCGAAGATACACAGATTGAAATTCTTGGCATTTATTACATCATGCCTTGTAGACATTGTCTTGGTACCATATTTTTATTATCACAGCTAAAGTGCATTCTTACCTCACCTGTGACCCATTAAAATCCACCCTGCTGCCAGCATTGCTTCTTCCAGCTCCCTTTTCACCCACCATATTTGCTTAGCTCTCAGAATGCAGTGATTCCAGCAGATTGTCACCCAAGAACTCCTGATCAGTGATTCACATGAAAAACATCTCATGTACACAAACAGAACGCTACAGTAAGAGAGAAATTTCAACATACTGAACTGCATGTCTTCTGAGCAGAGTTCCCAGACTTGGACCTTGACTTCAGGGAGACTTAAACCAGGTCTTAAACATGCTATAAATCATATCCTTGTTTAGCAGCAATTTTCTGCTTTTCTTGTAGAGCTCAATGCTGCTTTTTGGCTCACACAGAAAATAGATCTGGAAATTTTCCTTTTTTGTTCTATGTGTTGCCTTTAATGCAGTATGGAGTGATATAAGGCTAAACACACTGCTCAGAAGTACTGAAGTACAACTATTTTCTCATGCATTTATTGCAAGGTCAAAAGCTATACTACTAGTGCACTAATCTGAAAAGCAAAAACTTGGCTCCCAAATCCTGATTCCTAAATTCCAGATGCCAAGACTGAGGGCAGAGCTTGTGTTCACATATTGCACTCCTGTGTTGAGGATCACAGAGAAGCACTCTGCAAATCAGGTTTAGCCCATTAATTCCCAAGGCAAGCTAAAGGCCTTCTGAGGACAGGCAAAGCTTAGGTGAACCCAGATTAGCCAAAAACATTAAAAGAGTAACCTTCACTTCCCTGCATAAACAAATTCCTGATTTAAAATTTGGAGCGTGCAAACAACATACAGATAGGTTTTGTGTCCACTTCCTTAACTGTTTTTCCCCTATCAAAGGGATATCAAAGGGTTCCACTTTGTCACTTGGAAAATAGATGAAAAAAAAATTGTTTTTAAGTGCCTAAGAATTAATAATTGCTTTTCAAGAAAAAATTTTTTGTTCTAAGATGCAGAAAGGGAGCCTGCTGGAGGTGTCCACAACTGTGTCAGTGATAGTGCAGAGAAGCTAACAAAAGGCAGCCATGCTGTCTGCTGCAGCACTACAAATGGAGAAAAATGCAGTAAGCTGAAGGAAAGAAAAGCAAAGCAAGAGGCTAATTTCACAATTGGTTTCAGAAACACTTAAAAGTACAAAAATAATACTTAATATTTTTATGAAGAACAAAGCTGACATTAATTTATTTATGCTGTTACTGTAACTCTATTAAAACATTTCTTTGTTTAGAGAGACTTCATCATGATTCAAAAATAGGACACATTTTATGTTTTTTCCAAATCTCAAAGCATCTGACACACACACGCCACATACATCACAAAGCACAGACAAACACGTCTATGAATATAATGGTACACCATTTAGATTTCCCATACACGATAATAGCAACTCATTTAAAATATCATGGTTTGATTTTGTTTTTTAAATAAGGCACTCAGATACTAAAAATGGAATACTTCATATAGAAAATAGGTCGCTATTCTCTAAAATTGCCTCTAATGTTAGCTGAATATTAATAAAATCCATAAACCATTAGTACATTATAGCTGCTTTGTTCTGAATTACATAGACCTTTTATGTTTATTCCTCAGTGAAAATGCATAAAAAAAATGAAATCCTCTCTAATTGTGCTCTCTGAAGATAGCTGGTAAAATCATTTCTAGCAGCAATAAATCAATTGTAGTATTAAAATGACCTGCCAGGTGCATCTTCTGGGTATCAGACTAATTAAGGGAATGTATTAATTGCAACTATTCATCAACACCACCAATGTTGTTAGGTAACCCTTACAATGAATCTTTTTACCACATTATCCAGCTATGAAAATGCAGTTTGACCAAACATAAGGGATTGAACAAAAAAAAATATTTAAGAGTATGCACAGCTTTCTTCATTATGTCACTAGAAAAGATTTGGGTTCAAAGGGAATCAATCAAACATGGGATAATATAATAATATATGCATCTCTAATTTATACATATTTATATTTCTATCTCAGTAGAGAGTTTTACCAAGTTTTTAAGACTGATGCTCTTATTTAGTGTTATTTTTTTAATCCCCAACCTCTACTTCTTGTATCAATGGACCTACATTTTCTGTAGCTACAAGCCAAATGTGACTAAATTTGGAACCCAAGAGCCTTCACTGCAAAAGACCACTTACTTCTGAAAATATGATTTACTTGCATCTTCCCTATTTTTCTGCCATGGCTCCTTTAGTAATCTGATCTATACATTACTATAAATGCAGAAAATGTTATTTCAGTATGCTGTTCTGTCAGCATCACTGGTTCCTCTCATTCTCCCAGCGAGTTTTGAAGTTGCTCATCAAAACTTCTGAAAAAATGTTGATACTCTCTTCTACAAGCAGAAATTCTGGGTTGCACAGTATGTTAATCTACTTCAGACAAAACACTGAAAGTTGCAGGACACTATAAAACTGCCACATACATTTCTTTAGTATGCTTTATAGTTTTGCTGCTTAGAAGAGGGATGTGATCAGAAGGGAGGTAAAAAAAACAACAAACCATACTTCTGCAAATTCAATTAGTAAAATAATCATAGAATAGCGAAGATTGAGAAAAAATCCAATAAACAGAAGGACAGAATCTGGCACACTGCATCAAAGTTCACAATCTTCCCAGTATCTTGTAAGCACTGTTATCTATTAGACTGGTCCATTTTTACTTAAACTACAGACCTCTTAGGTATTTAAGACACTTTGGTATGTAAGAACTGAAAATAGTTAAAAATAACTGTGAGCCTTCCACTGTCATTGCTATGGCATGCATCGCACTGTTTCAGACGAAGCAGAGATTCAGTAACATTTGTAGATGCATAGCAGGTCACTCAGATTATAAGAAAAAAAGTAGTGTTTCTTTGGGCTTTATATTCATAGATGGGCAATAAGATGGTGAAATCAGTCATGCTTGACAGAATTAGCTTTTTGGCTACAAACCACTGCATGTACATTTATACTGGAATAAGAACGACTGGGTTTTGTTGAGAGAAGTAGAGGCTAGGAAAGCCTTCACAGCTCTGATGTTTCTGGCTGTGCATTTGCAAAACTATTCAAGCCCTACTTGTGCAGAAAACCCAGAGAATTATGCTGTATGCCCTGGAGGTCTTGGCACTGGGTAATGGCAATCAACACCGCAAGGGAAGTTCCAGAGCATCGGCCTTACAGTGAAGATGCCCAAGCAGCAGCCTCCCAGCCATCCACAGCTCATGCACCCAGTGCTGGGCAGAGCACTGCAGGCACCTGGCATGCAGCAGCCAGCACACTCAGTGCCCACAGAGACGCACTGCAGGGCTGGGATGCTTCTCTTTATACACAGCTCTGTAAACATGCTGCAGCCCTCACTTCCTGCACCACTTACCACGTATTTCAGGGCTCCCAAACAGCTAGTGGCAGAACTGTCGAACAGAGTGAACCAGGAAGAAAATAGATGCACGTTGGGAAAAGCTTGATTTGTTTTTACTCCTGACTCAAGAATATATTTCCTACTTTCAAAATCTAATTATTTAATATGATGTAGATTATTTGCACTGGGATACAAACTGTAAAAACCAGTCACCTATCTCCAGTTTGCATCAAAATATCTGAAGAAATGTTCCCGATCGTATTTGGTATTCAAAGAGTTAGAAATAGAAGTTCACAAGTAAGATATTGTTCCTGTCTCTTCCTTCACTACCCAGACTACTTTCTGATCTTCCTTTTGTCCTCAATCCTTTCCTTATCCCTTTCACCTCTCTTTCTCACTCTCACTCTGTCCCCTTGATCCATCAGACACAGCCAAGCTATCTGACACCTATGCCTTAAAGTAATTTTGGACAGAAGCAAAATGCCCTAGAATCCTTAGTAATCCTCCTCAGATCCATGTACTGAGCCCTGGTTTGGCTTTTTTATAGCCACAAACAGACTTTCAGCTAGCTAGCCTGGAAACCAAAAGCTGTCTCAGTAACACAGGAAGGACAACAAGGACTGAAAGAAAATGAGCCTGTTCAAGAGGAAAATAATCTCATTCAGTCTTCCCATTAATATACACAAGAATGAATCAATCAATAAATAAAAGTTAAGGAACTCACTGACTATAGGAAGCAAATGGGCAGAGATTATGTTCGTGGATCAGGATCCGTCTTTCTGTCTCCACTGTGAACACTGCATCCTGGCACAAGACAATGGTTTCTGAATATCAGTGATTTTGTGAATTATTGAAACAACAACACCATTCTGTAAGTCTGCAGAAAAATGTCTTTCACCCCTTGTCATTCCCTATTGAGTCAAAGTGTAGTTTTTGACATAGCAGAGTGGGATTTTATTTGTCCTTTTCCAGTACAACTAAATCAAAAGCCATAAGGAATTCAAAGAAGTAAATAAAAAATAAAACAGAAAAAAAATCAATAGACAGCTGCCAAAACCCTGTGGATATAACTAAAGTCAGAGTTAAATTACCTTTCATGACTAAGCAAGAATCGAGAAAAACTGAAAAGGCTACTTGTTCCATACTTGGAAGATAAGGGGCTCTGCCACAGGTTTGGGGTGCACTCATGCCTCAAATACAAACGGCAGGTTCCGGTGGCGGGTCATAGGTCCTATGGCTACTTAGGTTTGTGAGGGAGAAATATTCAACAAATGTAGAAGTCTAAGTGTGGGGATGTAGCAGATCCTTCATGCTTCTGTCCAGTAAATCCTTTTTGACTCTCCACTGCCTCACCTTTTAATGAACAAACCCCTCATGGCAGAACAAAATAGCTGTGCGCACCCAGGAAACAATAATCCTTCATTTTGTTGTTCCTCAAATATTCTATAAATTACGAGTATTGGTACTGAAGAATGTAGAGATTTTTTGAAGGGAGGAGGAAGGAGAAAAAAGAAAGAAGAAACTGCTGACTCCCAGCAAGTCCTAACACTGGAACAGTCTTCCTAGAGAGGTGTCTGCCAGTGTTCAACAGGCATTTGGACAACACCCTCACTAACATGCTTTATCTTTTGGTTAGCCCTTCAGTGATCAGGTAGATGGACTAGTTATCTTTGAAGATCCCTTACATTTCAAATGAACAATCTTACTCTAATTTCACGAGGCATTCTCCAAACTTCCAGATATTGGCTCAGCAGCCGTAAACCCACAGCAGGCACAGAGTGTCTCAGACTATGAGGCTAATGCTCCCTTTGCTATACCTTGTTCCCCAGTAAGCACCGGGCAGGACAGATATCAGAAGCGTTGCACCAGACGGTCTGTAACAGGGAGGGGAAGCTGACCCCAGGTCAAAGCAAATGCAGTCAGATGAAGTAATTCCTGACATGTCTATCTGCTGACAACATTGGATTACGTTTTTGTGAGATAAAAACAAACTCACAAGTTCTCTGTGATTTAAGCCATCAGCCATTTCTAAACCTGTTAATTGAATTTCACTGCAACACAACAAATAAAAAATACCATACAAGACAGTGTTTTTTTTAATTCTCCATTGAAGAACCTGAAACATCTCCGTTACGAAGGACAGCAATGCAGACATGGACAGCCCCTATCCCTTCCCCAAAGAAGCAATTTTCAACAGTGAGAGGATGTTAAGCCAGGAGATCAAACACACAAGAAGTTTAAAAGCAGGTTTTGGCTGCAGCAGTGATGCAACCTAATGGGGGCAAGAACAACTTAATGCCACACAAATCCATTTTTCTGGTAGGACCATAAGGCTCTGAGGCAGCCTGACAGCTGATTCCACCTCGCTGGGATGTCAGTCCACAATGCTCTTAGAGAAGCATAGCCCAGACTTTAGCAGCTTTACCCATTCTTACTTCCCTGGGATAAGGTGCAACGCATGCCACACAGAAATGAAAACTTTCAACACTGTCCTGTCCTGTGCTCCTAGCGTTAAGCTTTTGTAATAGGCTGTTTTTAATTAAAATTCTGCTTCTAAATCGAGAAACTCTGTTTTTACTTCAACACTGACCACCCCCCCAAAAAAAAATAATAATAATAAAAATAAATAAATAAAGGAAAGAGAAAAAAAGGACAAAGACTGCTGAATATAGTCTTGGCAAATTAAAGTTAAATAAAAACACACTACCACATTATCATCACAAAAGTCATGAGATTAGATGAATTCATGACTTTATAGGGAGCCGAATTTTTAACTGTTTCAGTGTGGCATTAATGATTGTTTGAGGACATACAGGCAGGTAAGGCAGTGAGAAGCATAATCAGCACTAGATCATTTTCCAATCCTATCTATTATATTCCCCAAAATTCAGGCTGGATTAGAAAGAAAAGCGTATATGAGGTTTTGTTTTACTTTATTTTGTAACAAGTCATTTTCAAGCACTATCTTGACCTTGTTTTTTATTTTTTGTTTGTTATTTTTATAGATAGCTTCAAAACACATTTGCTTAGTCTGCTTTACAATAGCCATTAGCTTATTTCTCCATCAATGTAGTAACAAGGCAAAATTTTTAGTCTCAACCACTCTAGACAGCTGCCTATACAAGTACCTCATTTAAGTATGTGCCATATAAGTAATGGCACATAAGTACCTCATTTCCAAGGGTCACTGCTATGCAACAAACCAAAAGTCAGGTATCCCTGTTCTAGTTCTTTCCTGCCATCCACTGATTCAAGACACATGTACAAAGACATGAAAATATCAATAGTCTTGTGTGTACACTAACATACACTATTCTCTTTGTTCTCTTAAAAAGGCATTTCACCCTAAACACTTTGTCCATAACAGCAGCAAAACCACTACAAAGCAACAACAAAATCCATACTCTGCATTTCATCTGATTGTATTGATACACCAGCTCCCAACCATTAGCAGTAACTGAGTTCATTAGATTGTTTCTCTTCTTTTATCTTAACAAAAAGGTGCCTTTTTTTTCCTAAAACACATGTATTAATCTTATCAAAATAAAGTACCTTCTCATTTTTCTTCTAAAACATAAGTATAAATTCTAAAAGCATCTCCTTCTTCCATTTGTTCTAACAGACATTGCTTTCTTTGCTCCTATATTCTTCTCTGATACTGTTGTAGAAAGGGTCGTTGCTTTTTATTATTAAATAAATGCATGAAATCTAACAAAATTTTAATTAACAAATGAGATTGACAAATATACAGCATTTGTTACAGGTACATACAACTATCAATCCACAAAATAATCTGTTGCTACTATCAAGACGTTATTTTGTGCCATTAAGTATGAGAAGAAATAAAAATAAGCATTTTATTTAAGCATATTTAAGATGGCTAGACCTTATTTAGCTAAACAGCCATCTGTCTTCCACAGCATGAGTAGCTTTGAAAAACCATTGTCTAGGACTTCAGCAGCCCTGCCCAGTGCACAAGTCCGGATGAATTTTGCTGAATCAGGGTCTTAGATCTAAATGATTACAATTTTTCTTTTCACACTTCAGATTTTCTCTCTTTAAGAAGGAGGAAAAAAAACCACCTCAGTTTATTTACCTGTTCACAATCTCTGAACTAGTTACAGAATTAATACAACACTGATTAAAATCAAGCTTTATCAGAAATTTCCACTGGAGCTGCTTTGTTTAAGAGTCTTTATTAGTTCACTGTCTTACAGATAAAATGGAAGCATACAATTTTCATGACAAAGAATGCCACCTGTTTCTTAGATAGAACATGTTTATATTTATATTTATTTTATATTGCCTCTGAAGTAAATTATTGCTCTCTCAGTTCTGTTTAGTTAATACTAGTGTGACATTAGAAAGCTAGCTTGTATGTATGTGTATTAATGTGTCACTGGCAATTCAGGTAGCTCTTCCTGTAAGGTATACATACACTTTCACACATGCACCATATTCCAACTACAACTAAACATAAACACATTTGTATTCTCATCTTTTGTCCTTTCCATCCTCATTTCACTCAGTAGCCCAAACAATTGAGAATTGCACATTTCATCTGTGGCCAGTGCTTCAATAATTATGATGGAGCTGTAAGGGAAATGATACACTCTGCGGATGATTAAATCAGCCTAAACATTCTCCTCTCATGATTCATTGTGGCATGAATGAAGACACCATATTCTTAGCCTTATATCAGTCCTGCTAATTTTCCTTAGCTTCATTATTTTTTTTTGTCTGGTATCTTTGACCCTTCTTTTGCTTCCCCCCATCATCTGTCTCTCCCTTTTTTCTTATAATTAGGTCACTTTTTTTTTTTTTTTCCCTGTTCTTCTTGCTCCAGGTACACTTCTGTCCCTGCTCTCACCTCTTTTCCACATTATCTCTTTCTAAGCACAATACCAATGCCACATTTTTTTTCCCTTTCTGATTTGTGAAAGTCTTTCTTTCCTCTGTCCCTGCCCAGGCTTCCTACCCCCTGCCTATGCTTTTCCTTTCTCCTCTATTATGAGGTATGGTCTCTTATATTTCTAGCTCTAAAGTTCACTGAGCTTTTGGGAAGAGAAAACTACAGCGGTGGTTAAACAACATAGGTTTGTCCAAAACTACTGCTGGCTATCCAGTTCAGTTATTGGCTTTGTTCTCAAATAATAGTATAATCTCCCTAATTACAGGAAGTGTAAAAACAAAACAAAATAAAACAAAAATGCAAAGACAAATCTCTTGGGGAAAATACACTTCAGAAATTCTTTTCCCAGGAGTTTTACAGACAGCCTATGCTGCGTAGATGCTTTTTAGAGGATTGTAACACAGAAAAGCTCAACAAAAATTGCCAGACTTAAGTGGCAAGGCTGAAGCATCTCTACTGGCAACAAAACTGCACTAACAAAATTGAGATGAAAAATTAGCTAAGTTCTTTTTTTTTTTTAATGGTTGTAACTCTCATATCTAATAAACAGTGGATCCTCTATACCTGTTCAGTTCCACATTTGTCCTGCCTAATGTTTCAAATAAAGGAGAGTTTTGTTCAGGTTTTTTTTGTTGTTTGTTTTATTTTGTTTTTGCAGCATTACCTAAAAGGTAGGAAAACTGAGGAAAGCAAAGATCATTTGGCAGTCATTTACAGAGAGGAGCTTTAAGATAAAGGCACACTTAGGATGCTGTATGGTATATTCACTCTCATACTTCATCTCTCTTGACGTACACTGCATTAAAGCTATTTAATGACATTATCAATACTTAAATTCTTATATTCTTTTGTAAACATCAACTCTACACCCATGCAACACCCCTTTCAAAATGCCCTCTTTTTCAAGACAGCTCCTGAAAATAACTGGAGGCATTTCTATAAATCTCTCTCCCAGATTGGGTCTTACATTTTAATTTTCTTGTAAGAATCTCTTCATAAATGAGAAGGCTACATCTTCTCCTATATTGAGAATTTTCTCCCCGAACTATACTGTCCAGTATTAACACCCATTGCCACAATATCAAGTACTGCCTTATACCATGGAACAAAAAAAAAAAATAAAAAAAAGTAGGGAGTTTATTCTGGAAAATTAAATAACTGTAAATTACTATTGGATTCATGGATTGTTTTAAAATGTTGACTTCAACTAAACTTTTTGTTTTTACTCAAAAATAAGCTAGAAATCTGTAAAGTCAGAGATTCGTTGGATTAATAGCTACACAATGTAGTATCTTTTCCTTCTTTTCTCTTCTAAAAACATATTACTGGGCAATGTTTCCAAGACTAGGTAGAAGTGGTTGATCCTCAGGACTATTAAAAATCTTAGTGACCACAAGTGACAATTGGAAATGAGGCCATTAGCCAGAAAAGTACAAAAGCTTTGTTTGGGTTTCTAATTTTAGGCATTCAATATGAGAAATCTTGTGTTACAGAACTTCAGGGAAAGTTTACATGGTACACATACCCCTTCAGAAATATATTAAAGGTTGTTCAGAAATTGTTATAGTCAGTCTGTGTTCAGCTTTATTTTTTACAGTCTGCCACTGCTCACATTCAGAGAGATATACTTGAATGTAATTCAGAAGAGCTAAACTGAGAGATGTAATGAAATATGAAGAATCCAGACTATATTAAAAAACATATATATGTTTCTTCATTAGCCAATTTCTGCCTAAGATATTAATTCTGGAAGGGCTTTCTACAAACTGAGAAGCAAGTAAAAGCAAATACACCATTCCTTTGCCTGCTTCTGAATGCTATGAGTTGGACAAAATTTTGTATTCACCCATAAATTAGTAGCAGAATTCAAAATCTTACACTACGGTAGTCTTGTTGAGGCAGTTTTGCCATCCCACTTTGGGAAAACTGATAACATAAGCTCTAAAAAAAAAATTATATTCCATTCACTGCCCCTGTGTATTTTACAGAGTCACTTGAAGATAAATAGTGCTGCGATAAGACGAAAAAAAGCATTAGCACTAGCATTTCAGCAAAACTATTTTATCCTGAAAAGTTCTGCAGAAATTACACTATGCAAGTGATATTTAATTGTAACATAAAAATTAAACACCATTTACTTGATATAAAATTGGGATAGTATGTAAATTAAGTAAGTTTCAATTCATGTCTTCTTATTCACATCTGTTGGCAGTTTAAATAGTTTTAGTGTCATTAATTGTTATAAAAGTGCAAGATTTGCTGTACGCTTGCCACTTAGGACCAAAGGCACAAAAGTCTAATTGAACTAAGTAATTAGTAATTTGTCATTTCCTATTGTCAGCAATTACTTTCCATTAGAAATCCTCACTGAAAATTGTAATTTGAAGTGAGGTTTGCATTTTATTGCTGTCCATCCAAATTAGTTTAAAATTGACAGCTACATTTTCATTTAAAAATTTAAAGTTATTAAATATGCTTGAAGACACTGAAGCATATTTTACCCCATGAGTAGTTGTGATAATTTATCTGGACTCAGAAGAATGAGAAGTACAATCCAAAACACTTCTTTCTTTTCTTTAATTACAAAGTATGCACCAGCATAACATACCAGGCCGCATCATACTGTTGCTCACGCAAGTAGCTCCCCTTAATTGGCAATTTAAATGGGTAATAGAAACAGAGTATGACACAAAAAATATACAGATATTAGTGTGATTTCTTATTTCTATGTAGAGAAACAGAAATACTCATTGAAAGGAGAGGTGTAACTAGAAGGGAACTCGGTACTTTCTTATCTTGTCCTAGAGGTTTTTCCTTGTGGTTTTGCCACCAGAACAGGTTTTCTTTTGTTATTTTTCAGACTTGTTAAAGCAATCAGAACTGACCAGCTGCAAATGCTCCACGTGCATCACAAGGCAGCACTTGGGAGGGCAGGAGTGCTTCAGGTTTGTCAGAAATGCACGGGAATGATTAGCCATAAGGAAGCAGCGATTTACAGCTAAGACGTGTCAAACTGATAGTTATCATTTCAGGGCTCACAATACAGAACAGCCAAGAAAGTGGCAACTTGGTCCATGGTGATACACTTCTGCTCTCCACTATGATACAATTCTGAAAGCAGGGGAGAGCTGGATGTCCCAAGGCGCCAAGAAGTCCACTTTACTCAGTCAGCAGCAAGGACAGAACAGTATAAATCCAGAGTTCAAGAGCTCTTTTGAAAGCAAGTTAAAAACATTATCTGAAAGCAACACGTGGGGTTTTTGTTTTAATTTTTAAAAATGCCCGAAGTCTGAAATAAGGCTGTGCTTAGTGCTTACTTTGCAACTGTATAACTAACAGTTTAACAGAAGTCCCTATCAAATGTGTTCAAAAGGTACCAGCAGGATATCAACTGCTATCCACTTGCAAGCAACACTCATAAAAAACATAGAAGATGGAAGGCATGTGATAATGTTTTTCAGCGTAATAAAAGAAGGAGGGAAAATCTGATGTATAAAGACTTGGCCAAGTGTACAATGATATTTCAACAGATTTCTAATTCTGTGGATTAAAACATTAAGGTCAGAAGACAGAACTGTACAGTTACACATCTAGTAATAGAACTGTTATAGGTAGTATCAAGCACATTCACTCTTCAACTGCACCTCTACACTATACTGGTGTCTTTTTTCTTAATCTATGTGATACAATAATTAACCTTTAAATCTAGCAATAGTGATGACTTTCTCTTAAATAGTTATTATATATTCATATTTCCTGAAAGCACACATCTTTCACTGAAACTCTCTCTGATATCTAGTTAATCCATATCACAGAAATCACTAGCACCCTATATTAAGGGGATATTAATTAATGCTACTTTAGAACTTAATTCCTACAAAGAAGCATACTATATCCACGGGCTTACAGAAAGCTCATCACAATTAAAACTATGAAAAAAAAAAAAACAACAAGGAATCCTACTGATTCTCCACTAAGAAATAGCAGATGTTTAACACATTACTTTCATTCCTGGAGTACCAGGGAACCTCCCAGACAGAGGATACCATAGGCATCTTTCCTTAAAATGATTTAAGCACCACTTTTTCAGTTGCAATAGATTTATTCATTCTTTTGGGAAAAAAATAGAAATAAAATAGTAGAAGAAAAAGGAGGAAAACATCAACAGGACTTTCAGCACAAGTATACTAGAGTGGCAACAGCCTCACCCGCAGCCCCTGTCCCACCACCCTCCACTGCAATCAGTTTTACTTTGCAGTGTACTAGTAGGAGATTGCAATCATTGGATGTTTTATATGTATTAAAGGAAAATCTGATCTCTAAGTGCGTAGACTCCTTCCAAATTATGTGCTTCCTAATTCCATGGAGCATTCATAGCTAAGGTTTGGCCATACCTTTCAGAAAAATGAGGATAGTAGATGCATTAAAAACAATTATTCTGCCATTTCTGCAGCTATGTTTAATTGCCAGTAAGGCACTGAACAAAACAGAGAATTAAATTAAAAGTTCAATAAACACTGATCAATATTCTTGTAAATACCAAGTCTATAAAATGATCTTCTCTTTAAATGTAGTTATGCTACAGGTAGTGCGTAGACCAGCTGCATTTGAATTTCATGCACTGCTTGAAAGCCTAGATAAATTTCTTACCAGCAAAATTCTTTTGAAACTAGGGACATTGATTGTTGTTTAAATAATATATATGTATAAACCTGCTTTTATTCTTAAACTGATGCTGTCTTCTGATTTTGCATTAGCTCATGATCAGCTGAATAAAGAAGTCATCTTCCGTCTCACATGTAAATAAATCATCAGCTTCAGTTACTTTACCACTAGCTGTTTGTCATTCAGGAAAATAATGGTTAATCAATGACTAATCAATGAAGATGTGTAACGTATTAGTTTGCAGTCCTTCATCATCCTATTTTCCTCAATTGCCTGGGGGTTTGTGTTCAGTACTTACAGAATCGATTACAATTGTGAGTGATCATTCAGCTCATGTTGAGAGCTGTCAGCTGTGCTTTCTGCTAGGAGTTTTTACCCTCCTGTTTAATACAAGACGCTAATATTTAGCTGCATCTGACAAGCTAGATATCGTAGTAGAAAAATTTATAAGAAGTGCTTAAGTAACTAATTGCAACACTACATGTCACTTGATGAAACTAAACTTTTCCTGACTTCACAATAATCATAAGCATTACTGGCTTGCTGTGGAAAATTAAAGGAAAATAGCTGTCTGCTTGAGTCTGATCATGCCTGCAGGGAAGGTCTAAGAAAGGCAACTGACAATGATGCCTTTGTGCATAACTGCAGGGGGAAAACAGATAATTCTTCAATTTTCATATAAACTGACATTCTTCACCATATGACATTCGTGTGTGCGCTCAATTTCCTACCAGAGCCACAAGAAAAGTTGGACCCGCAGACTTTCGACACAAAACAACATAAACGAGTAACAAAGGTTTTAATAATGAAAGTTACGTTTCGCTGCTTGACAAGACCGTTTCCTTTGAAGCAGATTTAAGCTTGTCACCAACATAAGGAGAAAAGATTGGCTGTTGTTCTCACACACACGCCAAGTATATTACCACCAATGTATAGGCTTATTCAATTTAATTATTGTTTTCATGTTTCTCTTAGAAAATGCATGTCAGTGGTAGTCATAGGGTGTGATGGTGGAAACTAATAATTGTTAATGTATTTCATTAAATATTTAGAACGGAGCAGTATTGATTAAAACGGCAATGCGTAAGCGCCCATTTCCGTAGTTTTAGCTCCAACAGCGCCCTCTTGTGATTGAAGGGGCAAAGCTCCCCTCCCGAACCCAGCTAATTTGTATGTCACGCTACGCTTGAGAACATTCTACACAGCCTACATAAAATAAAGAAAGAAAGAGTCTTACCAGAAAGTCTTACCAGAAAATCATGCTAATATATCTAGTTCAATAATGAAGGTTAATATTGGAATTATTCTCCAAAAGTAATTGCTAAAGACTCATTTGAATGTTATATTGGTAGAAAGTGACATTTCTCCATCAGTTTAGGGAGTTTAACTCCCGTACATATTACCTGAGTATTTTAGAGTTCTGATTTGTTGCCTTTTAAACTGACGTGATAAACAGGAAAAATAGCAACAGATTACAGGAAACAAACATTTTCCTGTCACAGAGACTAAAAGCCACACAAATGCTCACAGTGCTGAAAATAACCTGTCTGCTTTTTACAAAAACGGCTGAAACTTCCCCTAATTCAAAACAACAAGCATCCCATTAAAAACAGCTACAAAGCAATATTATTTACTTTTCATAGAGAACATTCCCAGTTTAAATTCTTTTTTCTTTTAATCCATCATCTACGTTGGAAACGATATAACCTTTTGCAATACATAGTTACTGAGAACTTCTTGTTTACAGAAAGACTGACATAAACCACTTATTTGTGAAGTGATCAGAGTAACTGCCGGCATACATAGTATTACTGCACAGAACAAAATGAAAACTGATTAGCAATTAGTTAAGAGACAAGTACTAAACAAAAACATAAGGCCTACAAACGGCAATGATCTCCCTACAATCAAACAAATATCATAAATAAGCAAAACCTCACATAGCTATGTAGTCATGTTACCCACCACAATGAGCATCGTTTTATTTAGTCTCCATTTTGGAGGAGACCAGTATTTTAATCTGCTTAGGATTGCTTGCCTCCAACGATCTGAATTGAATTCCTACTCAGAGTTTGGTTATTTCTCCCCATAAAGATTTCTATTCACAGAAATATGTAGCCAATGGCGAATTCATCTTTAAAGCATCGTGAACATCAACCCCAGCTCCTAGCCCTTCAACATGACAACACAAATAATTCCTCTGAAATCACAAAGTAAAGAAAACAACACTTTAAATCACACTTGGCATTTTTAGTGGTAACTCCTATTATTTCTCATTTCTCAAATTCATGCCAAACGCTCGAAGCACACAAACAGGCAAAACAGATCCATTCTTACTTAATATTTGGTGTTCACAGAGCATGCATGTATTGTTGGACCAGCTAAGACAAGAACAAAAATATGTGTCAGTTTACATTAAGTTCAAACTCTGAATTACCTTACTTTGTCACCTGACACTTTTTTCTTTTTGGTCTTGAAGTTTCCAACAATACCAGTGTTATTAGCAATAACAGTCAGAAAGTATAGTGCCTCTGACAAAAATCTTCTCATTTATATCTTTATAAGCCAAAATATATTCTCACGTGTCATGAAGGTGCATTTTCTAGCCTACTTTCCTTGGGTGAAATTGCTAAGCTTTCTGTTTTTAAAAAATATATATTCACATCAAGATGTCTAAGCAATAATACTACACGAGAAAGACAAAAGTGCTAATTTCATCAGTGCAACTGATAAGCCTTATATACTATGATATGATCAGTGATGCAGAGAACACTTTTTTTTTAAAGATATAATCATCAAAACAATGACAAATGAAAGACTCAGAAAAGGTTATGACTTGACAAAGTAACATTTTTTAAACTTGGACACCAATCAAATTGATGTAAGTATCAGTGATGCAACACTTTCTGACACTAAAGTCTTTACCACTGTCTAAAATATATAGAATAGCCTATTGTGATTGCTTAATGTCAACTTTTGTTCATAAACTCTTTCATAAAAGTGAAACAGGGGAAAATGATTTAAAGCAGTTCAATTTGTCTATTTACCTTAATCTTTAACTATTCCCATATGTCTTAGCTACATGATATATGACTCGCCATAAACCAATTTTTCAAAGATATACAAGACAGAAAAAAAGTCAGGCTCCTAACCTTTTATGCACTGAACTTCCATAGACAGCTGGCAAAACAAAACACTTCTAAGCTTCAGAAAAAGCTGAAAGGTTATTCTGCTTCTCTGCTTTTAGGAAACATTTGCATCTGCTAAATAGGATACAGTTGAAATGTTTCATCATAGCAAAAAAAATAAATAAATAAAAATCAAAGGATAAAGATCTTTGTTAATATTTGAATCAAACCAATAAATTCACGTTAGCTATTGAAAGAAAACAATTGGACTTTCCCATGGCAAACAAAAACCAAAGTTGTACACTCCTTTTCAGAAAACCAGCCTGCAACACCATACAAATCTTGCTATAAAAACAATCGCACATGGTGTAATCTCACTTTATTGTCATATGTATAACTCCAGGCACTTAGCCTACTGACCGTTTTGATAAGCATTTAGTTGTTACTCTCACTTCAAAAATGCATCAATCCGAAGTGCAGGGCAATGCAATACACTATTTTGCTTTAGTTTAGCAAGATCTTCACTGGCGACTTAGAAAACAAGAATCATGCTACAGAAGAAAGATGTCTGACTTACCCAGAGCATCCGGCAGGTTGGGGCAAAGCAGAGACATTAGTCAGCAGAAATTTTCGTTTTGCCCAAAAAGTCGCAGCATTGGATGTACTCGGGCACTGGGAGTAAGTTATCAGGCAGGATTATTCAGAGCTGTCTACCCTAAAAACAAACAAACAAAAAAATTAAAACAAAGAAAAAAAAAACAGAATAAAAATATGCATAGATGGAAACAATATTAGTTTTCTGTTACCGACAAGACTACATTTCAAATTCTGTGTGCTCTGGTAAACTGGTGAAGAAGTATAACGTAATTTCAATTCATCTTTCAAAGCTGCATTTAGATATTTATTTAAATACTTTGAATTGAAGCAAGGTTCTACATTATTAATGGACAGAATTGTGAAGTTGATATTTTAAGACACCTTTTCATATCAAAAGAAGCTAAAGCTTCTCAGCAAGTCTAACAATATATGTATTGCCTGTAATTTGGCATCACTATGCATTTCAAAAAACATTTGGTGTCAGAGACAGACGAGGTAGAGATATCTGACAATGTAGAGGGAGGAATAAATGTTCTAAGAGTGTATTTTCAGAAACATGTCATAATATCTGCTTGTGGTGAAAAACAATAGGAAGGTGCATGCATAGAAAGAAAGGAAAAAATTCCCTTAAATTTATTAGTTTTTAAAAAAGGAAAAATACTTTTAATCCAGAATACATATTTCTCATATATATATATATTGAACCACAGAATTAAAATGGCTGTTTTTTTAAACTTCAAGTAAGCTTGAGAAACTGACTGCAGATCATGTATACAATGTAGGGTCAATGCTGTATTGAATTTCTAGACCATTTTCAGACTACCTTCTGGCAATGGAAGCATTTTGACCACTGACACTCCCTATGGGTATATCTGACTATCCTGGTACAATGCACCATTCCCCATTATTGAATCTACAACAAACTGCTGTAGGTTATTCATTGATTGAGTGTTTAAGTGTATTCTTTGGGAGCAAATGGAGAATGAAATCTGTAAACAATCACACACACAAAATCAGCAAAATTCTTTGCTCTTAGATGGTTTTCAGTTTCAATACTTAATTATCTGTATGCTTTGATAATAATTCTGTCAGTTTAAATAAAGATGCACAGGAATTTTGCTTTTAAAAGATGCACCAAGCTGGAGCTGCATGTTTTATCTTAAGGAAAAATTAAGCCATCATTGGCCAATATGACTACATAGGGACATAAGGTTTAAGCACATCTGCCATACTTTATGCTAACATCTTTATCTAGATCAATTACAATATGCACTATCACTGTTAAACAACCAATATAGATGCAGACTGCAGCTCTATAATATTCCTAATGGAGGTTAGAACAGATATTAAGAGCTACATTTTCATAAGCTTAAGCAGTAATTGTATGTGCTTGTACGTCTCTGCACATATTCAATCAAGCTGTACTTTGATATCACGGGAAAATATTCCTTTTTCCATTTTAACCAGTGCAAAAAAATCTCTTTCCTTCTCATTTATATAGCTTTGAGCTCATTTGTACTGCTTGTCTGTCACTATGTATTTATAGCTATTGCCTGAGTGAGTGGTTCATATAAGGGAACTAAAAAACAAAAACAGTTGTAGCTTGCTTTATCATAATTCCACCTTAGATCTAACAATAAATAAATACGTAAATAGAAGAGGCCATTCTCAGAATATATACAATTGATATGATTTTAGCTGATATGATTTCAGCTTGAGAAAACTGTTTCTGTATATATCACTACAGTGCAAAATCATAATAAAAGGCTTACATTTCTTAGAATCAAGTTTTTAAGGTTATGTTTACCATAAATGTACAATACAGGCTCCCCCCATACTCACTACAAATGCAATTATAATATTATCACCTTCAATATCGAAACAGCACCTGAATGCCAGGGACGTAGGATTACTCAGCATGTGAAGTCCTTTCTAGACACGTAGCAGAGAACTGACTGTGCTCCAAAGAGCTCAAAGCTGAGCTGTTTGGAGCAAAACACACAAGAACAACTCAATGTTGAAAATAACTTTTTGCTCTATGAACTTAAGTTCAGACTACCTTACAGTTCCGTTACACTAAGGTATTGAAGGACAACCTGCATTCTTTGGGCAGAAAGACAGCAGCATAACCTGAGCATAGATCACATTAGAAAGCTGATTAGTGGCTGATTTGTCTATAAATCAACTGGGTAAAACAATATTAGGGCGCGCATGACATCAAGGCCGAGGCATTTTAGCTGCCTATGCAATGCAGGACAATGCTTCATATGCTTGCTGACACCCAGATGTACGTGGCCACATTCAGATTGGATCGAGGTCTCCAGCAGGGTTCTCTTGGAAAGGTCCCCTCAGATGAAAACTTATGTTCACAATCCACCCAGAAAGACCTGAGTTTAGATGACCAGGGAAGAAGACTGCAAGTCGCTCCACAGAGAGCATCTGTACTGCAGCACAGACTCTCCCAATGGGCACTGCTGAGGAGAATGCTCAAGTGCATTATTAACTTGTGAGAAGGGATTGAGTTCCTCTGCTGTCTGAGGAGGTTCAAATCCATACCATCGACCTCCCCAGAGAGTAGTTCAGCCATCTGCCAGAAACTCCAGCCTACACTTTCCCTTCCACTAAAGTCAAACCACATAGAAAAGTATAAAAGCTCTATAGGCTACTGAGAAACTGGGTACATCATCTAAATATTTACCCTAATTCCATAAATGTCCAAAACTCTGTGCAGGAATGGGATTCATTTGAATCATATATTTTTATGCAATCCTGAGTATTTTGTCAGGACTTCAGCTGTCACTTCAGAAAAGCACAGGTTTCCCCAGAAAAATCTTCTGGCCACAAAAATATGTAAAGATACCATGAACACTTCAGACTGTATAAAACAGCAAGAAGTACCCACTTTTTAACACAGCCTACACCTAAGCCAGTAGCCAGAAACAGGCCATAATCGCTTTCTCGAGAAGCAGTGATTAGCACAGCCAAGGCATAATGCTAATATGGTTACTGTTTTGTTTTGGGTTTTTTTGTTTCTTGTCTCCAGTTCAGGTATTTCTTCACAACATTCTCTGCTCTATGGAGCCTTTCTCACCTGTTCAGGTTCTATATAAGCCCAAAAGCATCTTTATTATTCGACAACTGTGTATTCACATGTCCCTTTGAGGTGGTGTTTTTTATGAACTAGATTCCCATGCTGCTGGTATAAGAGTTTATTGAGAAGATGCCTAACTAGTCACTGGATCGGAAATCACAGCAGGGATTTTCCGTTCCTAGTTGAGTGGCCCTGTCAGGACTCCTGCTTGTTGCCTCCAGGCCAACACATCTTTTTTTGCAACAGGGGAAGAAGAGGAGAACATAGATACACCACAGGATAGCGAGACCTCTCCCTGGGAAGGGAGTACAGATCTGAACCTAATACAAATTTGGGTCTCCACCAATCTGACAGATGCTCCTTCTGCTGAACTCTCCATACCAGTCGACAAAAACTCCTTTCAGGAAAGTGATACCCTCTCTTTTAGTGTTGTTTTAGGGGTTTTTTTGTTCACTTTTGTAAAGAAACAGCCCTCAGGATCAAATAGCAAGAGATAACTTAGGATTATAAATATCACATGGAGGTTGAGGCTCTGAAAAATTAATGCAGTGTTTCATATATTGCTTATAATCATGATCTCCTATTGGCTATATCCTATGGTTTCCTAATAGTGTATTTGCATAAACAGTAACCATCAGATTTACTGGTCTGTTTATCAGTACAATTCTGTCAATCAGACAAGCCTAAGTAAAGATTGCATCTTGCAAATGTTCAACAAGGCCAAAAGCAAGGTGTTACAGATGGGCTGGGGCAATCCCGGGTATTTATACAGACTGGGGGGAAGAACTCCTCGAGAGCAGCCCTGCAAAGGACTTGGGGGTCCTGCTGGATGAGAAGCTGGACATGAGCCAGCAGTGTGCACTTGCAGCCTAGAAGGCCAACTATTATCATGGACTGCACTAAAAAAGGTGTGACCAGCAGGCAGAGGGAGGTGATTGTCCCCCTCTACTCAGCTCTTGTCAGGCCCCATCTGGAGTACTGCATCCAGGCATGGGGCTCCCTAGCACAAGAAAGATGCAGAGAGCTTGGAACAAGTCCAGAGGAGGGCCACTAAGATGAATAGAGGGCTGGAGTCAATCTCTACTATGAGGAAAGGTTGAGGGAACTGGGCTTGTTTAGCTTGGAGATAAGAAGGCTCCGGGGAGATCTCATTGTGGCCTCCCAGTACTTGAAGGGAGCATACCAACAGGAGGGAGAACAAATATTTACATGGGCTGGATAGCGATAGGATAAGGGACAATGGTTTTAAAGTAATAGAGGGGAGGTTTAGCATAGATATTAGGAGGAAGTTTTTCACTCAGAAGATGGTGACACTTATAGCACTTGTACTACGCTTTCCTTGTAAGCTCATCCTGTAAGGTTGGTCAAAGCTAATAAGAGCAATATTTAAACCATCACCACCATACCACATTCCAGTTTCCTTGTATTCTAGCTCACAGGTGAAGAAGAAAAGCAAAATTCCTCCTCTGCAGATTGAGTAAGTACAATAAAACAAAATGTGTCTTCATAAAGAGCTTTTCCTTTGGGACAGTTTTCTCTGCACATACATTTCTTTATATTAACACTGAAAAAGTAGGGCATAGAGTACCTTTCTACACACAAATCTACTACATTGAAATTCACATCCTAAGAAAGACATCACAACTGCACTTTGTCATCTTGTCACTAATCTAGTTTAAATGAATCCAGAACTTGTGCTGTAAACTATGACGTGGAGCTTTGTCATTTTGAAGAGACGTTTCACTTTCCAAGTCAAATCTGTTGATTTGCTGGAAGAAATCAGCTCTGCAGCAATATTAATGTTGAAGTTCATTTTTTTTTTTTTTTAAACACAAGAATCATCTTACGTGTGATTACACAAAAAAGAATGCTGAATTAGTTTAGTTTAACAAGCTGCAATTACTAGATTTTTGGGGGGTAAAAGATATTCTCTTCATAAACTAAGACTCTTTTCTATGTTACAAATGTAACATAGTCTTGCAGTTTGGCAGAATCAACAGGCCCAAAATAGAAGCAATACAAACATATGCCTTATGTGTATATATATAAGTAGTATGTAATTTTTGAAGCCAGAGTGCAAAATCCTAACACAATAGTGTGACTTCTATAGATGCTACATTTTGCTTGCATAGAGCATAATTGAGGTGTGTATTTTTTTTTACATTACAGCTCAAAAGAATAACTGTTGATCTAGAACAGCTGTAAAAAATTAGTTATAGACACATCAGTTTAGAAAAGGCTTAATACAGAAGGACAGTGAAAGGGTGGCATGTTTAACATTAGCATAACAGAGTGACACTTACTGCAAATTTAATTACCTAATATGCATATTTCAGAGTTGTCTGAAAACATTCACTGATGACTTATTGAAAAATTAGCAGCTCCAATTGCCATGGGTGCTAGAGGCTGGCAGAGGCAAAGCCTGCTGCTATTCGAATGCAAAGAGAAGCCAGAGGGGACACTGAATAAGTCAAGTATTACCAATGTGTCAAGTACAAACAGTGGTTAAATCATAGAAAGACTTAAGTTGGAAGGGACCATAAAGATCGCCTAGCTCCAACTCCCCTACCAGAGGAAGGGTTACCACCCACTAGGCCAGGCTGCCCAGGGCCTCATCCAACTGGCCTTGAACATTTCTAGGAAGAATGGGGCATCCACAGCATCTTTGAGCAACCTGTTCAGTGCCTCACCACCCTCTGAGCAAAAAAAATTCTGCCTAATAACCAACCTAAATCTCCCATCTTTTATTTATTTATTTTTGCCTTACCTACCTCTATCAGACTATGTAAAAAGACAGTCTCCCTCCTGCTTGTAAGTTCCTCTCAAGTACTAGAAGACTATAATGAGACCTCTCTGAAGTCTTTTGCTCTCCAAGCAAAACAATCCCAGCTCCCACAATCTTTCCTCATAGGAAAAGCACTTCAGCCCTCTGATCATCCATGGCCACGTCTGGACCCACTCCAACTGCACCACATTCAGATGGGGCCCGTATTTCCCTTAATCTTTATTTTTCCCTTTCTCATAAATAGTAGTGGTGTTTCCCTTTTTGAAGTCACCAAGTACTTCCCCAGACAGCCAGGACTTTTCCAATATGATGGAGAGTAGATTGCTCAGTCAGCATGTCATCTTGTATACATGCAGCTTCATGAGGCAGAATCAGATGTTCTCCTCCCTTACAGTAGGAGGGACTTTCTTCCCATCTTCCATCTAGAGGTTCAGGGACACAAGAGGCCTAACTGACAGTAAATAGCAAGGTAAGGGACTTATTGAGTACCTCAGACTTCTCCATATCTGTTGAAGCCAGCTCTGTCTTCTTGTTTATCAGAGGAGAACAACACTCTCCTTTGCCTATCTCTTCTGAACAATATCTAATTTTGTTATTTTTCATATCCCTCTCCAAGTTTAGTAACATCCGCAACTTGGCTTTCCCAATCCCAGAACAGTCTGTTCTAATAGGGGATAAAGCCTAAAAATATTATTTGGTAGACCCTGAAGAACTTTCTTTTCTTCCTCCTCCTAATAATTCTGCTTCCTCCAAGTTAAAAAGAAAAAGCCAAGTACATATAACACAGTGGAGAATTCAGGCAAATAATACAAGGCTAACTGTTGCTCACAAAACCAGCTCCACATTACCATACGAAGAGACCATACCGAACAAGCAAAGTTTGGCCTTACATCATCCTAAGAGAAACTAAACAGAATAAACAAACTGCCTGTATCCAGCTGAACAAGGATACCCAAGGCAGATAAAGTGCAACATATGGAAGCACTGGAGCAGACTAGCCCATTAATACAAAGCTAAAGGAGGGATGGGAGGAAGGGACAGAAAGCTCCTCCAAGGAATGAGACCTGCATAAGTTCTACCCCCTTCCTTGTCACAGTAAATACCTCTGTGTTGTCAGAGAGGTACCTGCCACACAGGCAACACCAGCCACCCAAGCAGCTTGGGCAAGGACAGAGAGTAGCATAAATCTTATCGAGAGATATTTTAGACTAACTCCAAAATACTGAGTACTTCTGCATTAATGTCAGCTAAAAATCACTGAAAGTTAAACATAAATATGAAATTATGTACCTGCTACCTAGCAACAAAAGTCAGATTTAATTATGTTTAGCTGCTTGGTTCAAATGTAACTTCCTGACATCAGATAATGCAATTCAGAGATTGAGAAGTCTAAATAGTGAAGCTATTATTCTTTTTAAGTAGTTGTGAAGATCTCACAAGAATTGTTTAAATGAAAAAGTAATCACTGTTACAGTAATTTATTCTTTACTTGTGCTTTCCATTACCTAGACTCCAAATGCCTACAGTCATGCATCAGTGTTGCCTCACTCTCTGTTCTGAGTAGGACATGTATTTATCTGTATTAGGATTAGAGAAGTGAACAGGGATTGCATGATAGTCCTACCTTGCCTTAATTCTCCCAATTGGAGCACAGATTAATAAAGTAATCTCTAACACAGAGACAAGATATGGTGAAGTGCCATTTAAAAGCTTTCCTTAAATTCAGGAAACTAATCTGGGGCATTTCCTACACCATTCTTCTCCTGGAAAAGAAATAACAAGAAGAGAAGAATAACGGTAAATTTGCACAGCAGATTAAAAGGAGTTTGATTTCTTAGGTTTCTGAGCCACATACCATCACCAAAAAGAAAAAAATTCCTTATGAGTGATCTGATGCACAACAGGACTGGGGTTGTGGTTACTTGCAACCAGCTCCCTGACAGCTGCTCATCCATTCTCCACTCAGCGAGTCTCAGAGCATAAAGAAATGCTGTCCAGGGCACTTGCCATTAAAATTAAACTGTTTTTAGCAAAAGAATGAACATCAAGTGCATAGATTGCTCTTTAAAGTATACTGAGTTTCTGAACAACAAAGATTGTTTTTCTTCATACAGAAACAACTGCAAAGGGAGCATTTGTTTGAAATTGATCTCCCCAGTGCAAGTTTTAATGTGTTATTAAACTCAGCCATTTAAGCCAGAACCAGTGAAATAAAACCCTGATGACTCTTAAAGAATTTAAGATTAATGCAGGAGGAAATTACCTTGCCTAGTCATGCCTACTTTTATTAGTACCCTGCAGTTGTGTTTCATTTTGGATGTGGCAAAAGTATGATTTGAAAGTCGAGAAGGCAACACCTTGCATTTTATATTTAATTATTGAACAGAGTGCTATGCTAAAGTTGCATTTCCAGAGATTGTGGTGATGTGTTGTGCAAGTTTTACTGTAACAAAACTGCAGCCATAGAAATGAGAAGTTAAATCTGCCCAAGACTTTGTGGAAAACTGGCAGGTACATCCAATAATCATGGTAGCAACACAGCAGAACTCAAAAAGGTTTTAGTGTTTCTCTTGTTCCCATTCTGTTTAAATTGAATTATTTATTTATTAATATGGTGAAATAGATGCAGTCTTCAAACATTTCAGTAGGTCCCAATGATTCTATGCATGAGGTAAAAACTCTGGGATTATTCCTTGTGTGTTACTTTCAATTGTCAGTGTAGTTTGTGGTTTTAAGGAAAAAACTAGTTTCAGTTCATGGTGTAGCTGGTTTTATTTATAAGGCTACAGCGTACAGGGAATTCATTAGCAAAGCGGCAAAACAAACTAGACCAACCAGGTTAGAGAAGTTCTGAAACATTTATCAAGTTCTTCAAATGAACTGCACTCCCCTTGGTATGTCACAGAACACCGTGTGGACTCTCCCCACCTCTCTGCTCGAAAGAGCTACATAGATACCCTCCTGTACAATTTTTTCAGTGTCTAATATTAGCTTCATAGGTCAAAACAGATTCAATATATAAATTAAGCTTCCTTTTGTTTAAGTAGGCCTGACTACAAATGCAAAGCTGAAACAAGCACAACAATTCCCTTACACTTTCCTCATAAAATTCCTACCCAAAATACTTGCATACTAAATAATAGCAGGGTGGTAGAAGGAAATTCAATGGCAAGAAGCACTGAAAAACAACAACTTCTATTCCTACCAACAACAGTGAAGCAAGATTGACATTGAGGATTTGTGATTATATTTAATAGTTGTTCATGCAACCACAGAGTGGAAGATACATACCAAGTAACAGTGTTAGATTTCTCTTATTCCTTTTCTGGCCATCAGAAAAAGGAAGAGAAAGAGAAACGAGACGACCAATAGTAAAAGCCCACATAGCTTCTCTTGTGATGAAAGCACTTCACACCTATCTATAACATGATAGAAAGCACAGCAATGACAGCAGAGAAGCAAGACAGAAATAAATAAAGAAGCTACTCACCATCAAAAGACCTCTCAGGTATGCAGTGGTCTTCAGCAAGACACCCTTGCTTCCACTGCCAACTATTAACAGAGGTCAAAGAAGGGGTGGATCCTGGCTCCAGTCCTTCCAGTCACTCAGGTTCATTGCTTGCACCTGAGCTCCTCTGGGTTGTCCCTGCCCACCTAATAAGTGCTCAATCACTGTTTCAAGTCCCAGCTTAACATTTCCGGTACACTATTACATGCTGAAATTCAAATTTAGCCTGTAAGATACCTAGAACTCCTTTCAGCTACTTGTACATATGCCTGCCAACATTCAGCACAAAAAAGCACAAAAGTCACCAAAAACAAAATGAACCAGTGAGCAGCCAAGTCTGTGCTGGCACCAGCCTGGTCAAAGCTGGAGGGCTGAACAGCACTCAGGATCATCAGGTAGATTTTTCATAATCTGAACACAGCAAAGATTTTTAAGAAGGCAGGATATAATTATTGAAGCTGGAATTTGGCCAGTCTGGTATTAACGTTCCTCCTCCCACTAAAAGGATGCCATGAAGATTTTACTGACAATAGGCAGTCATGACCTTGAATTTGCAACTTGTCTGAAAGGCCTGAAGTGCATTACACAAGCAGGCACAGAAAAAGAAAGTATTGAGCTATCAAAAGGTAATTCTACTTAAATTTAATTCTAAGACTTAAAAACCGAAACATCTAAACCCAACAAGCAATGGTTATTAGAACAAAAATAATAAACTTCTGCAGTTTGTTTCTGTTTTACTCTGAGATCCTAGAAAATTTATATGCCTTCACAGCAGATCGAAAAGCAAGCAAGCAACTAATTTATTAAAAGCAGAACCTTTGTGGGGAATAGGGGGCATACAAGGACAGAGGGAGCAAGGCAGAGAATGCTGCAACACTTATGCATATACTGTGGAGGTAGAAGACAAAGGCAGTTGATAGTACTGGTAGTAATTTATTTTTAATAGTCAAAGTCATTCAACCTGGGGGAGAGGGAGGGATACTTTTCAGATATTTAGTTAACAAATTGAAGTAATGCACAAATGAGCAGACACCATTGCACTGAGACCAGTAAGGCCACTATGGTTGTTCAGTCCAGCAGCTAATATTCAGACTTGAGCAAGGGACACATCATGCCAGAACAGCCCAAAAGCATTGGAGCTGTGACACAGTTTGCCACCACAAGCAGCTCTCCTTTACACTGAAGAAGACAACCATCACCATTTCCACGTCTCTTCACACAAAGAAAGGTGAGTCAAGAGGCAGCTGTCATGCACTGAAGTGCTTGCTGTCCCCAAACTCCACCAGCAGGTACATAATTTATAGGTTCTAGAAGATAGATCTTTTACTTTCTGAAGAAATCTATCCATATATTTAATTTACAACCAAAAGGTTTATTACACAAAACATAGTCCCATCTCTCCAAACAATAGAAGCTAAATATAAAAGTTTATTTATTCACACCAGAAGACTTATTCAGACCACTTAAATAAAACAAATGTCCTGTTTTGCTGACAGGAACAAGTTAACAGTTGCATCTACTTTTTTTCCTTCTCATGCATTTTCCCTCTAATGCATTTATCTACAGTATTCTTTTCTTACCTACGGCATGAGAGAAAATCTTCTACAAAACATTTCATGCGCAGTCCTGGGTGGCTGATTAGCTTGGCCAAAAGAGACAATGGCAATCATCTAAACATTTCCTCCTGCAGGCAGTCAGAATGCAACTTGCACAACTGTAGGGAGATGTTGAGATTGTACTGCCATGGGTTGGGCAACACACTGATACAAAGCTGCACTAAACTTCACTGCAGTTCTGCTCAACTTCATACTAGATAGGTGTTTCTTGGGTTCCTGCCACTGTGACATGTAAGCTTACCTCAAAAGAAAATTTATTCATAACTGTATGATCTGCTTTCAGCCTTTGAAACATCTAAGTCTAAAGCAAAACCATTACTGAAAGTAAATACCCTAACACTCTACATTCTTCCTGAAATGGAAGAATGATCACCAGTTAAGATGGAAGCTGGCAATTATTTGCTATAACTTAAACACAAATATTTTGTGCCTCATATAAAGCTATTTGTAGTTGCAGCTATCTAGTTCCCATCAACTGCTGTGAACTAGAGTGTGAACATGGAACTGATGAAAAGGACAAATTATTACTACAGAGTATTTTTCAAAATGTTTTTCAAACTTCTCAACCCTGACAATAAGAAGGAGCTGAGAACCAAATAGTGGACAAAACATGAACTACTGTTCATAGCTACACAGTGACATCCACGGAGACAAAGTAACAATGATTTTGTGGAATGTACCAGCTTACTCAAACTTCTACCCCCAAACGTCGCCCTCAAATTCCACAAATGCTAATAATCTGTGCCTTCCTCTCTGCCACAAAGGTTAGTGAGCTTGTCACCCCTCTCCTTGTTAATACTTCCCCTTTGCTCTACAGGTCCAATCACCTTTTCTTTCAAATTGCCTAATTAATTAACATAATCAAGTTAAGCTGAGAGCAATTGTTCTCAACCTATATTTAACTTTAAGGTTGTCTTGGGCTTTTTTGCTTCTATTTCTGACAATTTTTTTTTCCAGTCCTCTTACACATCTTAACAGAGTTTAAAAATATTTTACTCCTTACCAAAACTTGAAAAACATACCATTATTCCCTTGCTTAAGCCTCCACATTTGAGAAGACTACCAAGAGTCAATTTATATCTGTAACATGAAGTTCTGAAAAAAGAAATAGAGTAGAGTACCATGCAGTGTTGTCATTGTTTCTAGGTCAAGAAAATGCAAGGCTAGAACATCCAATGCCATAAGTCTGAATCCCCAGAGTCCCACATTAAGACAACTCCTGCTCTCAACCTGTAAATCACACATCATAGTATTATGCTATAGTAGTTTTATGCAGAACACTGAATTCTCCACATCAGTGGTAAATAAAGAAAAAAAATCTTTCCCCTTGTTTTGCCTTATTTCCAACAAATCTTTGTCTCCTAAGTTAGCTCAGCTCACTAAATAAGACAGTGAAACTTTCCACCAACGTCAAGAAATTCTGCTTCTCTAAATGCAGGGAACAAACTCATGTTAAGAGTCCTTCAGCTGCACATGGTTCCACTCGTGGGCCATTAGGCACACTGGGACAGGATAACTCAGTGATGGGCTCCAACGAGCCATACTGGATTATGCACTGTGATGTGCTGGAAAGATCTGTGCTCTACAGTACCAGCGGCTCCTAGGTAACAAAAACAACTAAGAACAATTAATTTCAAATTTTTCTTATGTATCATCTTATAACTCTAAAGATTTATTTTCATTTAGTACAGTAGTGACATTCAGGGTCTTCCCCCATACAGAGTTTCTCAAATTATACAGTTACTGTGTTTTACAGTTATTTACCTTCAGAATATATATCTTTAAAATTAGTCTAATACCACTACCAAACCAATTCAAATCACTTATGTGGCTTTCAATTTTAAATGCCTTGGAAAGAAAAAAAGCTATTTTGTGCCAAAGGGAGCCTAATATTTTTCTTCCTTCCCCCTCAAATACCTTGAGGTTATTTTATTTCTGCTGGAAGCAACCATCAATTTACACATGCCAACTTGCTTGTCAATGAGAAGCATCCACACACCAACCTTTCTCAGAGCTGTAGCACCCCCGCTTTCCAATTCTCAGCATGCTTTATAATTGAAGCTGCCAACTTCACTGAATTTTATGGTGGTTTCCAATGGCATTTATACCATTTAAGAGAGAAATCACCAAATTCTGTTCAGCACCTGTGCTATCAATAAAATCTGAACTTGGGTCTCCTGAGGTGAAAGAAGAGTGTCAAACCCAACACACCACCCAGCCCCAGCGTATTAAGATATTAGTCACTTTCCTTATTATTCAGTCAAAATAAGCTGGATTGAAACAAATTAGATTCTTAGCACATATTTTACACATTGGATCAAGTC
This sequence comes from Cyrtonyx montezumae, assembly GCF_038088225.1. Lineage (NCBI taxonomy): Eukaryota > Metazoa > Chordata > Aves > Galliformes > Odontophoridae > Cyrtonyx > Cyrtonyx montezumae. The sequence continues at coordinate 19,553,365 of NW_027072078.1, read as the reverse complement.
TTGCAAGGGTTTTCTTTTATTATTTATAAGATCATGTGCTGTCTTCCTGCTGAAAATGAGATGGTCTGCATGAGGAAAAAAGGTAAAAGAAAAGCAGAGAAATGAAAATCAGATATTCCCTAATGATATTTAAAAATAGAAATTTTGCTACTGTTACATACAGCATGTTCCATCTTTTGAGATTTAATGGCTCTCTTGTGGTTTAATGGAGAATTACTTTCAGTAATTGATTATTAAAATTTAAAATTGCTAACCATCTTCATTATTAGATGAGCGAACATGTTATCCTTGTAATTAAAAAAGCTTGAGATTCACTTTCATCCTGTTGACAGAATGGGCAGATAGTCTCAGCACTCCAGTGTGATGGTTTCAGGGTTCTTGTTTGACAAAAATAGCCAGCAAGTTATTTGATGATGAAAATACAGAACATCCACAGAGACTTAGCAAAAAATAATGAACAAAGATAAAATAATAATAAAAAGCCCTACAAACTAATTAAAGTTCTCAGTTCAAGCTATCACAGACAGAACGTACAGAGCTTCAATGAATTTCACTTCAGTTTAGGAAGAAAAAAATACACACTTCTTTAGTGTTACAAACACATTTTTTTTCTTTCCAAGGCATTTAAAAACCTTGAGTGTTTTCCTATGCAACACATAGGAAACTTTGATTTCCTAGATGCAGAGCTATTTTCAGCTTTTGGAATACAGTTCTACCTGCAGTAACAGAGATGCTTTTGGGATGAGTCTGAAGACTATCATCTTCCTACTTAAAAAAAAAAAAAAAGCGCCTTTCAGCTGACTGAAAGGAAGTAGGCAGGCCTGATAACTTCAGTTCATCCTGGTAGATAGAATAGGAGCACCAATTTTTAGATAAACTCTCAATTGCAATCTGAAGGACTGAGGGTTTGCACAAGAAATCTAAGTTTTTGACCTGTTGATGCTGCCAACACTTCGCTCCTAACTTCAATACCATAAACAAAACATAAAACTGGAAAAAGTTAAAGGGTTTTTTTCTTTTCAGTAAGAAAGTAACACAAAGCCATCAGAAATTCAAGACTGTTACACAACAGCAATGTTTCAATCAGCTTGAATATCTTCTTTTCGTTCTATACATTTAATTGCATTTTCTTTGCCAGAGAGATTATTTGCATGAATCTACTGGTACATTTTCTCCAGTTTCTACCAAGATGGGAAAATTAACACCCACATTGCTTATCCTGAAAAGCACAGATAAGTTTCCACAAGATATTGCAAATGACTTTCAAAAGCAATTTTCCCTTTGTAATTAGAGTAGAAAATACTCTCTTAGTTCAATTACACTGTATGATCTCCATAACCAAATCATCCTATCAGCATCAAGCCTCTGTAGGAGATATTGAGAGTAAAGTCCTCAAGACCCACAGTATTTACAACACATTCTTCTAATGAGTTCTTGCTCAGGACAGTCTTCACTTCATTCCGAAGCCTAGAAATCATATTTAGGGTATTGGCACAGGTAGCAACATCTCAGCACAAAGCAGTCATAGCTTGAGAACAATAAACTGCAGGCATAAAGGCATTGATATGCCATTTTCCAGTAACACCCTTGGACGTAATATCAGTAATACTTGCAATATATGCCATGTCTGGGATTCCCAGCTCCTCGGCAGTATATGCTCCAATACATATCATATTGGATTTACTCCATATAACTTGAACAAGTATATTAACTGCAAATTACATAGGATTTTACTTCCCAGTGTTAAATGTGTGTTCACTTTCATTACGGAGTGGCTTACCCTACAAGCAGTCTTTATAAGCATTACTGCTGAGTCAACACTAGTACTTAAAGGTGTACTATACCTCATCCCCACTAAAACTCAACAAGAGTTGTGCTACAAGGGCATTACTAGAGTTTGAACCATCAAGGAGGATCAAATAAAATATATGGCTTGATGAGAGAGTCCCAAAACCCAAATATCCACGATACAGAGTCACACAAAGCAAATGCAAAAATCCATACTATTGCATGACAATAGACACTACACAAAAAAAATACATGTTCCTTTCCATAAGAAACTCATCATACTCCCCCAATATGAGAATCTCTTCAACTTCAAAGAAAGCATCTCCATGTAATACTTATAAAAAATATGAACTGCTCTAGTAATCCAACATTAGTAAATGACATACTGAGCAAACCTATTGTCACTCCTTTGCATGACACCCTGGATATCATCTGGATGTTTGGCTCTGTGCCTAGTTACAGCATTGGAGACCCAAACCTTCAAAGCTGGCCTTGTGTCCTTCTTCCCTCCTGAGAGCATTTCTCCTTGTCCTTACATGGCACTTTTGTGCTCTTATTATTAGCAACAGAATACTTAAAACTTAGTGCAAAGGCAAACAGCTCCGTTAGCAAGACAACAGAAATGAACTAATCATGCAACCTATATTTTTCAGGAGCCCATTAACATTGAATTCCTGCACTTAAATTATGCTATGTAAGCATACTGCTTATGTGTGTAGGAAACCTCTTTTCCTCTCCTCGTTTTGATACTGCTCAGTCCTGGGTCCAAGACACATAGTTGCTTCCCATTCCACTAGAATTCTAAATTAGGATTTGGGGATTTTATAGATATATGTACAGTAAAAGAGTGAAGAAAACCAGCTGATTTCCTTTCCAATGAACAGCTGAAATTATGCATAATTAAATATGAAAATTTCTTTAATTAAGATGTAACTAAAAACAACAGCAATCAGACTTTTAGACTAGCTTGGAAGCAGTGTCAGGAGCCTAGCTGTATATGTTTAAAAACCCAAGGTTTTAAAGAATCTTGAAACAACACAAGCATTTACAATGGAAAATTCTATGTTAAGCTTCATAGAAAAAATGTATAAAATAAAGGAATTTACTTTCAGTTCTAATTAGAATCTCAAAACTGAGATAATACAAAAAATAGAGAAAAAAACACAAGACCCTGTACAGCTTCTTTCTTGCTGCTTCTAGATATAAATGAAATCTGAGGGTAATGAAACTTTACTGTTAAGTACTGTTAAAGATTACCACCATAATTTCTCATTCATATCTACATTAACTTAGGTAATGAAAAAAAATTTATCAGACAGTGATTGATACAAAAAGATGCACAAGTCTTTGGGATCTAAATTTGAAAGAGGTGACTTCAAGGTAAGTATGTTTTCCAGTAGCTTACCTATCTTTTAAGGCCTACCAGATTTACACCTTTACAACTGAAGCATGTTTGAATATCAGCCCAAAGGAGAAAGTTTGAGCACCTTGAAGAATTTTTCCAGACAGTGCCAGCAATGCAGCCAGACAAAAATGCAAACTTGTCCTACTGAAATCTCTCAAATAAGCCTGGAAAATAACCTTCCAACTAAATCTACACTTTAGTTTAGAAGTAATAACTTCAGCTGATAGCTAGAAAAAGCTGCCACAATGTTTTTCTCCACATTATGCCATATTCTATGTAGTCTCTAACTTCAGAAGTCTATGCTACAACCTGTACTAGTAACGCAGAGTATCATCAACTGGAAATAAGACTACTTTTATTATAATATACTAAAGCGTAATAAACTATTAGGTGACAGAGACTTTGTACTGTTATCTTCACAAAGGTTTCCGTTAGCATTTTCATTCTCTTCTTGTAACCATGACAATTGCTAACTATAATATAGCTATCCATTTAAAAATATCTTCATTAACATAAACTGTATCAGCTTCAGTCAGTTTTGATCTTGCTGCAGGGAGTACAACCTTCAAAGTCTGATAACTATCTCAGATAACTGTATTTTTATGCCATTGCAAACCTAACAATTGGTTTACTGATACATTCAGCAAACAGGATTTGTGAAATTCTCAGTCATGTTTTTCCATCTCTTTAAATCTATACCTGCTCGACTTGCAGAGTTTTCTTTAGCTGGCTGAATTCCTGCAAATCCAATTCTATTACAGTGCCAGAGGAATTTATATGTGGTTTTGTTTTAGAAAACAGAGGCTGAATACAAGCAATGTTTGACACCTCTGAGAAAGTGACCCAGTCTGGCACACTGATGGTTGAGGCAGAAACAGACAGATTTACCAACAGACATGAGGAGCCTCCTGGGGTACATGGAGCTGCTGGCAGCTGCCCCACCACCAGCTCCAGGCACTTGAAGCTCTGCAGAAGTCCCACAGCACACACGTGACATGAAGCAAGGGACAACTCAAGTTTCTAAACCCAAATGTTTGCTCTGAAAGCTCCTGGCATCTTTTGTCTCCCTGTATTCTTGCCCCTGCTGCACAAGGAGCTGTGCTTGATCTCATCAAGGAGGCTTCTCATGACATTAGGTCCCCAACCAAATGAATGCTGAGCTGCAAAAAGGAGTCTTGGTCTTGGATAAAAAACCATACATGCCCTCTACCTTAAATACACCCCTCCCACTGCTTTTTCCCAGTGGTGAAGAATAGTCAGTAGTCTTCAGCAGCAGACTGACAGTCAGTCTCTCTTACTAAAATTGTCCACGAACAAGAAAAATAAGATACCTGAATTTCATGAAACCATAGTAAAGGGCCTCCAAATAGCTAATTTTAGTTTTAAGTGGGTTCTTTAATCAGAGATTAGGGGAAAACAATTCACATTTGAAAAAAGATTAAATAACACACATAGAAACAAAGAATATGAGCAACATTCATACTGACACTTGTCTAATCAAGCAATAAAGCCACCAACTTCACAGTATTAACTATATAATCTGGGCCATAAGATTTAAACAAAAAACTTCAAGTACACACCAACTGAAGATCAAGTCATAGTACAATAGCATTCCCAGAGAACTGTATTTGCACCCATGGGAATCAAGATCATGGATGTACAAAATTTTACAAGCATAGTATAGGTACCAGATATTTTTTTTCCATTCCATACATTTTCATAGATATAGAGAACAGTGTCCAAACTGCTATATATAATTCGGCTTGTAAATTAAGGAACACGATAAATCACAAATAACATATGCAGAATACTGAAAATTATATTAACTCTTGCTATAAAGTCAGGCTACAAAAGTATACTCACCTCTGAGCACATATATAGCTCACTCAACAAGTCTTCTGCCATCACCTTGTAACACAAAAGATAGCTTCATTTAAAAAAAGTTTGGTTTCTCAGTCCCACCTTTTACAAGAAGAGTGCTGAAAGCCTGGAGCCAGTCTCAGACTGCAGACCAGCAGCAGAGTATGTTACAGTTCCCTGCTGTGCTCAACACACTGATGTGAGAAGTGTGAAAGAACAAGGACGAAGCTTTGCCTCTCCAGCTCTAACAGTTCCGGAGTGCCCTGCATAGCAGCTGAAGCAGCCGTGCTTTTATTTAGCTAGACAAACCTAGAACTTAGAGTGCCAACTGGACAAACGAAGGACATCAACTAAAAAAATAAGTTGAATCATCACGTTGTGTGTGGAGTCAAATGAATACAGAATACCAATTCTTTCCTGACAGGAAAAAAAAATGATAAAGAGCACGGCTTACAGAACTGATTAGGTAAAAAACTGCAATTTTAACAGTTGTCTTTTGAAGTAAGGAACACAGACATATTTGAGCAACACAAGCTTGTTTCTAAACATACTTGCTGAAAGCTGTAACTCTAATGGGACGTTTTCCCCTTTATGAAGGATTTTATTAGGGCCACTATTTTGATTAAAACCCAGGGAAAAGCTGAAGTCACAGAGCAGAGGGAACAGCTCCTGCTTAGAACAGCAAAAAACAAATATCCCTTTGTTCATAACTGCTCTGATCCAAGGCCACATTAGCTTTCTGTAGTATTAGGCAACAGCTACATAAAAACTGTCTTCCTACAGTCCAGGGGACAAAAACACAGTGGTGTAGATCATTACTTTTCTGATAACGCTAAAAAGCCTAAGGTGCTGTTGAGCTGCTAATAAAGCCTGTAAAAGCCACTTTCTCACACCCCACGTACTATTCTGGTGTGTCTTCAGGGCATGTTAATCCTTATTAATTACACATTACCTGTTAGCAGCTCTTTGTCAGGAGATTTCTAGCCCCTCTGCCTTTGCTGCACAGGAGGTAGCTGTCACCCACTCTTATCTCCTCCCTCCAAAAATCTCACCCTCCACTCACAATACGCCTTCATCGCTCAGGAACCATCACCACCTATCTCCCCTCATCTGGGTGCCCATCATATTTGTTTTTACCTTAAGGTAAAAATGAGCAGCCTGTTATACCTTCCTGCCTAGTGTGAGCAGACACCACTCAACCAACCTGGAGCATTCCTGGGCCTCGTGGCTCCACAAAAAGCAACACCTGCTTGAGTATTACCAAAGCTCATGATCCTTCAGATCCTCACATCACTTTTTACAGATTTTCATCTGTAAACCAAGTACAGATCTGTGACCTTCCTCCAGTCTCCCTTGCAAAGGAATTCTGAGAGCAATAATTGCCACATTTTGTTTCAATAGGATTTTTACTGCTATTAAATTTAAACCAAGTATGAGTTGCAAATTGCTTGTAGCCTAGGGCAGACACATCTTACTCCAGGGCTTAATACTTTATTTGACCCTAGTTTGACTTCATATCAGGATCTACAAGACTAATCAGATGGGTAGCTTCAAAGAGGCTTCAGGCATTAGCTTTTTAGGCCTTTTTCTCAGAAATTGTTCCTCTTAGAACAATCACAAAATAAATAGTAGTCAGTATAAAAACAACAGTGCAACTGTTTCCAAAGGCTTCTGGTTTTTGTTGGTTTTTGTTTTTGTTTTTACCTCCAAGCAAGAATGTACCATAGAGGAAACAGCAAGTTCTTTATGCACAACAGTGACCTTTCCTAAGAAATGTTAGGCATAATGCAGTAATGCAGGTGCTACTAGGTATAAACAACTAGATAAACAACTTAGTTGCATGCATTACTCATTTCTCCATTAATTCTGACTTCGGATATAGTTGAAAAGAAACACCTTTAATAAGTAAGCCTAGACATAGCAAAAGTTATATTTCCCATTTGAAGTAACTTTCAGATGAATAAGATACACAACATTTAGAGGGTCTGAAGGACTAAAGTCTTCCAGTTCAGTAACAGTGCTTAGCATCTGGGAAGGCTATAGGAAATCCCCCTATTACATTTCTGACCCATTTATAAAAATTTACACTCTTAGTAGCTCATGGATGGTGATAGATGAAGCTGCTTTTTTAATGTTTGTGTGCTACTCCTAAAACTCAAAAGGTTATTAACTTCTATTTTTCAGCACCTAATAGATAACACCAGAATAAAACAGTCAAATACATCCTGGAACATTCCATTTGGAGCTAAGGTAGCATAAGAAAAATAACGATAAGTGATAAACGGGATAAAGATTTTAAGGAAATTTTATTGTATTTAATTAATCTACCATTTTTACTAAGTTGCTTTCAAGTGAAATGGCTTTTTACCAACTCCTTTTGAAAAGGTTAGAAGGGTATTCCCTGAGCTACAATCATTAGCATATAGATGTCTCTAAGTGTTAATTTCTGTTTTCACTGAATGAATGTAATTTAAAATGAGGCCCTTTCAAATCAGTTAAATTTGGCCATTTGAGAAAGATAAGAAGAGCAGACTCAAGCATGAACCTCAGCAAAACCTGCTTCTTAAGGATAAATATTTTACCGTTTAAGAGTGTCCATTGCCGCATGCTGCAAACTATAGATTTGGGGAAAATTATGGGAAAGGGTAGAAGATGGGATTAAAGTCCTACGAATAGGTGACAGAATCCATTATTAGGGTTAACAGTAACAAAACAAAGCTTAATTTCATAATTTTGTTTTTAGAAGAGTTGAAAATCAGTGTAGAATTTGGAGTTGTGGCAACTAGTTTTATACCTAAAGAAAGCTTGTCATATTTCTTCTTTTTTCAGTTTTATGCAACAGAGGGAAAAAATTTAGAAATGGATCCAGCTTACATTGAAATGAGTGACATACCAGCTACCACGTTTAGCTGGATCAGGCTCAAGAGTAATCTTAAAGTTTTCATTTTAAAATAACCTAATACAGACTCAGTACGATGTACAACAAATTTAACATAGTTGTCCACCTGGGCATGCCTTTTTCCCTAAGAAGAGCATGCACATGCTCCCTGATGTAATTAATACAATGAATATTTGTAATTAAACATGTCTCACTCTTAAAACCATATTCTCACCAGATCACAACTGCAGTACACTTTTCCAGAGTGATCATTTCCAGCCTGGATATCTTGTAACTCAGGGGACTAGAGGGAGGTAGGAAACATACTTTCATCTTTGACATTTTCTCTTGGTAAAAACCTTCAATTATGTACGCTGTTGCAGTGTGTTGGTCAGCAGGCAGCAAGTAATTGCACTGTGGCTATCTATATTGTTACCATTGCATTTTTCTTTCCATTTTCCTCTTCTGTCTTAGTAAATAGCTTTCATCTCAACCCAGGAGCTCTAGTTTTATTCCAATACTCTCTCATCCCACTTGGAGAGGCAGGGCAATGAGCAAACAGCTGTGTGGTGCTGAGCTGCTGCCAGGTTAAACCACAACAATTTACCTAAACAGAAATCAATATTGTTCCCTCAATACAAGATTCATACACCCCCCTATTTTATAACCAAAACCAACTAACTGTACTGAAATAGCATTTAGGTTGCAAAGTAAACATTCAACAGGCAGGAAACACTACACTAAACAAGCACTAGCAACTAAATTTGTGCCCAACATACTGTTTTGATTTCAAGCTGTCTTTCCGAAGAAGTTAATACTATCACAAGTTTCCCTCTCTAAATATGCTGGTTAATGCATCTCCACCACTCTCAAGATCTGTTCTCTTGCCTTTCCCCATCCGCCAACAGCCAAAAGGCAGCTGATGTCAGCTGCAGTATGGATACAAGACTATTTGGATTTGGACAAAGACCAGCAACATGATATATGGAATAAATTGAACAGATGGAAAGAACATACAGCTTTGATACTCCTCCTTACCCTAGTCACTTTTCTGCTTAAGACTTGCTTGAAATATGCTGATCATGCAAACCCTGAAAATTAGCTTTACACTCTTCAAATAAAAATAAATACATTACCCAATCTAGTATTAGCAACACGTAAGCAGACCAGCACCTAGCTGGCATTGCTGTGAATCACTGCTAATAAGTCCAGCTTGAGTCTGTCAGTCACGCACTGCAGGTACTCCCATTCTCCACACCTGACCTAGCCCCAGAAGGAAGAAGGAAGGCAGGGGGAGAAGCAATACAGACAGACAAGGTGGGGAGAGAGTATGAGAGCAAGAATGGACACTTAAAGACATCTTCATAAGGTTTTCCAAGCTCACTTGATGTATGAATATCTTCTGAACAGTATATTGTTTTCAACAGCACTCTTAGAAGCATTTACTCGTAAAAGGTTGAAGAAGTTCATAAATCTTCCACAGTTATGAGCAAGTCAATGTCATTCTTTTCCCAGCACTTTTAATAAATTCCAACTTCAATATAATAATAAATTTATATAATAAATTCTTTTTTCGCTTTCCTCTTGAAAGATACTCCAGAAAATGGTGTACTTTTTTTGCCTTATTAAAATCACTAAAATTCTTGGGAATTTTTTCCCACAGACATGCTTAGCAAGGTTTAAATTTAAAACAAATTTAAAGCAAAAAAAAAATCAAGTTGTATTTCTTCACATTAACTCTTCCACAACAAAAATATAAAAGTGTTCTTAGAGTTGTAAATTAAAAAAAAATAATATTTTTTGCAAGGCTCTTCATATAAGCAGAACTCTTGACTGTTCTTAGAGTGTATGAAATGTGCACAGTCTTTAGAAATGCAGATAATCAAAAAAAGAGCCACTAGGGACACAAAGTAATAACATTAGCTAATGCCACACAGAAATGTTTATTTAACAAATCTGTGTTGCATGCCTGACATTTCCCCTGGCATCAATTTATTTTGTTTTGCTTTTCTCTGATAGCAGCACAAATGCATTTAAAATGTAAACTTATTTTACACCTACCAAAGTGTATACACAATATAATAAAAACATATACATCTTTTTTAATATCTTATGGGAATACATACTAGAGATGTGCAGAAAACCCGACAGCCAAAGTAAACGATCTAGATTATGGAAAATGTTCATTTTTAGCTTTCCCAATAGCTACTAAAACTGCAATTGTCAATGCACTGTACATCACTGCATTATGTTATTTATAAAGTGCCACAATGTGACAAAATGATGCTATCCATCAGCATCTAATCTTAACTGAAAGTGGCAAGGGAAGCGGAGCAGATGGAAAAAATCTCTTTGCCGTCCATTGAAACCAGCAGTTTGGGATGGCTAGAAATGACAACTTTTAGGAGTTTAATTTACCAATAACATGTAAAAGGGTGCACAAACATTCTGATGAACCAAATCAGGAAGAGAAGTTCCAAGTTTGAAACTTCTCAGTAACTGAGCCATCTCACACTCCTCTTTCCTCCAGCCAACTTCCACATTGTTGCATTCAGGCCGCACTTTCTTCACTGAAGCCCTAGAGTTGTCATCCTTCCACTTCAAGTTCAGTACCTTTTTCCATTTGGAAAGCCAGTCCAGCCAGTTCTCTCCAATAAGTTCTGTTTAACTTCCCCTCTTTGTTGTCCAGCAGCCTTTTATCTTTACTACCACAGACTTTTTCAGAACACCGAAACCTCAAATTTTATGCTTTTTCTTCCACAATGAATTCTTCAAGTTTCATTAAACACCACCAGGGACATCAGATAAAACATCAGGCAGGTATAAAAAAATAGAAAAATAGAAAAGCATAATTAAATTCAAAATAATAGGAGAGAATAACAATAACTTGAAACATACACAAGCAATGATAGGTCACCAGATAGATGTTACTACTCTAGAAAATAGTTCAATGATCAGCAGAAGTCAGGAAAGCAAAGAGAGCGTTAAGAACCAGAAAGAGGGAAAAGAACAACTACCAAAATACTATGTCACTTTGTAAATCCAAGTTTACTCAGATATTCCACTCTAAGCACATCTCTGATAACCTCATTATAGGAAAGCAGAGCTCAAATGCTCAAGAATAATTAGATGTATAGAAAACTTGCAAAAGGAGGAGAGCTCAGCTTGTCCATTTATGTCTCTCCCAAGAGAAGAGAGACACTAATGTCTGGGTGACCAGACAGGTAGATGAGGGAAAGGCTGTTGATGTAGTCTACCTGGACTTCAGCAAGGCCTTTGACACGGTCTCCCACAGTATTCTCCTAAGGAAACTGGCAGCCCGTGGTGTGGACAGGTTCACTCTTCTCTGGGTGGAGAACTGGCTGGAGGGCCGTGCCCAGAGGGTAGTGGTTAATGGAGTTAAGTCCAGCTGGCGTCCTGTAACGAGTGGTGTCCCCCAAGGGTCAGTTTTGGGGCCCATCTTGTTTAATATCTTTATTGATGACCTAGACGAGGGAATTGAGTGTATGCTCAGTAAGTTTGCAGATGACACAAAGCTGGGAGGATGTGTCAAACTGCCTGAGGGTAGGGAGGCCCTTCAGAGGGATTTGGATAGGCTGAACAGCTGGGCTGAGCTAAATGGGATGAGGTTCAATAAGACCAAGTGCCGGGTCCTGCACTTTGGCCACAATAACCCCATGCAATGCTATAGGCTTGGGGCAGAATGGCTTGAAGAATGTAGAGAGGAAAAGGACCTGGGGGTGTTGGTTGATGCTCGGCTCAACATGAGCCGGCAGTGTGCCCAGGTGGCCAAGAAGGCCAACAGCATCCTGGCCTGTATTAGAAATAGTGTAGCCAGCAGGAGCAGGGAGGTGATCATCCCCCTGTACTCAGCTCTGGTACGGCCGCACCTCGAGTACTGTGTTCAGTTTTGGGCCCCTCACTACAAGAAGGACATTGAGGCCCTGGAGCGTGTTCAGAGAAGGGCAACAAAACTGGTGAGGGGCCTGGAGCACAAGTCTTATGAGGAGCGGCTGAGGGAGCTGGGATTGTTCAGTCTGGAGAAGAGGAGGCTCAGAGGAGACCTTATTGCACTCTACCACTTCCTGAAGGGGGGTTGTGGTGAGGAGGGGGTAGGTCTCTTCTCCCTGATAAGTAATGACAGGACGAGAGGGAATGGCCACAAGTTGCGCCGGGGAAGATTTAGATTAGACCTGAGGAAGCATTTCTTTTCTGAAAGAGTGGTCAGGCACTGGAATGGCCTGCCTAGGGAGGTGGTTGAGGCACCATCCCTAGCGCTGTTCAAGAAGCGTTTAGATGAGGTGCTAAAGGACTTAATTTAGTAGTTGGGTAGAGATAGTGATAGGAGGATGGTTGGACTAGATGATCTTATAGGTCCTTTCCAACCTTATGAACTTATGAACTAATGAACTTATGAAAATATGACTATGAATTACCTGCTCTCTGCTTCTTGCTTACAACATCTACAGACAGCAACTAGTAAACCTTGACAGGCAGCACATTTAAAAAAAAAAAAGACATCTTACACCTAACGAGAAACAAAACTTTTCCTGTGAGATGGTGAAAACCAAGTGTATTAACAGGACCAAACCAAACTGAAAACAACTGATGGCCTGGTAACTAAGAGCTGATCACCTCCAGCCTCCCATAAGGAAGCTCTCCAATGACAGACTGATCACACAGTGGGGTACCATTATGCAACTCCTGTTTCCCATTCCTGTTATTCAGCATTAGCAATTAACACTGGCAGAAAGAAAATACTGAGTCAATTTCACTTGATATAATTTTGAGACCCTACCTGAAATACGTAATGACAACTGCCTCAAAGTTATCCCCCCACCCTGCCCAGTATCTTGGGAATGATTCTTCCTCTCACAAAGTAGCTGTTGCTATAGGCAAAAAAAAAATCTTTTCAATTTTACTTAATTTCTCTGATACCCCATTTTCCTTTCTACATCTCATATGGAATCAGTCAACCTGTGTTTCCACCTTCTGCAAGCATTAGAAAACTTTCAGGCACAAGAATTTGGGACAGAATGTTTCACAGGAGAGAAAGGATACAAGAAAAGTATTTTTTGAGCCCCAAAGAAATTTTGGCCTTCAGATAATCAAAATGAGCTCATATCTCCTATTACACGCCAGAGGATTTAAGAATGGAAGAATTAAAGTACACTGTCAGGAGCAGTTTTAATAAGGAATGTGGATGGCTTTAACTATAATGTGAAATTAATACTGTGGGTTTATGTTTTGGAGTTAAAATTATTGTTAGGAAAAATAACTGAATATTGAAGTTATTTTATAACACGGGAGTCTTACTGCCTTTGCTGCTGCACCAGAATCTGGAAGAACACACTAGGACATGCTGCCATATGGTCATATTTGCTCAGTTGCCCAGCCCCATCTATTTTCTTCCCCAGCGTGAATGCATCTTGCATTGCGCAAAAACAACATTAAATAAAAAGGTATTCTTCTGGGTATAGTGTATCATTTAAAAACCTGTCAGCCTAGATATAAATATCACTGTTCACTTATTTGACTGATAACTCCTTTGCATAGCATAAAAAAAGAGTGTTCATGTTTATCCAAAGACACAAGGTATTTTTGCATTACAAAAACATTCTGTAGGTAGGAACTGTCACAACTAAATGCCATCAATGGTTAAAAAAAAGAAAAAGACACTGATATTTTTGGTACACCGCTAAACACTGTTGGTATTTATGCTGCACATAGGTCATACTTCAGACATTTCCATAACTTTCCATGCTGGTCACCCGTAGCCTTAAGTACAACTTGTTCAAGTTCTATGCAATTCTTATGAGTTCACCATCTTAGAACCAGTTTTGCTAATGTTCAATATAAAGCAAACAAGTCAAAATACACCTCCTCACCTGAGCCTTACTTATTATACATGCACAATCATTTTCCTTCTGGAGATCAACAGGAAATAAATTGTCAGGAGTCATTTAAAAAGTGGAAGATACTAAGAACCAGGTACACAGAGTTTTGGTCCTTCCCCGTACAGATTTAAGTGCTTTCTGCCACCTTTGAAGAAAAATCTAATGCCATTCAGTTAGCAGTGGAAAATTTCTGACCCAAGTTCTGTTAGAACTAAGCATGTGTCATTAATCTCAGAGCTGGGGAGGTCCTGTCGCGTAACATCCCGATGTCCCAGCCATGCCACCTACAACAAAGTTCATACTCAAGAGAATTTTACTCACTATCTTTTTTCCATATTAGTGATGTATTAGCCTATATCATTGTCCCTTATCCTAAAGATGTTTTTCAGCAAAAGTACTGGGCAATATAGAAGCTTTTATATCAACATAAGGTAGTCAAGCATAGTAGTCTGAGCTGTAAGACTGTAGACTGTGCTGTTTTCATTCTCTTCTTCAACACCCATGTTGTTTATCCTTATAGCATCAGTCTAGTCCTTTCCCCGCCACAGCCATTTCTCCTAACCTACGAGGTGCCCTTGTCTGCATCTGTTATTGGCTTCAGTTCAAGTTCAAAAACCTTGAAAAGATACAGGCAAGATTCCTATTGAAAATCCATGGCACAGGTCATTATTTTGGATTCTGGAAGTTTCAGCTGTAGAGAAAATGCCAAAGCCAGTACTTCTCAAAGTATCACATTTTTCTACTGTGCAAAAGCATCTCCCAGGCATATGAGAATCCTTCTGTTTGGATGCACATGCTTTTAATATTGTTACCTCACAAGTCTTAATTTTAATGCACACCTACTGCAGATTGTTTCCATGCCCCTTCTTATGGCAAAGATACCAGAGCAGAATGCATTACAAAATGTAAAATTGAAACAGAAGTCTAATTTAAAACATGGGAAAACATGAATGTTTTGGGACTGACAGAGAAGTGCTACTGACTAACACATTTGATTTAGAGAAGAAATTTACTCCCGCTTCTCTTCCCACTACCCACTGATAACATATACATTTATTATCAGAGAGATGAAAATCTGTTTGAGGACAGTAATTAGAAATAAAGTAGTGCTTTGCACAAACAGATTCTCCTTTACCAGATGGTTCCACTAATACTCACTAATAAAAAGCCTGTTTAAGGAGCTTATGTTCAGTTAGATTGAAAGAGGCCAGAAACAGCACAATTATGACAGCAATTAATCTCGTTAGAAAGATTCTGTGTCAATTTTGTCTGGGAACTCCGTACCTTTTACAACTTTTACTCTGTGCAGATTTCATTTGTGCAGTGCAACATGCCTGACAGCCCTTCAAGCAGCAAAGCTATATTTCTGGCTGTTAAGACAAGGTCTTAACAGGAATCTCATCAATATTTGAGCATGCACGTGTTTATGCGAATCCTTGAGGATTTACCTTATAGTTTTACCTCAGTCTTCCATTTATTATCAAAGTAAACATACTGTCTATCGATCACAATTTTTGAGCTGCTATAGATAACAGAGTTCCATCCACATATCAAAATCTTTATCATAAGTACTGCTTTTATTGGCAAGTTACTGATTAATCTCAAATGCTAAACCTCCATCTTTGCCTGTCCCATTCTTCATTACAACATCATTCAGATGAGAAGTCAAAGGAATACTTTTTCTATGAAAATATATGTAAACTCAATGTTATTTTCACATTGGTTCATGCAGTAGGGAAAACCACACATCATTAGCCAATTGTGAAAAGAGATAAGGTAACAGACGTGTTAAGTATGAAATCACAATCCCTTCTCAAAAAAAAATGCAAAGTAGGACCACAGCAGGTAGCTTGTAATTCTTCTAAGTATGACAAAAGTAAGTGATCAGTTCATACAAAAATCAGGGTATGAGTAGTAGGAAAAGAATATTCTTTCCTAATCTAAATTAAAAAAAAAAAAAAAGAAAAATCACATTTTATGTTTCTTTCTAAGAAGGATTCCAACTCACTGTCTAGCCCTCGCTCGGTTCCTTTCAGTCACCTAAATACTTTGTTATCTTTCCATGCTCTATTCAGTGGGATTTCTCATTACTGATCCTCATTTAAGATTCTTCTAGCTTCTGAATATCATCTTCTTTCCACCTACACAGAGTGGACCAATAGAACCTTTCCTCCTCCTTCCTCCCACACTGATGAGAAAACAAACCTGAGGTCACAACTGGCTGCATCTTGCTCCTCTGTGGAGACAGTGTCCATAGGCAGAATGCTGTCTTCCTTGGCTGGCTACACTTTCTCCAAGCTGGACTAATGCAAGTCTCTACTTTCCTGAAACCAACTCAAATACGCCTGTACCTTAGATGTGCCCTGACACACAGGTACTGAAAGAAGTGCCTTGTGCTCATGGTGAAGATTTTGTGTGTTCAGACACTGAAAAAATAGAACAAGAGAACCTATTCCCAAAGACAAACGCTGCAGTCAAGATATTTAAACTAACATTCCTGCTCCCAGGAAACAGAGATTCCTCCTAAGAACACCACACAGAGGTACAGCCTAAGGACAGTGCATTATATTTCTTTAAAAAAAGAATGGTGCTATTGAGCTTATTTAACACTTCAAATCTTTATAAAATGCATACGTTCGTAAAAATAATCTGCATTATGAAGTGTGTGACATCATGAAAGATTCTTCTAAGTATTTTTTTAAACTGTCCCAGTTATATATGTGAAGAGAAACTATAAAAATCAGAATGAAAGAACAATTCTTAAATTAGTACAAGGGCAGAGCAACAGCTTTTTTCAAAAATGGCTTTTATGCTGAACATGTTTGCAGTTTTCAAATTTATGGGTGTAGCTGTCAACATGTATATTCACTTTTAGAATATCGTCCTGGCTTAATGAGGTCTTCTGGAATGATTTCTTTTTATTAAAAGTTAACACACTTACGTATGGTTTCCACCTTTCTACTTTTTTTTTTTCCCCCATTCTAAATATCTGCACTACTCTTCTGCAGAGATCACAGAGAAGTTTTAAATGCACTGTAAAGTTTAGTTTAACTACGTCAACAATTTGAAGTCACTCAACTTCCAGTGAACCTTTCAAGTAATGATAGTTAGCTTAAATCCTGATCTTCAGTATAAGAGACAACCCAGAAGAAGTCACAAGACAACATTTCAGTTACAACTGCATACCATTACCAAATGGTGCCACATTGCAAAACAAATCAGATTTCCCTCTCTAGTCACTCCAACTTCACCCAGTCTTCTTAGTTCTCACACATACCATGCCTCTATCCCACTTCTTCCTAGCTCACCCTTTCTGCATGTCTCTAGTTTATGCTGACATCTGTTAGGCAAGGCAGAACATCAGAGTCAAACACATACTCCTCAGAACAAAAGTTTCCCTGCAGCATCTATCTGCTGAGTGATGCATTCAGAGTTGTTCCATAAAAAACACTGCTGCTTCACGAGCTCAAAACTGCTCCACAAGTGACTGACAGCAACAGTTTCTTAAATTCATATACAACCCTTCAGGAATTCCACAAACCATGGGGCAAACAGATAAAGACTTCTTCCCATTCCCTCATAAGCAGCTGAACTTCTCCTATATTTCATCTTCTTATTCAGTTTTCTAGTTTTTAGAGGTTTTGAGGGTTGAAAATGCCACAGCCCAACTGACAAAACTGATCTGCTTCTCCATGCTTTGTTAAGGCATACTTTCTTAAATCTCTTCAGGAACTCTTCCTCTCCATTTGTTTCATTTTTCTTTGCATATCTGACCCACACACAGCTTGTTATGCAATAAAGGCAACCCACCCCTCTGTAAAAGTGCTCAGTTACCTTAATCCCAACTTCTTGGGATTCTCAGAAATAGAAATTCATTAATCCATTCAGTACCTTGTTTTCCAGCATCTGATTAATTAGCTGCATATACAGAACCCAAGCTGCTTCCACATTACCTGAAAAGTTTGCTTAAAGAACTGAAGACAAACAACACTCTTCACACAACAGTGAAGGCATTTTCCTCTTTTCTATACTATGAGAAATAGGAAGACATAACTGACCAAAGAAAGAGGAACAGATGAACTTATGCAAAGAGACTATGAAATAATTATATACAGAGGGAAAAAGTTGAACATCCAGTAGAAAGTTCTCAAAATTCTTCAAATCAACATGATGTTCGTGAAATCATGTTCATTCCTCCTTGTTTTTCTAAATTCATCTGAGCAATATTAATTTCTAAATGGAAAAAAGAACAGAAGCAGAACACACTTCCAGACATCCACAGATTAAGGAGTATTTCATCATATAACAAAAAAAAAAACCCTAGAATTTATTTACTGCATCCACATTATCCTAAGGGATAATGCAATTCAGCTGTACATCTTTGCCACGGGGCAAGGGCCATCTGCATTTCCAATACTGTTTGAAGTTGTCTGGTATTTTTTTTCCTAGCGAAGGCAAAAAGACAATCAGATCACTCCCACAATACTTTTTAGTTCCTAACTCTACAGTGCTGAGGAATGAGGAACTTTCTTCTCAGAAGTATCATACATATTATATTTTCACGAGGCCAAGGCCATTTCAAATATAGATTCCTACTGCAAATCTGTTCCTGTAAAGACTTTGGTGGTGTTTCCCCTCCCTCCTTAACCCCACCGTCCACTATGCATGCTTTTTCTTCCCCCCCTTAATCACACAACACAGGATAATAAGTGTAAATCATAATATTAGTGTACAAGTAATTAAGAGAGAAAGCTTACCTAACTTCCCAGTTCAACTTCATACAGTTCTCTTTACCTCAAAATATTGGTATTGTTCAGTCGTAACGAACCTCCCAGTGACCACAGTCCATCATTAAATATAATAACAGCTACAATTTCTACTTTAGAACCAAGTGAAGTATCACCTTATTACACTTTGTGAATTTCCTCAAGTCCTCCAAGTTATTTTTGACATCTTTGACTCTGATCCTGCCAACACTTACACACATTATCTTAAGCATACTGAAATCCTTCACATTATACACTGCACATAAACAAGCACATGCATCATTTCAGGAGTAAGGACTTCATTAATTGTTCAGCACATAAGTGAACCCCTTTGTATGTTACACATATGGGTTAGAAGAATCACTCCAATTACGTACCTATTGTTGTTCCAAATGTTAATCTCTCTTAAAATCAACTTACCCTTCCACCCTCCTACACACATCACCTCCTTTACATTTTCCTTAAATGCCTAAAAATAGCTAATTCCACATATGGTCTGAGCACCACAGCCCTATACCATGTAACTGAGGAGAGAGTATTTTAGTTTGAATAGCTGACCTCACATCCATCATCAGAAGATATTTTTCCACAATCTCTCTCTCATAATATAAATATTTAGCATACACTGTAGATATTCCCTAGAATTCAACAAGCAAGTTTTATGAGTAAATAAAGTCTGAAATCTTTGTGCATATTCTCCTAACTGCCTCCTTTTTTGCCATATTAGAAATTTTCTGTTAGCATTAAAAGCAACGACAAAAACATCCAAACTCCTGATCCTAATTGGGAGCACATCGACCTGCCCTATATTTAGGGAACACAAGCACACAAGCATAAGGGCTCATTCACATGCTCAGCTTCAGCCACAAGGGAGAGAACAGGAAGAACCTCGAAAACTGTCCTCTCAGTGTTTTCTACCAACTTGCATAAGCTAAGGAATATTCTTTGCTGTGTCCTCTCTTTCCCCAGGTAGGTAGCTGGCATAATTGGAAGGGGAAGCTGAAATAAATTTTTATAAAGTGGTGTTTCAACTCAGCTGTTGAAGAACGAGCCAAAAGAAAGCAAGAAAAGAAAGCTGTATATCTGACTTGACGCGTATCCCCCAGGACTAGAGAAATGCCTCCAGGACCGTGCTCTGATAAGGAAGTTCCTAGGTCACAGTTTAGTTTCAAGTCACCCAATGACATAACTTCTGCTGCAAGATCCTAGCTGTACAAATTCAGTGGCAGCAGCGATACAAATATCTTCCTTGAGTTCTACTCTACAAAAGGCTCCACTCCAGTTCAGCTGCCTACTGCAGTCAGGCCTGGAAACATTAGTTACCACAATTGGAGCCTAGAGCATAGTAACCGTAGCTTAACACTTGAAAATAAAGGCATCTTATTTATAAATAATAAATTCATAAATAGAATAAAGGTGTGGCACAGGAGGTGTGTACCAACCTCTCCTCAGTTACCACAAACACACCCTAAAGCCAAACAACCCTCGAGAGAGAAGAAAAATACAAAGTAACAGCACTTACTGTTCGTGTTATTCCAATTGAGGCACAACTTGTCCCCTTCCATCTCCCCCCTACACGGACCCCTATTACAGGCAGGCTCCCTGCCCTGCTGACCTCCAGCACCTGCAGCTCATCAGTGCCAGCTGATGGGACCCTGCACCCTTTCCTGGAGGCAACAGGTGTCAGGGGCTCCTCCTGGACTCAGAGCTCCTTTTGCACTAAGCCCACCAAAAGAACGATCCCCAGAAAATGCTGGAGGCAGGTCCTTACCTTAGCTCACACCTCATCCACAGCAGCGTCTCTCAGCTGTATTCTTCAGTAGGGCAGTGCCAGGCAGCGAATAAATGGAGCTGAAAGGAAAGATGGAAAAAAACATGAGGCCACTGGCAGCTTCAGCACTGCTTTCCCCTAGATGAGAGTCCACTCACTCCCCTAGAAGTGGGACTAAGCGGGCCCTTAGAGCTGCTCTTACCTATCCCACTAGCAGCACTTCACAAGGACCACAGCTCACAGTCCTGGCCTTAAGACAGGTCTTGGCACACTCCATCCTGCCTCACAAGGTCATTACAGCCTAATGCATTGCATGTATCCACACACAAGCAAGCCTCACAAAGCCACCAGCACCTCTGGCTACAGCCACGAGGCTTCCTCAGGGCCCACAGCCCCACAGCCTTCCCTCACCACAGCCACTCTGCTATATTGAGGCTCTTTTCCCTCAGGAAAGAAAAAGCAAGGCCTCAAGAGCCACCTCTCTTCTCTAGTTACATCCTTAATGGGAAATAAAGTGATCAATTTTATTTTCATTGTGGGAGGCGAGCTGAGGTCACTCCACAGCTACTCTCACCAGCCTGTTGGCCCTGTCTCCCCCAGCAGGGTCCTGGAGGGCCCCTCCCCTAATTGCCACTCTGGGCACAGCTGTGTGATGGCCTCATCTCACAGACCCACTCTGCCAAACTTTGCCTCATGGTGCTGCGCACCAGCCCACTTCTGTGCTGCATGCTCCCACACCTGAGGCCTCACCTGAGCAGTTCCCATGGCAACTCCAGTGCCACACAGGTGCCTAAATCGAGCATATGCCTAAATGCAGTGCAAGCTGTATCTTGGTACAGAAAATGTGGTTTTCAACTCTGAGGCATAGAGGAATAGTCTGTATTTTCCGTGTTAGTCATAAAATTCCATTTTGAAAATGCAGCTCATTAGTAGATCGAATTTTCCCCAAATGCTTAAAAGATTAATAAAATAATCAACTTAGCAGAGGGGGGAAAAAAGCACAAACTCTCCCTGTAAGGAAACCACTTTATTGCCTATACGTGTGAATGAGCTGTTTTAATACTCAGGTTCACTGGCTCCTCTGCGTTTAATCTCTTTCCTTTTATGTCCTAAAAGACTTTCAGGCTTTTTTAAAATTAATTATACAAATCATTAGTATTAAAAAGGTAATGGTTCCAAGAACAAGCTTCACAGACTATCTGCATATTTAATCATCTCTGCTAATAAATTTTTAATCACTCATTGAGTTCAGGTTCTTGTCTTGGAGCTTAACTTGATAACAAACCTAGCAACTGGTAGAACTAATTGGTACAGAGAAAGTGAATAATTTATAAGAGAAAAAAGCACTGGGTGTTCTGGAGGTGTACAGAGACCACAAGTCACAGATATTTCTGGGAGGTAGCAGGAAAACAGTGTCTGATGACAGGAATTTTGTGATACACTGCTGACATCCAGAGGCCAACAGTCAACACTGTTCACGTGTGTGAGCCGGGCTGTGTAGCACAGTGCAAAGTCAGATTCATTAAGTTTTAAATATTCATGCATTTCATTAAAGTTAACATTAATTGCACTATCATACACATTGATTATGCATAGACCATAAGCGTTAAACCTCTGAAAGCTTGCAAGTATGTTCAAGTAATCGAGCATATCCCATATTTGAGGATTTCAGTGAAAGCTACAGCTAAAAATTGAAATTGAAAACAAAATACATTAATGTGCTAAAGAATAAAAGTTTCAAGTATCTCAACAGTCATAAAATGATTATTTTATTAAACAAGCAAAAATGTATATGATTTATATACTGTTTTGTATGATTCTAAAATAAAGCTATAAAGGTAATGAAAATGATGAGATTTCTTATTGACAAATGGTGAACTGATTTGCAAGCTATGTTTATTAAAATGCTTCAAACAGTTAAACATTGAGTGGCTTTTATTTAGATGAGGATTTAAAAAAAAAGCAAAATTAAATTAAATTAAAATAACCTGATTTGTGTCTTAAAATTAAGATGCCCCAAGCCCACATACACTGTCGGGAAATTTTGCCCCCAGGGAAACACAAAATACTGCAATTCCTTAACCAGGACATAACAGACAACATTTGACAGAAATTCAATTATCCTTGAAAGGCCCCACTTGTAGTTAGTTACGTATGTAATCCTCTTTTATTTAATGGGTTAAAGCTCTCTTTCAAAACATTTAGTTTGATGAACTGAAGGCTTGTAATATGTATAAAAATTCATTAAGTGCCTTAATAAGATTGTTAAGTAAAAACATTCAGAATTAAAAAAAAATGTCATTTAATGCTGCCCACAGAACCTTAATTCTGGCTGTATGTGTATATACATTATGAAGCACCAGTCAATTCACTTTTAATCTCCTTTGAGCCAAAAAGATTTTAAGATTGGAAGCTAAAGCACAAATGGCATGCCAACAGATACAATGCCGTGCTTTAGAGCAATATCTGAACAAGCTCACATCTTCCAGACCTCATTCCTGCAGGACTAATTACCCCAGATCGAAAGATGTGCTTGCACAGTTACACTGCTTCTGACACCTCTGCATGGCAAGCTTCTGTCCTCCTGGCACTGCGCTACACAGATACACTCACAGAAGTCTAAATATTGAAATCTGACGAAATTATGAATTGTTTTTCAAATATGATGCTTCAAACCTAGTTTGACATTGATTTTTCTCTAATTAGTTTAAGACTGTAGACTCTGACCTCCCCAGAGTAAAGGTAAAAACATATCTCTTTCTTGTATATTAAAGTAAACCTTTCCAAACAATATTAATTGCTTTTTTTTTTTTTAAGTCTTTAAATCCCTTGTGAGGTAGACATAAAATTGTCCGTACTTTACAGAGAAGTTAGCTGGTGGAGACAGACAGACCAGTCAGCCCAAAATAGTACTGATTTCACCCTGAGCTGTTAACAACTCCTGATTAGCCAATTTTCTTTGTGAAGGTGGGCACCAAAGAAGTGTACTCTTCCTAATTAGAAGCCACAGTAACATACTGTAATTCTGTTTGAACAGCATTGCCCACACCCTCAAGGAACTTTATGGTCAAACATATACCGGGTGATATAATAAAAAACTTTGCCACTTTCCTGACAAGAAAATAGTGGTTGCTAGCAAAGATCTTGTAAGTCATACATCAACCACCTGTACCATGTAGCATATTTTCAAGTAGTCTGGGATAGAAGTGTTTTTTGTGTGCTTGTTGTTGAACTTTCTTAATTAAGACTACTTCATCCATGCTTCTTCCATCAGTAATATTGAAATGTAGAGGTTGCCTGTTAACTCATTTATACAGCAACCTAGATTTCATTAGTTTTACTATTTTGGTGTAGTCATAAACAACCACGCATTTAAGGAAATGTATGCAGACTTAAAAAAATGAAAAAAAAAAGGAGGGGGGGTTGTATTCTCAGTAAGATTTCAGTTTAGATTTTAATTAAAAGAGCTGTCAGAATGCAGGAGGCAACACTTTCCAGGGTAAGAGTACTTTGAATATTTGCCAGCTAAAAACTCTTTCAAATGTCCGAAACCCATGCTCATTAAGCAATACGACATTTTATGTGTTGATTTGTTTTTTTCACTCATGAAAACAGAAGAAACCAGGCAAGGATTCTTGATGGTTGATGTCTCTCAATAGTCCCCACATTCACCTTTCTAAAGGTGAAAAGATACTCATTCAGTGGTTAGCTTCTCTACCAGTGTACTGTCAAATACATAAACACAAATGGAAATGATGGCAAAGCTTTCACGTGTTCAGGTAGACTACAGAAGACAACTCATTTCACTTGTCAGATGATCAGAAAAACAGGAATGCAGCAATTTTCTTTATTCTATTCAAATTTCTGAAAGAATACAAGGCCTCAGAAGAAATCCCATTGTTAAACTTAATCTGAAAAGGTTTTAATTAAAACTACATTTTTGTAATTACAATTTGAAGTTACATTCAAGGTTTAAGATTTAAAATTATTAGTCTGTGAAGAGTTTTACAAGGCATTTCTAAAGTAATGAGCTCAGACACCACATATGTTGCATCTTTGGTACACATTATGAAGAGTTGCTTTTTTTAATGAGCTTTAAAAACTCTATTTGCATACCAGAGGAAAAGGTCAGTGATGTGTGGATCAAGTCAGTAAATTAAGTATCACAGCATTATGTTATTATGATCGCCTTCCACAGGCACACAGCAACTAAACCATAGAAAGTAGCTACCATATTCTGATGTGCCCACTTACACAACCCTTCCAGCTGATGTGTGCTGGCACTACTGTATCTTGGGTTCATCTGCTTTGTTCCTTGGCCAGGCCTCCTTCACTTTCCCTCCCCACTAACTCCCGCAGCAGAATACCTGGTGTGTCTGATGATAAGAGAATAAAAGCAGGCACAGGACAGAGGGCCAGGATGCAGCATGATGGCCCATCTCTAAGCGTTATCTTCCACTTTACCGAAGCATTACCAAGTTTTACCCCAGGGCCATGTCTTAAACCCTCATTGTGAGATCAAACCTAGGATAACAAAGCATCAGGACAGGGAAATGTCTTTCAATTGAAGCTCCATTCCACTTAAACCTTTGTACAAGGATGCAGAAGTATTGCATCTTTTTCAAAATACAAATACCAGAATTATTTCTACTGCTTTAGTTCAAAATTTTACTCCATCTACCTTTAATGGATCTTTATAATTGGAACAGCTGGCAACAAGACTGGTTGACTTGTAGCTATATTGAAATTTGTGATTTTGTGATAAATAATAAAGTAAGCAAAGAACCAACTGCAAATACACACTCAACAGTTTTTCAGCAAAAAGAAAGAAAAAATCACTGAAGTCACTTTTATTTGTTCATTTTAAGGGCTAATGAAGTTGATTCTCTTCTCAGCTCTAAAAAAAGCCACAGTACTTAACAGGGGTTGGGTGTGTTAGAGACTGTAGGTGTATCTCTTTATGCATATTTATACATATCACAACCAGGGAAACAATGCTCCATGTCTGTACAAAGGTGTCAATCAAGTAATTAAGTTAGACAAAAATTTTAAATAATAGCACAATTGAATACAGCCAACCAATTATAAGTAATTTTAATGGGTTTTTTTTTGCTTTTTGTGTGATAATCCTGCAAGTAGCATTCAAAAATATAATGCAAAATATTTATTCATTTTATTTACAAGTAAAATGTGCAGTTGCGCTTATCCTTACCCCAGTGCATTTTGTTTTCTGTTTGTGTTGAAACTATAAGAAACATTTGAAAAGACAAAACAAAACTAAGAACAAAGAACCTCAATTATATTTCTGTAGAAGGTTCATCGTTAAAACAAACAAACAAACAAAAAAACAAAACAGTTTTACATCAGGAGAAAAGAGCAAAATCCAAGACAATGGGAAAGAATTAAGTAGGAAACAACATATATCTTTTAAAACCACAGAGTGATTTTGCTTAGACAATCACAAACAAAGTTTTTATCTATATTGAATGTACTTTATATTTTTTTGGTAGTTAAAACTTAGAATCTTTACAACATAACACTTTCACCCTTCTTACTACACAAATTGCCTTGAAGAGAAGAAGTACTCTGATATCTTCCCTTCCCTTTGATGAAGCAACAGATGCTTTGGTTAAAAAGGAATTCGTGCACAATAGTGTTTTAACTTGCAAGGTAGTACTCCTTTATTAAGTTGGTAGAATTCCACTAGCTGGATGAGATCTGTAAATCTGGTATGACCATCATCAAGGGTATAGAACAGCTTCCCATCATCTTCCAACTGTAAAAATGGAAAAACAAAATGGAATCAAATCCTCTTTTGATATGGTATTTCTTCATGATTAAAGTACTTGCCTTCTTGTAGGACAAGGTATTCATAATCTTATGACTATGGAAAGAAGGAAAATAAAAGAGATAATTTACAAAAAGATCAAGAACAACAAAAAATAATGTATTTTTTTAACTTTCCCTCTAAGACAGGTTCATACCTCAAAATAAAAGTTTCTATGATTCTATGATTCTAAAGAATAGTTAAATGAGCATCAGAATGCACTTTCTGCACTGATAATATTATTTTATGCTTTTGCTTCAGAGTGACAATTATAGTGATTATAAAGACAGAGTTCTACTGAGTGACCACTACCAAGTTTCAACTTACTCATACTTTTCAACCTTCGCTCCATTCAGTATTCCGAATATCTTGTAGCTCCTGTATCACTTATTTTGTAAAGTGCAGTGTGGCTACACACTAGTGCAATGGTGTACTTTTTGAAACTTGCTTTACAAAACATTGTTCATCAAACAATAGCATGCTTGATGTAGTAATACATTCTACCTGAAGAACAAAGTACTACTGCTGCTCCAAGTGTACACAGTAGAAATGGCCCAGGACAGAAACAAGAAACTGTAAAATACAGCTTGAAAGAATACTACTGACATTCAAAATCTTCAACTTTTAATATTTGTATTTCCTTGTACTAGGTTACTGAACATCAGCTCTTGCAAACTTTGCATCGCACTGTTGAAAATATATTTTCTGAGTGTTTCCTCATAAGTTGATACATCTAATATCAAGAAGCTTCAGTGTAACAGGGTTTAATTAGCATTAAGGTAAATAAGGAACAGAGTAAAAAATGATGAAAAAAAAAGGGGAAAAAATATTTCTCAAGATTGAGAGAGTAATGAACAGAGCTTTCTGAACTACGGCTAGTGCAGAGCAATATTTATTGTACTACAGGAAGAAGCAACTATCCTACTTGAGTACAATGGGAGAAAATGCAATTATCTCTCCCCTGTAATTAAGATTTCTCATCTGAAGCAGCTGTTGAGCTGTTTTATGATTCATGGTTATTCTACCACCTTCTACCAAGTCTGGAAGTAGTTTGCAAATTCTTTATTCTCAGACTTAGATCAATTTAGTACAAACACTGCTAGTTAAGGAATGATCAGTGTGCATATATAAATTTCTGTGTTCCAGCCAAAACCATAAAATGGATTATCATGCACTGAACTTCTCTTATGCATGGAATTTTTCTGCCAGCACAATGAAGACAAGGAAGAGTAGACATTTCAGATGTCTGTTGACCAGGACACCATTTTTAGTCTTTTTTCCCTATTCCGAAATAAACCCAAACTCTGAAGTTAATTACAGACATTACTAAATCTCTGAAGAAAGCAATCAGCATTTTTTCAAAAATAAGCTCATTCTGAATTTATATTGCTCAGGAACCTAATGTTTTCTTCAAATTAGGAAGGCTGCAGTGAGATGGTATTTATTAGAAAAGAACACTCCTAAAGACAGATGTAAATCGTCCTCCACATGGACTATAGAATAGCTCATTACAGGTTAGACTAAACTGAAATAAGTTTCTATCAGAGTACTAAGACTGAAGAATACATTGAAGATATCAAGCACTCTAATTTTCACAGTCCTGCATCCAAAATGTTGACCCAAAATTTTTCTTTTGAACTTTTTACACTGAATTTCCTGCCACCCACCTGCACTAATGTTAATATGATGCAGGCATTAATGTAGGGAAAAGTTGAACTGGCAGGATGTACATTATATCCAGGATATTTTTAACCTTAAGTAAGGTAAAATGTAAGAAAAAAAATACATTTAGAGACTGCTGCTCTGTGGTAGCTCCCTGCCACATCTGCTCTTAGAGAAAAGAATATATTTCCTGATAAGAAAAAGCGGTAACTTGATTTTAAGCGTTAAATAACATCTCAATGAAGAAGAATCATACCGTATTTGTACAGAGTTCAGAAGGGTTTCTAAGCCACACAGCAGTTATCCTAAAGTAAATACTAGAAGCAATCATAGTCAATAGAAACACAGAGACCTTAAACCTAGGATTCTGATCACTGAGCATATGCTGATGCTCACAAAGAAACCAGGATATAGACATCACCTTTGGAGGAAGGATTATTGCATTGTTTGTAATTAACACAACAAAAGTTCCAATCAACTACATTTTACCTGACATTGATTCCTTCATTTTCTCTTTCAAATAATGCTTCAGTCTTATTTTACAGGATTTTTTTTTCCCCTGGGGGTAGATACCAGGTGTAATCCCTAGGTAAGGCATACAGAAATTTTGTGAATGGCCCTATTTGACCACCAGATCAGGAGGAAGAAAAAAAAAAAAAAAAACACCACACTGATTTCCACTGAGAAAAAGCAGAATCTCCTAGGAAGTTCAGCAGGAGGAAATATAGAAGCTAGAATATTATTAAGTTTGGAAAAAGGTTCTTGCCAAGACAGAAGAAAAAGCTGCAGGTATTCTCAATTATGTCAAGCATCTGCGGCTAAAATAGATAATGTTAAAAGGTTTCTCATCCCAACAGAAGCAGTCTGAAAAGAAAAAGAAAGAAAACCCCTGCATAAACCTCCTCTGGATGAAGTGGAAAGGATGGGGAAGACTGGCCATTCTGACAGAACTGGATATCATCGCTGAAAACTGATGTAAATATGACTTTAATTGAAGAAATTTCAGGTTACCTATAAGTAATTGGAGTAAGTAAACAAAAATTTTTGTTAAAATTGTCCTCCTTAAGAATACATGAACATGATTATACCCCAGTAACATGAATCATGAAAAGAGGGGACTAAAAAAAGTTCAGTAATAACCAAATATTTAGACAGATGAGGCATCACTACACATACACAGGTCAAAGGCATCCACCTAAAATGACTAAAAAGAAAAGCCATTATGATCATTATTAAATTACAGTCTTCATGCAATAACAGTTGCTTCTATTACAGTTCAAATAGATTTGTGCCTTTTACCAAGATATTTTAGGTAAACAAAAATTTAGGATTACATAATAATAGTCAATATTTATTAAAAAAATTAACTTCAAAAGTCATAAATTTTCAAGTCTAGAATATTTTTTATTCAGGTGATACAGTTGTTATGGTTAGTATACTCAATATCTCCTCTACAGCAGCAAAATGGAAAACAAACAAAAAAAAAGTACCACAATTATTTTATTTCCATTGGTTTACAATTGTAAATGGAAACTGAAAAGTTTACTTACTGGTACAATTTGAAAATGCTTTATTTTTAATCCATGACTCAGTGACAGTACAAATGTTTTGGGATTACTTTGGCTATCACGTACCAAGAATACCCTAAAAAAGATTGAAAAGTTTTCAGATTAAGATTACTCTGAAAAGCTTTTGTAAATATCCACTTAAAACTGTTGTAGATTTGAAACAGTAAGCATTGTAAGAAGCAGACAATCTTAATTACAAAAACTATGCTATTCAGTTTTCCTCTGAAAACGTGTCATTGAACATACTTTTTCTTAAATTCTTCTTCACGTTGAGTATTACCTGAAAAATATACATTCTCAGAATGAATGACACTGTAGGCATTTGTTTTTACATTGCATAGAATTACAGTGCATCTCTTCAAACAGAAAAAACACCCTCAAAGTTTGTACAAAGTTTCCCAATTCCCAGAGAGCTACTGTCTACTTTAGCACAGCTGTTGGAAACACAACACTCTCAGTGGTCAACAGTGTCACTGCAACTAGCTATTCGATTCCAGACAGATTGTACACATAGTTTTGTCATAACCTTGTCGAGTAATCTGGTGCAGATTAAGGATGAATATTAATTTAATTGGACCATAGTGTTCAGACTATCAGCAGAGAAGAACAGTTGGGAGGGCAGAGGGAAATACCTTGCTCACAGCTTTGTAGTGAAGAGTTTGAACTGTTTGTAGTATGCAAGTCTGGAGTGGGTATAGCAAACAAATGTATCAAAGAAGAGAAATGGAGGGACAATCACTGGCAACCATTCTCCTTTTTTAGGAGGCCAAAGAAACAGGTAATGTAGATTTGCAGATATCAAACAAGTGAGCACTAGCCACCTGCTTTTGCCCAACCATATATCAGAAATGAGAGCACAACAACTATTTGAAAAGAAAGGATTTCAAGGGAAAAAAGAACAGCAAAGACTTTCAGTGAACTTGAACACAGGATAACAGCATGTATCCAAATTACTGAGTAATACTACTCAGTACTTTAATTCCAACTATGAATTTTGTTTTACAACAAAACTAAGAAATTATCTGAAATTAAAGAAATTCTGAGCTCATAATCATTAACATTTCTGTCAAAAGCCTCATTCAGACCAATTCAGAACTCTGATACTAATTCAGTTACAAAAAAGGGATAATTGCCAACCTGCCACACAACAGTCAGGTAAGAATGAATATTTCTCAATACACTCAGGCTCTCCTAATAAGCTCTCTCTCACCACCTAGTGGCTTTTCACCCCTTTCCTGGACATCGATTACTTGTTTTTTGGTTTGCTTTTTTTTTTTTTTTGCTTTTTTCTTTTTTGGCAATGCAGCAAGATCCCTTGCATAAATTTAAATCTTGTACATGTTTTTCACTAAGAAATGGCTTTTTTTTTTTTAATTCAGAAAAAAAATTATAAGCATGTGCCATTTTCCAAATATCCAACATGAGTTCTCTATACCCAAGTACCACATTAAACAATACATGGAGTAAGCACATACCGCATGAAAGAAATTGCAGGTGGATTAATATTTTTTATCTCATTTTGCTTTTTGGAATAGGAAAGATGAGCAACATTTATTCCCCTTCATACAAAAAGCACTTTACTCTTTCCTAACCCTATCAAAACTAACCTACTGCAGTTGAAGAACCTTTTAAAAGATCACTTTATGATGAAGGAAGGGCTGTAAGTTCACATAATCTTAGAAATGTTGTTTGGAAGGGGAGCTTTTTAGATGTGGTAGATGACAAAAACATTCACAAAAACATACAAGGAATTTTCTGAATGACCAATTGCATTTTGCCATGGACTTCTGGAAATGCTCTTATCCCATTCACTTGCACATCCTTGCACAATTCACATTCAGTGGCGATCAGCTTGTGATCCTGTCAACTACTCATCACTGAAAAGTCTTCAAATGTAAAGGGGTAAAGTTCAAAATCTGCAATGCTGCTATGTAAATGCTTTTAAGAACATTTCCTCCACATCTGAACAGTTAGATCCAAAAGAATTAAGGTGTGCTATGAAGGAATAAGTCTTTTCTGGTCTGTAACTGTCATTTATTTATTTCAGCTACTGAAATCTGTATACCTTACTACAATAGTCCTTTCACCTTCTATTAGCTACATAAAGTGTATTTGTAAGTAAGTATGGTGTATGTCATATACATAGAAGATCTCTGCTTGGAATTAGTTTTACTTTTTAAGCACCTTGAAATGTTCAGCTTGAATACTTTTTCTCCAGCACATGCTGTAACGTATTTATGTCTTCACTGTATTTCATGAGTATGTATGCCAGTTTATGGTTGCTCATACCACTATGTTATAATCAGTTCTAAACAGACCACTCAGGATTATATCATCGTCACCAAAATCACAGTGCTTATCTCTGAATAGCTCTAAGAATGTTTCATAGAATACCTCACTGAATGCATCAGGCCCAATTTTACAGTTAATACAGGAGTACGAATAAAAATGCAGAAGCAAAAAATGTCAGGATTTGATAATGAAATACATACTCCGTTATTTTTCTCTCAAAGAATGTTTAAATGAGAGAAAAACAGAAGTGATTAGCCTAATCCTAACATTTATTGTTTATCATTAAGGAATAGCAGGATTTTTACTCATTTTACAATAAAAGGCATACTTTTTTTCAGTGGCTATCCCTGCATAGTTGATTTTGGAATAAGGTTAGGCAGCTTTCTGAGTTTCCTTCATTCTTTCATCACTAATAAGAGATACAAAATACACCAGTGCCAAAGTTGATAGGTCACAGAGAATATTGTGCAAATACACAGCTCAGATGCTTGGCTCTGAGAGAACACAAGTAATCTGTCAGTGACAGAAATGAAGTGTTAGATCACCACTTTAATGCTTTCAAAAGACATAAAATAGAAACCAACTGATCCCCAGATAGCCCTATATAAAAGAATTTTTATTTCTATTAGGTAAGTGCAAAATCTTTCTTCCTCCATCTACCCCCTACAATAAAAAGTAAAATTGTTGGCTAGAAATATGTCTCGGAAGAGTTATTTAAAGAATTAGCTTACCCATCTACAAGTCCATGCTGTAAAATAAGTCTCTGAGCTTCATCTCTAGAGATTTTATGATGAAACCATGACTGAGATCTGTGAATAGCTGTAGAAATAAAGATATTTTTAAAATATACGTTGCCTTTACAGAAACAACTACTGCATTTTTCGGTAATGAAATAACTCACACATACCCATGTTAGACATGGCAATAGGACTACCATGTGAGTTGAGTCGTAGACACCCTCTTCTCTGTGTGAGAGAATTAAAAATGATTTCAATACTTTTTTGTAAAAATAAATAAATAAATTATAATCAGGAAACACTATTTGATAAACAAAAACATTTATACCCGCCAGGCTAATCCTTCTTCAACAGCAACTGAAAGGGCTTCTGTTGGATTTTCTATAATTCTGCTTCTGTGTCCTGAGAAATCCATTGCAACTAAAGAATTTTCTGAAATACTTCTCTGCAACAAAGAAAAATAGATTCAATTTGTTTCCCTATTTTATTATTATTATTTTAATTAAAGATCCACATTTTAAGAGAGCTTTTGTATAAGCACTATATTTTATAAGCAGTTTCAAATACCTTGAGTATTTTCTACCTCAGCCAAACTCATTATACCTGAGGTACACTGCTGTATGCTGCTACAAAATGAAATTTCAGTTTGGCAGGACAAATCTTTGCAGTACTGTGATAGATGATGAATACACACTTTTAACATAAATTCAACTTGCACGTGTAGGGCAACTATTATTAAGTTGCCCAATAAAAAAAGATAAAATATGAAATTCCTATTCACAATCATCAAGTAAGCAAAGATTTGACATATTTTGCTATAAGTATGGCACAAATTTATGCATTTACTATAAGAAAAAATTCCCTCAAAGTTTAACACTTAAACTCTGGAAACTTCTGTGGAGATGAAGTTCTATTTTAATACTTTCCTTTAAATTCTTAACCGTCACAGAACAAACAGATTCAACATTTATGCAACCTATTATTTAAAAAAATGCTTGGTTTTCACTTTTTCCTCTCCCAGTGAATATCAAGTTTGTAACAACAGAATAAAAAGCATTTCAAGTCTTAAAGCTCACCAAAACACTACTCAGAAACTCAGGTTTATAAAAAACTTATTTGATACCGATTGCAATGTCTCATTATATTGGCTGGCACTGGTATGACAAATAATAAAAAGAACATTCTTGTATTCGATAAACTGAAGTAACATCTAGAACATAGGAGGCCCAGATTTCTGTCCAAAACCAAAGAAAATCAGTTTTGTTCCTGTACAAATGTAAATAGAAACAGAAGGTAGTAATTCTACAGTTCTGTAGTCTAAGGTCTGCCTGAGTAACTGTAACATGTAAGGAACTCAGCAAAAGTAAAACAATAGGGCAAAATAAGAGAGTGTTTGACTCTTGGAGATAGGAGGGAACTTCTTGCTGCTGGCATGGCTATAAATTAGCAGGAATGCGAAACTTGAAATATTTTCTCTATGAAACATGTTTATTAGCTTGTTCACCTAATTCTTGAGGTGAACAAGCTAATAAATTTATCAAATTTTCTGTTGAATTCACAAATTATAGGCAAGTATAAAGCTTGTGCCATGCTTAGTACCTGTTACATATGTGGCAATAGGATCTACATGAGCTATATAGTGCACATGGCTGTGCAAGAGGAGACAGAATCAATAATAGCTCCCAGACCCATTATGAAAGTAGCAGCTGGCTATCATTAGCTTCTTGCAACAGACAGTATAAATACTGTCTGTACATTAAGTGTGATTTTGAAGCCATGGTTATTAGCAATATCAGAAGACAGTACTTTAGTGAATCCAAATAAAAGCAAATATACATCTTAGTTGCTTTAACAGCAAAACTACATTAAAAGCTTTAAAAAAAAACACACACACAAAATCATAATAATGGGCCCTGGCAACAAGTAATTTTTACACAATTTAAACAATAAAAAGCATAAAGTGCTGTACACCACACAAAAATAAATAAATAAATAAAAACACCAAGAAATGAAATGACTCAAAGAACTGGGATAAAGTAAGATAAGATACTGAAAGGACAATCCGATCCCCAATTATCTGGCTGGCGAGACAGACAGATCATCAGTCTACAGACTGCTGCTCCTCCAAAATCCAGTTTTGCCAAATTATGGTGTTCCTCTGAGCTCCAGGCATGATTACATCAGATTAAATTCAATTTAAATAATTAACCATTTGGGGAAAAAATAAAAAGTAAGATGGAAGCATTACTGTATACTGAGAAGGATTTGTTAAAGCTTTCTTATTAATCATTTACAGAATGTGTAACCTTGAACACTTTATTCTTTTTTAATGCATTTACAGTTCTGTAACTATTTAAAAAATCCTCTCTGACAGTGACAATAAACCAATAAACTCCCCAAACACTGACTATTTGACAAAAGGGAAAAGTATGCTAACTGGTCTGAACTGCCCTACTTGTATTAAATAAGTAAATAAATTAATTAGCTCTCTCATCTACCCTGATGTCCCTAAAGATTTCACACATCCAAAGCACATTTAAAAATTGCAGGATCAGGTCAGTAGTGTAACACCAGTTTAAAATAGCACAATTACAGAAACAATGCATTTACTCATGGAGCTACTGTGAGACATACCATAGGTGTTAGACTCAAAGGGCTGCAGCCCCTTCTCCCTTGATATGGTTGCATGTAATTCTGATACAGCTGCATCCCATACTAAAAACAGAAAATAATATCGTTATTTTAAACTGTTAACCTAAGCTGAGTAAACTTTCTTCCAGATGTAAAAGGCAATGCTATGATTCTGTTATTGTTTATCATTATAAAATAGAGACAAATGCTGTTAAGATAATAAAAAACACAATGTTGTTTTTGCTTCAGTTTTTCTAAATGTACATTCTACATGTAATTCTGCTCAGTTTATACACCAACTGACCTATGCATATTTTTTCCACAAACACATTTTTAAAATATCTTGTGTATTCTTGAAACTTTTTTTTTTCAACAGTGCCACTAAATTCAGCCAGGTTACATATAAGTACATGTGATATCATCCCATCCCTCACTGATTCCAGTCATTTGGCCTACCGAGATGAAAGTTCAGCTTTAATTGTACTGCTATGATATTGCATGGGAACTCATAATTACATTATTTCTCTACTTCACAATATCAAAATTTCACAAAGTAAACTTAAGTAAGAATTTCACTCCACACAGAAAAGTTACCTTAAACAACCTTATCGCTGTCATCCAACAGGTCCTACTTTGTTCATCATCTGCACAGAGCTGTTTCAGGTCTCTGGTTCCTCCTGATTTGTTAGGCTAGAAGGCCACAGCACATTTTTTTTTTTAGCATTAATGCATATCTCGAAGATAATACCTGTTGAAATAAAAGCCACTAATTCTCCTATTTTATAATAGACAGCTGAACATTGTTTTCAAAGCCTTAAAGAAACTTAAGCTTACAAAAAAAAAAAACAAAAAAAACCAACTGTGGCTTGCTTTAATATATATCAGAATGATAAGCTTGTACCTTAAAGCAGAATCCATAGCTTGTTGGCGCTCCAGAAATCTTTTTGCCTGTCAAAGACATGTATATATCACTATTGCTGAATTCACAGAAAAACTGCAGATGTCTTGGCTCCTATAAAGAAGAGAAACGTAATACAATTAGATTATTTTTAGCTAACCTCTCCAGATAAGAAACTCAGATTAGTACAGCAGTTATCTTGTTCCAAAATGAGGTCTTATATCTCAGTTTTAACTGTGACACTGCCTCATGAACCTAGAAAGAGGCAACTCAAAATTAACTTCCTGCTGCAGAGAACGAACACCTCAAACTACTCAAAGTTTATTCTTTCAGAGAGAGAGAAAACACAAATTGTAAAAGGCATTAGATTTCTTGGAATACATCTACTAGATTCAAGTCACAGTAAGAGTAGAAGTCAGAAATTTTGAGAGTGGTATTCATTTCAAGCATTGAAATAAAATATACTTTCAGAAATTGAAAAACAGCACACTGTAACAATTACTGTTCAGTAGCTCAATTAATACCCTCCTGTGGATAACACAGAAAACAGAATGGTGAAAAGCACGTGTTTTAAATGGTCTACATTAAAGGTGTCTCATCATCAATGTATCCTGTTTAATATCATCAGGCTAAATTCCTGCCATCAAAAATTTGAACTAGCAAATGAAAAACTGAACAGTGACAAAAATTTGAGAACTCTAAAAATAGTCCCTTAAAATCCTTTTATGCATAGGTTTTTGTTCAGTTTATACATTGAAGTACTGTGCTCATCTTTCAGAGCATCTACTTACAGTCCAGAATTTTAACTATTATGAAAAGATGCTCTATTCACTGGAAAAATGTTACCAGAACAAAGTGAAGTTAATATAAAGAAGAACCTATGTTTTCCTGGTACGAAGCTTTTCCAATTCTGTATCTCAATCTCTCTTTCCAATTATAATAGATAAAATACAGAATGTTTTCCCTTTTAATCGCATTAAGTTAAAAGTTAAATTTGAATTAATACCACACTAAATTACAAATAAGTAATGCATGTGCTTTAACTTCATAGATCTTTCCTCTTTTTATTTTTTTCTTTCCTTACCTTGGATGTACCCTTAGTGGAAAAATAAAGGCCAGATCTTCTCAAAACAAAGTACAACTTTTTCCATGATTTTTTTCCCTGCTCTTTTGCATGTAAATAACCATGAATCTCAGGATAAGTGCTGGAGCTTAGGAACATCTGAAAGAAAATATCAGACATGCATTTCTCTTTTTATCTGAAGTCATCTTTCTATTTCATTAACATACTCAGACAAGACTAAGAGGAATATACCACTGAAGCCACTATTACACCACAGTAATTCAGTTACTACGTCTAACCTCATTAAGAGTATCTCTCATTTAAGGCATACAGACTATTACATAACTCCAAGGTACACAAGGCATGTTGCAAATTTATATGGAACATAAGTTTGAAATGAGAACATTAGTTATGCAATATGTTGACTTCAGCAACAAAACCAGTGTAAGAAGTTCTGATTCCATACTTCAGATCCTATTTTTATAAAACCACACATCAGTGCTACCAAGGGAAAGAAAAACATGACATCACTCCTCACCCTCCACTTCCTGTTACAAACCAGAAAAGGGAACTGATCTGAATGAAAATGAATTCACCATAAAAAATATCTATATCACAATTCCATACACGGCTGGAAGATACTACCATCTTCAAAAGAGAAGGAAACAAAGGTCTCAGGGGCTTACATGGTGCTAAAGTGGGTGTTTTAGTTGTACCAAGAGCAGGAGGCTGGGCCACACACCAGGTATTTACTGCCTGCATTCAAGGTCATGTGATGGAGAGTTTTTGGCTGAAAAAAAAGCTGCATCAAGAGCAAGAAAGGAGGGGTTTAAAGTCTCAGAGGGATCAGCCCTTTTGCCTATAGAACCACTGGTTTGTACCATGACAAATCCTTGGAAAGGCAGAATGATATGGATAGACAGAAGTTAACTAGGGCACTGAGAGGAGCTAATTCATGTACTGTCTCTGCTCAAGACATTCATTGACTTCTGTCTAGGCATTTCAGCCAGACACTGTCAAAATGCAATACAGCTATCATCTTGTGAAGATCAAGCATACGGTTTTATTCAGTCTTCAAAAGCACCTACAAAATTTGTCAATAGTGTTAACTGTATTCTAATTCCATTTAACATATTCATTTCTGTTCCTCTTCCTTCAGTAAAACTAACCAAAATTACGACTCTTACCTAAACATACTAAACTAGAACTTTTCTATTTCCACAAAGGAATTCACGTTATTACTACTCTCTTCAGGGAACTTTGTCCTACACTGGCCTGTAATAACATAAATAATACCTAGGCTACAAGGAACAAGGGGCTTTCCTGCTGATATCTGCAGCTTTCATTGCTGTGTTCTCCTCCTTTCTGCTGCCACTTTTAGAAAATCTGAGCTGATGACATGAAGCAACAGACACCCAGGCAAAATACTGGTTGGTACCAAGCTGCAGTAAAATGATGAAGTTAATGTGATTTCAGAAGTACATCAAGTTTTTACCACTAAATAATGGTGTCCAACCCAAACAAACAAGGCTACTTCTGTTGTTTTCCTACCTTGCAGTCAGATGCATGTCAGTAAAACATGTAGACCATCTCAAACTGATTAAATTGAGATTTTATGAATGCAGTAATGTGGGCAGGTTTCATTCGACAGAAGAGAACCCAGAATATCTAGCCCACAACTAAGAATGCATTATGAGAGTTTCACTGCTATTCACATGAATAGTAAATTACGAAACTAGGTACATCCATCTTCATGTGCTGCTGTCATATAGCCATGTACAAATACAGTTTAAGCTATTTAATCCACACTGAGAAGTAGGCCCTTGTTCAGTGTTCCAACCTGTTAATTTTCCCATTTGCCACGTATTAGCAGCTTCACTGATGGTGAAGATAAAATACTTCCTCAGTACAGCCTTCAACTCCATAACAAAATTCAAACTGCAAATTTAGGATATTCTAACATGGTCAATCTATATAAAACCAAAAGAGCATCTCTTTAGGTTGAAGAAAGAGAAGAGAAGAGAAGAGAAGAGAAGAGAAGAGAAGAGAAGAGAAGAGAAGAGAAGAGAAGAGAAGAGAAGAGAAGAGAAGAGAAGAGAAGAGAAGAGAAGAGAAGAGAAGAGAAGAGAAGAGAAGAGAAGAGAAGAGAAGAGAAGAGAAGAGAAGAGAAGAGAAGAGAAGAGAAGAGAAGAGAAGAGAAGAGAAGAGAAGAGAAGAGAAGAGAAGAGAAGAGAAGAGAAGAGAAGAGAAGAGAAGAGAAGAGAAGAGAAGAGAAGAGAAGAGAAGAGAAGAGAAGAGAAGAGAAGAGAAGAGAAAAAAAGTGCTTTCTCTCAATCTGCATGAGCATCTTCCCCACAGCTCCTATCATAAGAGCTTCCAACAAGAAGCACAATCAGGAAAAACACTTTCATACGTAGCAGGCCAAAGTGCAGAAATAGTACAAACCTCAGTTTCACCAGTCACTTCTGTACCCGTGCTATCAGTGCTATCAAAAGTAGCAATATTGCTAGGAAAAAAGGCAATTCTATATCCATCTTTCTTTCTATGACAGTTGAGGAATGTGAGAGAAAATGCCATTAACCGTAACAAGAAATGAGCAGAAAATATATTACAGAGTGAGAACTGAATATATTTAATAAATACTTAAAATTAAATACAGTAGAAAGCAAAGTCTTCTGATTTCTTTAATGGAAGTACATGCAAGAATATGGGGGAAAAGGATTGCAGTTTATGCAGAAAAAAGAAAATCAAAATAGGCCAAAAATATGGAAAATCTTTCATATAGGTAAAAGAAGTGGGAAGAGTTACGTGATGTCATGTTGCAGGCAAGAATTACTGGTTAACAATATGCTGAAAGAAGTTTGTGCCCTGACTCTCATGCAGCGAAATATATAGCGTGATATGTGGGGTGTGTCAAATGTCACCATGTCTTTCAGATTCTAATATATGACAGCACCAAGGACTGGATTGTTATTTGATTTGCTCTAAGACCAACAAACTTTAAACCAACAAACAAAACAAAATAAAGAGAAATAAAAAGAAAACAAAAAATAGAACAAAAACCAATGCAACAGGAAAAACACTCCACTGCCTTAAATGAATAAAAAAGCAAAAAAATGCAAAAAAAAATGCTAGATGTCACTTGAAAGGTATAAAGATTGAAAGCTGCATTCTCAACTACACAACTTATTTGCCTGCTTTCAGACACTGAAGACATTAATAATGCCTTCAACTCTTTCAGTGGAAGAATGGCTGAACTGGAGGAAGAGTATTTGCTGAGATCAGTGCTTCTCAAGCAGATAAACACAATTTTGAGTTAGAGAAGCTGTTATTCTCCTAAAACTCTGTGAATCATGTTTCAATTTGATAACTGATTTCTTCAAAAAAATGCAATGACTGCTGTCCATGATCTAGTCCAAGGCTGCTAGGAAGGCACAGGATTTTCCTCAGAACATCCTAATAAATTTGAGGGTCACCAAGAAAGGAACTGATACCGATGTGCATTATTTTCTCCTTCAGACTTCAGTTATTCTGAGGGGCTCAGACTGGAAGAAAGGCCAACTAAACCCAGTGTGGAAGATGGAGAAAGAGAACAGGCAGGTTAGAGTACGTCTGGAAACTGATAAAAGACTGAAATTCATGGCAGAGATATTCCAGTCTGAAAACTGTACCAGAGTCAGATAAAAATGATCAGGAAAAGAGGGACTCGCTGTGGCAAAGGGCTTAAAAAAGAATGCTTGAATCTTAAATCCATGAATACAAAGAGTGGAAAAAACTAAGAATATGGAGAATGAGATGGAAATAGAGAAGGGAATAAGAGGAAAGGGCAAAAGGGGAAGAATGTATTGGTAATTCTAACTTCCCCAAAATTCTGAGCATTTGATTTTCTAATTCTATTCTGTCTTTAACTTAATTTTTCCATATGTAATGTTCACGTTTTGCATTTGTTCAGGAAAAATATATGCTACTTCCACTAATATATTCTACCCTATATGGAGGGTTTTTATTCATTGCTATGGAAGATGGTTTGGACAGGTGTTATCTACAATAATTCTCTAACATACTCACATTATACACAAAAAGCTATTATAAAGAAGTAACCAAATTGATCAATATGAGTCTTGAACTCTGAGCTTCAAGTCTACCTACAGAATTCAAATAATAATCATATCTATTCAGTAAACAAGGAAAAAGGGATAGGTCTATTCTTAAAGTAAAAAAAAAAAAAAAAAGCATAAATGCCCATCTGATTTCAACCATTCCTAATGAAGATGTGTCATCACTGCATTTAAGTGTGATTGACATTCTGGATAGTGAAAAAAAATGATAAAAGTTAAAGATAAAAAAAATTTTGGTCCTATAAACTAATCTTAGGAGAAATTCATTTACTTCAGTGAGGTTAGGATTTCATCTATGACAGGCTCAGTCTTGTCAACACTATGTTTTGCTGTCTATTCATTGGGAATGCTGTCTTGACTAAGAATATGAAAGGATCTAATGCATGTATCAATGCGCACCAAATAAGAGCACATTTTAAACAAGTCACAAGGCCTATCTGAAAATACAAGCAACAAGTTTCACATCTAATTAACCAAGTGAATGAATCTGTCACCCACCTATGAGAGTTACTAGTACTCAAACGAAACAAAAAAACTCAATATATAAAAACAATAGAATATTCAGTAGAATATTTCATTGTCAGTGAGGACTGATTAAAATCAACATACTGCACTGAATATTTTTTAAGGTATCCAACTTGCAAAAATATCTTAATGTGAATTCCAAATGACTCAAACTGACTACAACTAGACGTGCATAAAGAATGGTCACAATCATATATATCTTTTTTTTTTAAGGGAATAATTTCCTGTCCTCTTTCACATAGACATTTGGTAT
Source organism: Cyrtonyx montezumae (assembly GCF_038088225.1). Lineage (NCBI taxonomy): Eukaryota > Metazoa > Chordata > Aves > Galliformes > Odontophoridae > Cyrtonyx > Cyrtonyx montezumae. The sequence goes on along the minus strand of NW_027072078.1, from coordinate 19,511,426 downwards.
ATTTCAGAACTAGTGATTTAATTTAGCACTTGCTAAATAGAGAAGAGGCAGGTATACATTTTGATTTTTTTAAGGCCATTCAGATGTTCCCATCTAAAGTTATGAGACAAATATACTTTCTCTTTTGCTCTCAATGAAAGTCAAGAAAATCATATTTGAAAAAACATTTTACTTGCTTACAGGTCAATCCACAAAAAGCTGTAAAAGTTTCAGAAGTGATTTTTTAATCATTTGTAAGCATTGATTTGTTAAGATTAATGTCTCTCTTGATACCTGACCAAGCACATCACAAATAATAATGCAAGCCCATTAACTTGTCTTAGTGAAAGTTTCCAAGAAAATAGCAACCCATTGTAAACTATCAACTGAAGAGCTGCTGAAACAAGCATGGCAGCTACAAAATCTGAGTGGGTATTTATGTCTACTAAGTTTTGTTAGCCCAAATACAATTAAACTGACAATACAACATAAAATAGTAGTAGTTGAGGGATCACAACAAATTTTTCAAGCTTAACAAAATTGGATATAAGTGTATGTGTATATATATATATATATATACACACACACACACACACACACACATATAGAATGATTATCAATCTGCTCCACAAGCCTTGCACATTTTCCACATATCACATATGTTCAGTTCTCAGGGCTGAAAGATGCTTTGTGCAAGGGTATCAATGGCAAACAGTTTAATCTTAAAATACTCAAATATCAGATTGTTCACATGAAAAAAACAAAACAAAACAAAATTTTAACAATAAAGGGGACAAGATTCAATGACTAAACTAAACGCTTGTATTAAAGTACTTAAACTATGTAATCAGGAAAACTTAATCTGCTCTGTAATCAGGAAAACTGAACCAATTTTTATTAGACATGCAGCAAGTTTTGATGTTATAAAATTTTAATTTGATTTCATAAAAATGATTTATATAACACAGTACGCAGCAATTACATTTTATGTGGAACTTTTAAAACTACATTTGGGGGTTACCTATTTGCTAGCATCCCCTTTTTTAATACATATACAAATATAAAATATTTTATATATATATATATAAACATATACATATATATATATATGAGGATTATAGCATATATATATATATTAGGCAATATATATATATAAGGACATAACTTTTTAGTACGGATGAATGCCTTGAAATTTAGTTCTTCAATGTTCTTCATTTACTGGTAGAATGTATTATATCAATGCACAAAAATATATTTTTATTTCCATATTACTTTTAGTTCTACCTTAAAATATCTCTTCTTATGTTGCTTTTCCAATCATTCTTTATCCCCAAAACTCACACACACAGTGTTGTTGTCTTAAGACCAGTGAAAGTTCTTCTATTAATTAAATTTCCTAGTGACAAGCAAACAAGAGTGATGTGTATGTTTCCACCTTTATTACTCATTTTTCCCCTCTTTGAGAAGTAAGATGATGATCCCTGATATGGTCATTCTGTGAAATTATTCCTGCTGTAAATTAAAATCTTGTGTCCGCTTAAAAGATGACTAACACTGAGTGACCTACCATTTTTTTTTGTAAGGTTACAGTAGCCTTCAAGCTAACAAATCATACTAGTCAGTCTAAATTTTCTACTCATTAAGTTCAACCATTTAACTCTTTTTTATATCTATCTGTATCACATTACCAACTCCTCACTGTTCCACTGTTGTGCTGTTGTATGTGATAATTATTTCAGCACTACAATCTTTCAAGGAAAGTGTTTTACCTGAAAAACCCAATACCGTTTTTTAACTGCATTTTAGACATTTTTGTGATATTCAATTCTGAAAGAATATGCCAATTTCCAAGCACAGTCATATAATAACTGTCTAGAAGGGACACTTCACATTTCATAAGGAAAAAAGTCATTAACCATGTTTAGAGTTACACAAAAACTATCCGTAGATCTTAGAGTGACTAAGAGCTATGCTCACTCAATATAGACAGCTGTGAATTCCAAACTGTACTGGTTCACCTCCTTTAAAGTTTACATACCTGTAATATGCCAGAGTGTTTTACAGCTGCATTGGTCTCACTTGAAAAAGATATCATATGATCTGGAAAAAAGCTCTGCAATGATAAAAGTCTGTATCAAAGCTTTGTAAAATATAAATATTAAACTTTGTATCTCTTTTGGATGTGAAGCTTACCTTAGTATCCTTCCTAAATTTGTGACAGTCTACATATTATTTGCTGAAAAATCTTGAAATTTGATATTATTTGCTGAAAAATCTTGAAATTTGAGAAAAAGCAAGATGGTTTCGTGCAACACTGCAAGTCATATTGTGGTACCTGGCCCTTAATGCTTTTCTAGTAGTGATTTCTATTGCTGTTGACGTGTAAGACTTGCCAGGGGCTTCAACATGCTATGAAGTAGGGATGATATACAACAACATGCTAGAAAATACATTTTCTAGTATTTTAATTACACTAGAATCTCAGTAAAATATTTTATAATAACTCCTATTAAGAAAGAACAAGTAATTTCATGTTTTTTGTTTTGAATCGTCAACTTGGAATTAGATGAATAAGAATCAATACTGAAATGCAACTACACAAATATGGAGTGGTTAAAAAGTCCACGTTTAAGAAAGTGCTAATTCAGTGGAAGTACCAATGGTGATCTATGGCACAGACCTACAGGTGCTGTGTTCAAAATAACCATGCAGGTATGAACTTGAAGAGTCTGATCATTACTATTAGAGTTTTCTCAAGGCTTGGGAGGTAAAGCTAACACTCCCTTGACCACCCAATGTCCACTGATTTTCATTTTTAATAAAATTGAACTACTGTTAGGGTTAATACATGTTAACTCATTTCTAACAAAGCATTCTTGCTACACATGGTACACATTACTCAGAAGAACAACTCAGCAGAAATAGTAAAGGCTTTGATGAGGCGCTGCGGCTGGAGGTATTCACAGCTGCATGGTTGCCATGCTCCACAGCAGGCTCTGTTCACTGGTTAACCAATGCACATATATTTACTTTTTGAAAGCTTCTCTAACTGTAAATCAACTCAAGCTTAGAATTCTTTACTAGTACAGTGATATCCGTTCAACATGGTACATGATTTATCCAGAGAAACATGCATGGAACAAGAAAATACCTTCAAATCTCTTCTATATTTTGCTGTCTCAATATTTACCTTTTCAGTTAGATAATCTAAGTTCCCTTTCACTTTCCACCTTTTAGTTTCCCTTATTTCCTTATGTATTATTTCTACTTCTCCCTTTGATATCTGAAACAAGCTGGTCATGTAAGAGACAGCATTAGGAGTGGTCCAAATACATTGTGCATGCAAGTAATCAGGTGGTTTCTCCTTCCACGCCAGTACTGCTTCCATGGCCTTTGCCATCAAGCAAGGAATGAATCAGCAGTGTTAACCTTTGCCACATGTTTGAGTTACAAGTTGTTTCTGCTCCTTTTCCATTCCTAACAAACACTAACTTTCACTTCACTTTCACTTACTCCTAATAGGTTATGGCTGCTCGTGGCCTTTTGTGTCAGTTGCCATTTAGCTGCAGCTCAGAAATGCTGCCATTGGGCGGTGCTGGGCCATAACATTCAATTTTCACTTTAACAATAAAATAATCTTTTCTAGAGATGTCCCTCCTTGTACTGCTTCATTTTATATTTTGTATTTTGTTGTCACATGATGGAAACTTCACTCAAAAAACTTCTGATTTTGTCATAGGTCTTTTGTGCGTATTCCATGTCTCTCACTTCTCACCTCCTCCAAAAATTAATATTACTGTTATTTTACAATTGCAATAAAGTTACTGGCCAACAGCTACATACACTGCAATATATTCTTTTGCTCTTTTAGCAAAAAAAAACCAAAAACATTCTTTTAGCAATTACTACTTTAGATTCATGTTACACTAACAGCTTTACAGTCTACCTGTGTGTAACAGAAAAAGCTATTCTGCAGCAACAGCAAGTAGACCACTTCACATATATTATGACTTACCACAGGATTTTTAAAAAATTCATATTTGACATAATTTTTTCTAAAATTAAATCTGTTTTCCTCTTCCATCCCCCAGCTTGACTGGACTTCCATCACTAATTCATGGTCTTCTATAGCTCTTTCTGTAAAAGAAAATAAAAATAAAAATCCAGCACATAATCTGCACCTAAGATCATAATAGCAAAACATGAAAACATAGAGGTCAGATAATTAAAATAATGTATGTTGCAAAATATTGATCAAGAAATCTGAACGCAGTCCACTAATTAGGTCCATATTACACCAAGTTATTATTTCACTCTCACTGAACTGGGCCCAGCTTCAATGTCTAAGGCAGTTCATGTTGTAGCTGTTTTTCTTGTTTGTTTGTATTGGTTGGTTGCTCTTTTAAATCAGGTCAATACCATTATGCTAACCAATCCATGTGTTTCACACAACAGAATCCAGGCAGCTTCTGCTGCATGCTGCACAGGGCAGCAGGAAACAGATCACCTCAACAACTCATCTCTGTCCACTCTGCTCAGGACATCAGGAATGCCTTTCTGACGCTCAATGCAGCATTAATAAATTGTGAACTATCCACAACATGGAAAAGATGCCTTCTTCACTGGACCCTGTGATGTTCTTTCTAAAATTGCAAATGTGCACAGGGCATTTCAGCATGCTTTTGCAACATATGCTTTTGCAAAAATACTGAGAACTTCAGCAGCTGTAGCACTAGCATTCAAGAAACAAACGATAAAAGCCATAAAAAACTAAAAGGAAAACAAAACAGAAATCTAAAGTCTACTAAGTGAGTACTAAAATGTGCAGTTTGGGTTAGCAGTAGGTAGAGGGAAATGGAAGAACAGACAATTCAGTTGTTTGCACTACAGCACTAGAGGTCAGAACCAGTATCCTCACTATTTTAGACTGCTCCTGCAGCACATATTCTTGATGGAATTTTTCAATTGTAATGCAGTATCATGTATTTAAGGGAAGACACAATATAAGAATCTTCCTATAGATGTGCTGTGCAAGTTTAAGGGTTGCATACTCTAAGTAATGCGATGTGACTACTCACAGTGTAGGTTTAAGAACAAAACATAACTCTCCCTGCCAGTTGTGGATTTTTGATTTCCAGTTCTGATCATACTTTTAAAGGGAAAAGGTAATTAAAACATATTATAAAAATCATGCAGCTTAGGCAAATTTCTGATCACATTTCCCAGACTTCATTTTATTATCATAAGAGATTTATGACATACTCTAAGTGAACTCTGGTGTTCTGTCTGTTTCTTGAAACAGTTCAAATAGTGTTGCAGAAAAGATAGTGTTACAGGTAAAGTAGTGTTTGGTTTTTCTTTGCTTCTTTGTTTGTAAACTTAATTTGGCATAACATAAAATTAACATAATATTAAAGGTAAAGCTTTCGCAAGTGGTCTTTGCTAAACAAAGAGTTTGACTTTCATAAAGTATAGCATTCATAACCTTCTAAAAATAAAATAATCAAACCTCAAATTTGAAATAAAATTTAATAATAATAATAATAATAATAATAATAATGCCTCTATAAACTACAGCATCCTTTTACTATCTTCTCTTGCCCCCTCCTTCATCAGTCACTACTCCATGCTTCCACACTGTGAAGGCTGGTAAGTAGCAGGTTGCTGTAGCCTGCAAATTTATAAGCTTCTTCAGGAGGTTTCCAGCTAGCAAATTTAGAAACAGTATGATCATAAAGGTAAATTTTACTCCAATACAAAAGTATCAATCTCATTACTAGCAGAAGACAAGGTACTCAAATGATCTACATATGAAGTAGGGAAAAGTTAAGAGTGAGTTAAATTCAGTGGATGATTAAGACCATAAAGATGAAGTTCAAAGATGCTATACAAAAAAAATGCATTTTGTGAAAAGATGAAACGAAGCAAATAAAAAATCAAGCAGCAATTCAGAAAACAAAAAATTTCTCACAAAAATACTGAAATAAAACTGAGTATTTTAAAAGTTTGGACAGGCTGTTCTACTCCAAAACACATTCTTCAATTGCAAGGGGGAGAGACACTAAAGAATTGAAGACCTTACATAAAAAGAACATTTTTTTCCTTTTGAGAGAAAGCTCTCGTCTAAGATGACATTTAAAACTCTTGAATGCTTGGCACTGTGACATTTAAGAAAATACCATTTCCTTACTTCTTGGTACAAAAATAAGACATTCTGCGTTACCCCAGTGGATGGGCAAGGATGCTGATGTTTCTTTATTTTTAAGATGTAACATTATAGAACTTTTTACAACCTACTCAACTCATTTTGTTGAAGCAAGTGAAATGCTGGGTAATTATACCCCAAAACAGTCCCACAATCAAATTATTAATAAATTAAAAAATGTTGCCATGAGGAAGCTGCACTTCAGTTCAGTTAGAACACTTTTTTCTCTCACAGCTGAGTGCTCCTCGTCTCTCTGCTATCTCTTCGTTTCTCTGTCTGTAACATGACAACCACCTGCTACAGTCCTAAACAAAGATTCTTCCCAATTGTGTAAAGTAAATAAAGCACGTGAAAGAAGATTCAATATTGAAGTGCTCAAAAAAGAAATTTCAAGTGTCTCCTCTCTAGCTACCCAGCTTGAGGGAGGAGATGGTGAGAGGAGCAAAATAAAGCCGGAAAAGCTGTTTACCCATACTATTGCATAGATAATGCTTTGTGCAATTTCCCATTCGGGAGAACGAAAATCCTCTCCACAAGCTGCCCACGTGAATGCAGCCAGGGAATGTGAATGAGAGTGCAGAAGTGAAAGATGGTTAGGTGCCTGGGCAGGGGATTCTTATTAGGGTAAGGAATATTCTATTTGCAGAAGAAAACATCTAAGTAAATGGAACTTTCCTCATTCACAGCCCGTCCCGCATAGGGAATGGCAGCGGAGGTGGGATTCGGAGCCCCTAGGCACGACATGGGTCGTCCAAGGCTCGCCCCAGTTGCCTCCAGCAGTCCTAGGCGAGGTGGAGGGATGCAGCACCTTTGAATGCAACCGGCTGCACTGCATGCCATGTCGCCGAGCTCCCCGCTACAGTAACGGCCGCTCCGCAGGCACCGAGCCACCAGCCCCGGCTGCCGCCGACCCCGGAGCGGCGGTGCGCGTAGCGCGGGCGCCACCTGGCGGCCAAGAGGGGCCCGGCAGCGCAGAGCGGCGCCGTTATGTAATTAATGTCTGCCTTGATTAAAAGCAGAACGCTGTGCTCAGCTCACTGAGATTCACGCAATCATATCTAATTCAGCATTCAGACAGCCGTTAGATGTTAAAGAAAATGTTTGCTAATCGATGAATTAATTCTTAATCTCTGTCATACTGGAATTTACACCGACACTCTCGCTCACAGTATTTCTACTTTCCAAGCCCAAACACACACATTTAACTTGGGAGCAGAAAAAGACTGTCCACAATTCCAAGGATAAAACATATCACAGAATAATAAATAGCAGACAGCTCAAAACTAAACCACCATTTGATGAATATTTGTTCACACTATTTATCTGCTGCTTGAGAAAATGCTTAATGGAAATCAACGTGTAAAACCTTTCAAACAAAAATCAGTGTCATGAAAAGAATTCTGTTATTATTCAGTACTATAAAAAGAAACACAGGTATCTCAAGTTGTTCCTCTCCTTGGCTAGTAGTGTTGAATTTCCATTCTCACCAACAAGGAAATAAAATTACTTCATTTTTTTCATTCTGGGCTGCCTGGTGAATGCAGGTCTGCACACCTGCATGCCAGCTTATCACAAGAGCTTGACAATCATGGGAAAAACAACTTCACTAATGATTTGATGTTGAAATCTCTTAGTAAATCCTTCAGACTAAAGCAAACTTACTATTTGACAGAAAACATTCTCCAAATAAACAATCCAGGAGAAACAATACCACTATTACTCTGGCATACTTTGTCAGAAATGAATTCTTCAATAGTTACAACACTAGTTAAACAGCAGTCACGTTATAAATTACAGAAAACACTTCTACTGTTCATATCGTAGTGTTGTCTAAAGTCATTTTTATACTTCCTCTTCTGTAGCAGTCATTTACAGTCTCGACTCAGATTTAACTCTGACCTTACTCTGAGCTGGAAGCATCTCACAACTGATACATTCAGTGCAAAAGGTTATAAATATCTTTGAAATGTTACAAAGCAAGGAAAAAAAAAAAAGAAAAACGTTTGTGGCTGTCTTCATAGGATAAAGGAACAGAAAAGGGCAAAAAACACTTTCAGCTTCTGTAGTTCACCTTTAAAATATGACTGTTAAACATAATACAATTCAAGATTCACAATCAAGTTTATTTTACATAAATGCAGGAGTTCAGATTCATGCAGATTCAGTTTGATATATACGCAGTGAGAGAGTTTAATAATAGGTTTTAAACATATTTTAATGTTTATTTGTGTATTTTTATTTTGAATAGACAGTACTGCAGTTACTAGGTAACAAGGAAATCTCTTTGGAGAACTAAGGCATCCAAGGAGTTTTCTACATATCTTCAAGTGCAGAAAGGCCCCCCCGTAGACTTCTTTCCCAAACCACACTTTGCACTAGCATTAGCTGAGTCTGCCTATGAGGTTGCAAAAGAAGCTTTGGTAACTCCAGCACAGTGGCAGAACTTAAAACTAATACAAAAACGCTTGAGTGATAGAAAATTTAAAATAGGCATTCTTATGGCATTAGTCTTGCTAGATTTGTCTGATGTAATTTCCAATCAAAAACCAAACACAACAGAAACCCAAGAAGTTGTACTGTGAAAGGAAATATAGCTGTCAATTTAATAATACATTCTGTAGCAGGCTTCTGAACTCATCTTTTGCTGAGCACAGGCTTTTCTGTGTTCTATATTTTTCACAGCTTTGCAAACTTGCCTTTCTCTCTGTATTTAACTTGCCTTGATGTGTTTTATACTGCAACATAATGCTGTATATTATGAAAAGGAACAGAAACCAGAATTCAAAATCATAGTCATAATCTGAAACCACGTAGTAGACCTTTAACCTGTATGTCTGTACAATATACATAGAGGTGGGTTGTTTTTTGTTTTCCTCACTAGGAAAGCATTAGTGGTATGGAAGGAATTCAAAGTGTTGTTTCTAGCAACTTAGAATATTTAGCATAAAATCAATTAAGCACAGTTCTCTCATCCACAGCTGTAAGTTTAGAAGAGTGGTTTGTGTTGTTTTTTTCCCTGGACTCTCCCTGAGTCACAGTAAATCTAGCCAAACTGGCCACATTGAAAAAACAGTTAACCTACTCTGATGTTGTTTGTGAAGACTTGAGTTCTACTGTCCAAAAAGGATAACACAGTGTAACCATTTTCTGTCCTTGATGTCAGAGATTTCACTCAGACATGCTGGGAATAACAAATATTTTATTTGTAATAAAAATATCCTTCCTCTTGCTAGAGATAAGCAGGAAATACCAGTGAAATGGAAAGAACTGAGAAAGAAAAGCAAGGAAGTGCAGGAAGAATTTGCAGAGAGAACCTTAATGGTCAGTGTCTTCTAAATCTCTCTTACAGAAGCAGATGAAGCAGTGTGATAAAATTCACCTTATTGAAATGCTATCAAAAAGTAAGGGAAATAGAAACAACATTCCCTCCTTAAGATCAAATTCACACACACTCTTTCATGTATTTTTTTCTTCAAGCTTATTACAATTACACCTCTATGTAATAAAAATTTAAAAATACAACAACTTTATTTACTGACATATTGTTGTACAGAAGAATGTCTTACCTAAGCCTAAATGAGTAATTTCTTCAAACAGTGTCCAGTTGTGGTCATCAATATAGTGGTTCTTCAGTATCAACAGCTGACATACATCCCTGGCTGTTATATCACTTGGGATTTCCAAAGCTTTGCTACTGTCATCTTCGCTGTACACTTTAATTACCTGCAGTAAATAAAAAAAGCTGAAATATCCATAAATTTGATCTTTGGTTTAGAATTTACAGAGTAGGTTAGTCCATCCACTTTAAAAGAGTTGTAATGGTTTGATAAATAAATAGCATAATCTTACGTAAGCTAAAGAAGAAACCACGGAGGATAAGCAATGAAACTGAAGGACTCAACAATTGCAGAACTTCAGAAATTCAGAGCTAGTTAAGAGAACAGCAGTATGATTCAAGATGCTCACAGTTCTGTAGACAATAGAAATAGGAGATGCCACAGAACTTCAAGTTGTCACTAACAAGAACTGGAAATATGAGTTTTTATTTTTTCATTTTGATTGCACATATACACAAGAATAAAACCAAAAACATCAACATGGAAAACAAACATCACATAGATACCAAGAAAACAAAATGTTCTGAAAGATGTACACATAAAACACATTGTGCAAAGTAGACATTTATGTTTTTTTGGGTTTTTTTAAATCTCAGTAGAAGTTTCTTTATTCTATTATTTGTTGGGGGAAGAGGGAAGGAGACAATACAAACTTTCATGACCTATCTATGTCATTTTGACTTTTAAATTTCAGTAAGAATTTAACATAGGTACACATTTTATAGTCCTGAAGAGCTGATTGTCCACTAAGTTCCTTAAGAGGTCAATCTTTGGTTAAACCTGCTTATGCTTAGTCTCAAAAGAAAAGGATGAGGAAATCTTACTGCATTCCAACTGCTGGAAAGAAGGCATGTCAATTTAGATACTGTTAGTTTTGTTTTGTTTCTCTGAAGGAAACTGAATCAGTGAATCAGATTAAGCAGTTTATTCACCTTATTCTGGAATGCGTATCTATTGAAATATTCCACATCCTACCTGAAATACACTCAGAAAACCTAAAAACCTTTGAAAACCTATTGTTAAGTCGTAAGTTCGTTCTTTAAAGATAAATGTGCACATCATTGTAGGTCAGGATTCTATTTCTACCTTAATAAACTAATGCTCATTTCAAGTATCAAAGGAACACTCAGCCACAAACTCTTGTCCTAATTTGTTACTGCAACTACTTATCTGTTTTATGCGTAGAAAAATCAGCTATGAATTATAACAGTATTTCCTGGCACTTTATTTCCTCCAACTAATGACAAAAATATCCCACCAAAAATTACTTTGAAAATAAATAAATAAATAAAAAACAGGCCTGTTCACCCGTGCTGTCCTAACATCTGAGCAAGAAATTGGACTCCCTTTGAAAATCACTTACATATTAAAACACACTTACTTACACTCTCACCTTACTCCTCTCCAAAAAATCACTTTTCACTATGTAATTACATATATAACAGTTCTGTTCAAACTTTGGCACAGTGCAGCAAATCAGCATGAAATCCATAACGTTTCTCTTTAATATTTCAGCTAACAATTAGCTAACAGCTCAGGATTTCCACACGAGGTTCAGTCATCCTTGCCATCCTTGCCACATCAATATTAAATTAAGGATCAATAATAAGGACTACATCAGTATTAAATTAAAGATCAATACTGGCAAAACTGCTATGGCTGATGGCTATGGCTGGTTTAATAAGTTTTGCAAACTTTGGCAGCATTCCTACCACTAAAGAAGTTGGTCTGATAACAACATTCTTCTGGCAGTATGGTCTTAATTCATACACAACAATTCATACACAACAACAACAAGCCTCCTAGACTAAAGCATGTGCTTCTCTGGGAAGTACTACAGGACAGGGACAGCTTCCTTAGTCTCTCCAATAAATCCGTGTCAGGATGGATCTAAAGAAATTTACAGTCTAAAGTGCCAGAAAGGAGTGAGGCTATGGAAGGGGAAATAAGATTAAGTGGTGTTCTAGATATTTTCCACATGATTTCACTTATGTCAGGATGAGAAACCCATTAGTACACTGGCTGTGGAAACTGCCAGTGTGTACCAGCAGCTACGGTTCTCTCCAGGTACTTATCAAGTTAGGTGCTGGGCTTGTTTTACAGCAAGAGCACATACAGGCCATGCTGAGGCCCTTGAAGGATCATTTTTAGAGAAACTCTTTCTAAAAGGGTAAAGAGTAGCAGTGCAGATAACTAGATTCTTATTGCTGGAGAAATAGAAAAAGTCTTTTTAAAATGCTGAAGACAGCAACACAAGTCATGATAATGAGCTGCCTGCAGCCATTCAGCCTGGGGAAAGGAAAGCCTTGAAGGTGGCCTTGGACTACAGCAGCACAGCTAAAACAAAACGAAATAACAACAAAATAAAAGAGTTTCTATTCTCTGAGAGTTTTCTCACTTAGGTTTCTCAGTATAGAGATATAAATCCTGCACAAGTCTTGGACAGCTGATCGCCTCAGCTCACGGCTGTGACATGAGCTAAGTTGTAAAATACTAATGCTTTGCAATTTTTCACTTCCTTGTAAAAGATAGCAGGAGACAACAGACAGGAGTACAGCAGGAGACAACAGACAAGCAGTTACATAAAAGACCATCAACAATTTTTTTTTTACAGTTTTAGTTTAATGAATTGAATGTGATGGTGTAAATCTCATCATTTAAAGGAAACTTTGAGGGATTTTAATTAGAAAAAGTTAGTCAGTTCACACTTTCTGCTGCGTCTAGTGTAAGATTTGCTGGGAATGTACTTGTTCCATGGGGAGTGAAACACATGAAAAAGGAACAAATCAACTTCTCATTTGTCCTTGCAAACGTGTTGCCATAAATACTTCTCTTCCAAGAAGTAAAGGATGATTCAAGCCTTAAAAGACTATGCTGAAGATGCAGTTATGTTAACCTCCCACAAGTATAAGAATGCTTGAATGGCTACTTATTTATTCTTATTAGCAGTTATCATTACACATTAGGCTAGCCAGTCATCCTCTCTCTTTCTTCTTTCCCTAATTTTTTTCAGGAAGTAGAACACAAGAAAAGAACTACTATTTGAGAGCAAGCTAATATTACCATTGGCATTACCATACACTCTAAAGCTTACTCCTAAAACCAGCTATGTAATTTGCCTTGACTATTAGTAGACTGCAAGAAAAAAGAGGCTGCCTCAGTCATGCTCAAATTGTCTTTCCTGTCTAATTTATAAATGCAGTGATTTTAGCCCTTCCCAAAGCCAGAAGAAAAAAAAAATAAAATTCAATACTTTACATTTAAGCCACTAGAAGTAAGAAATTAGCAACTCCAAGATCTTCTTAGAAGAGGAAAGCACAAAGCTGAGCAGGACAAGCATCCATAATTTTCATTGCCTACAGGACTAGACAAGGAGGTAAAACTTTTCTACACATTTTCTTTCCATTTTTCAATATTTTAAAAGCCATCCAAATTCCTAGAAGTATGTGCAGTTTATCTTTAATTCCTCCAAATACGCTACTGCTAAGAAATTTTGCTTCAAAATAAAATACATTATTCTATATTACTCATCATCTTAACTCAGAATGCAAAATAAATGTTTAAAAATGTAACTTATAATTTAACAAAGAAAAATGGGAAATAAGAAATTATTAAAGTAGAAAATCAGAAGAAAAGAAAATCAGAAACTGATGAAAAGAAAGAGGTGTAAGTAAAAAAAGTATATAAAGCAATCAGTGTGGAATGAGCAAAAAAAACAACAACAACAACAAAAAACAAAAAACAAACAAACAAAAAAAAAAAACAAAACAAAACCCTGGACTCTATTCTCTCAAGTCTTCTCCCACACTCAACCATCTTTCCCACTACAATCATTAAGTAATGTGTTTCATAGACTTTTAGGAGTGTCCAAGTCTGATTCTTCAGAAATTTCAAGCCATCTGTTCTGGAAGTTCCAATCTGCAGAAATGACATAAACATATGGAAAGACCATACCCTATATTGAGCAGTTTCAAATTTCAAATTCTGTGTTCTGGCGTGTGAAAAAAGCCAGGTAGATCCAAGAGAAAAAGAAGTGTAGAACACATGGGTCCTCATTTGGGTGCCTACATCAAATGACCTGACAGTTACAGGATTTCTATTACTCCTGTATAGCCATGAAAACAACGGATGGCCAAAAATCAAGCCACTTTTATAAATAAAGATACAAGTATCTAACTTGAGCTTGTAATGTTTACAACTTATTTTCCCCCATAAATAAATAATTGTATATTTTATACTTACATTAAAATTTAAAATTTATGTTAAGCACACTTTTATTATACACAGAATCAGGCCTCAAAGAGTCTTATCCTCCAGGGTGCTGGACTTCTCCAGCATTCCTGCTATCTTCTGTCTGGCTATTTGCCTGAAGCATTTGTTCTACCATCTTCTAACCTTGCCCCCTGCTAGACAATACTTCAGTTTGGTTTGTTTGTTTCTCCTACTTATTTATCTCAGCAGAGAGCAGGGGAATATGAAGTTCATTGAACTACAAAGGAAGCATTAGGAAATTTTTGGCATCTTAAACAATTTTATGATTTCTAGCAATAGCTTTTTAGAGCCCTCCCTTTTAAGACAATCAGGAAATTTTTAATTCATAGAAGCATTTAAGGACAGATTAACTCATAAATACCTAGAAAGAAAATGAAAGGAAAAAATACAACAACAATAACAAAAAAGCTTTTGGTAAAGTTTACTATGTGAATGCAAGGCTTTCTTCTCAAATATTCCAGCATGTGTTTAAAAGGCCAGCTCCCAGCATTCCTCCAAAAGGAAAATTTCTAGGCTGAAAGGATTCCTACAGTTTGCAGAAATCTAAATCTGCCATTAAAATAAAAATAAAAAATTGCACAACTATATGCTGTAGCTGCTTGTTGCAAAGCAACTGTTATCTCTCTTGCCACAAGAGCTTTCAAAAATTTGTGCTGTAAATGTCCTTGTGAGGAAGAAACACAGAGAAATGAAGCATGCACAAAAACAGCAGAGAATTCATTAGCATTTTAGGCATGCAAACCCAAAATTGTGGTCTTCAAGCTTATGAATCTCTCATCCGAAGTATGGTTCACAATGCACTGCAGGATTTCTGTGCCTCCCTATATATGCATACTACTGGGCAGGCAACAACAGTCACTCAGTGACTAGGGACAATTACCTGCAGGCCTGTACGCAGGAGAAGGCACATCTGAGTATGTTACCCAGAAACATATTCATGTGAAATACTGGTAACATTGAATCCAGACTTCTTACTTGAAGCACATTATAGCTTCAAGTGGCAGCAGAACATAAATGTAGTAGCACAGGTGATACAAACATAAGATTTAAATCTCTATTCTTCACGCACTGCCTGTATTTCTAACATTTTCCTTCCCAAGGTTTAGAAGATACTGCCAGCAACAGCTTTTATTCTGTAGCTCTGAAGTTCTGAAATGCCTTGCTTACTTCTTGAGATACACAAAAGAAATATAATAAAATACAGACAAGGCAAGAAGACTGGACACTCTAGATGAAACATGAGACAGATATCTCTTACAATAGGGCTATTATAAGTTTTGAAGGGAAGTCGTGCACTTTGAATGACATAAGACATACAAGGAAGACTAAGGAGAACCAGCTAAAGACACTGAAGGTAAGTGAAGACTCCAGGTTCAGAAAACAAAGACAGCAAATGCCAAAGAAGTAAGCAGTTACCTGAAGGAGAAGGGATCTGTTCTATCATATGAACAGAAATAAACTTTGTACACATTTATCTGTTTCTGAGTAAGTTACAGTCCCAAAAGTTGTGAAAAGATTAATAGCAGCTAAGTCTGTCTTGCAATGTGACCCCTGTGCCAAGAAAGGAGGAGTAGTCTAGGAAAATTACCTGGTTTTCCAATCATGATGCAAAACATGTGAAATTTTTCTTAGAGTTATCAAACAACTATATTGCTAAATATTTATTTTTAATTAATTAATTAATTAAGGCACCATCACCAAACACTTAAGCTTTTAAATACTAGTGTAATAAAGTAATAAAAAATGGTTGAGATTTCCTGTAGGCAAAAAAAAGTGCAATGTAAGTTTCAAATTATGCATTTTTCAACTGAATTTGGGCAAGTCATCATTAGTCTTTCAGTTTCCTTATAGTATATAGGGCATGGGAAATTAAATGTTTCTGTACAGTTGAGTAACAGATTGAACTCATTAAGATTTGTAAAACAACACTTAGAATTCCTCATATGACTACTGCTTTAGATGTGTAAATATGTTGTATTATAAAAAATTTTTTTTTAAAGGCTAAATTATGCAGAACTCCAAATTATTATAAATTATAATACACTATGTATGGAAATAAACCAGCAGAGTTCTTTGAAATAAAGGTTACGACGATTACATTACGATAGAAAAAAATAGCAGAATAAGGACAGTGCTAACTTGCAATCATCACAAAGACAACATCAGTAACACTGAAGAGAAACAAGGCTGAAAAGACAAGAAAGTCAAAATATTAGTATCATTATTTTATCCTAAAATTTATACATATAAATCTTCAGAAGCAAAAATAGTTATAAATAGTAATAAAAGCTACAAAATATTTGAGATTTCTATATAAATTTGATCAAAAGTAAAGGTATGGAGAAAGCAACTCCCACACTTTGGACAATTAACTCATAGTACAACTATTTTTAGAGCAAACAAGTAATATTCTTAAATATGTAACTATAGTTGGATGACTCTTTGCACAGTTACTATAAATAGACCATTAAATACCAAAAATTACATTGTAAAGATCATCATACTTTAAATAGGAACTGCAGTAATAAATAACATACAGATTAAACACTGAAAGTTAAACCATAATTCGCCATCACCACAATAAATCAAGAGTAACAAATGCAGAGGAATCTATAAAAAAATGTAATGGAGCCCCTAAAAATGCATGAATTTGGCAAGGAATACAGTACAATTTATTTAAATAAATAGACACAAATTATAGCGTTTTCACACTACAGATATCTCAAAGAAAAGCAGCTGAGAAGGCGTTTCAAGTACAACTTGTAAAGTGCATATGAATAACTAGAAAGCTATGAAAGAATTTAAACAACGTAGACAAAAATAATAATTAAGTAATAGAATTCCATGGAATAACATTACATTATTGAGTAGTGATACATATATACATTAACATCTGACACAGAAAAGCGCTTGAAAATTCTCCTAGCCACAAGAAAGGTAAAAGTTACCTTGTTCCTGACTTCTGTGTACCATTTATTTACAGCCAACTAATGAAATGTAGATCACTTTTCAAACTCAGTAGATGGTACACAAGGATCCTTGTCTATTTTTAACCCAATACATAGACATGTAGATCTCGATTATGGAGTTCTACATCTTATACACTAAAAATGTAAGAGGACTACTCCAAAAGAAATGTCTCCCATTTTATTATGTTGGCCGACAACCTGGATGTTGTGAACACTGGAGGTATAGTAGTAGAGGGTGAACTTTCCCACCTATACCCCATTACATGCTGTTGCTGTGTGACAGGTGGCAGTGAAGGGGCAGTCTGACACAATGGAGTCTGACATGGAAGATGCCTGTAAAGCAAAGGAGTGACAATGAATTCTTCCATGCAGAAAAAATGGCATCCACTGACATCCATGAATATTCACCAAGCATTTACAGAGACCCAACAGTGGATGTGAGTACAGTGATGAGATGGCAGGTGGTGTGTTTCAGCAGTGGCGACATTGATTGTGGGTCACCTCCACTGGTGCAGTTTCAAGAGCATGGCATGCAAGGTCATGTTTATTGCTGGCAAAAATGCAGAACTAATGATAGCAAGTATGTTTAAAAATAAGAGTTTTGTAGAGAATTCCCTCTATCAAACAGTGTTACTGTGCTCCTCGTATTTGTTGTAGTTTCCATGGAAATAAATAGGAGGCATTACTTTTGGAGTGACCTACATAAGAAAACAATGAAGACAGGGCAGTGAAACTTGACAATTCTCTAACCAAGAGGAAGTAAAATCAAAAATTAGTGGAGAACATGACATAATCTAGACTTAGAACATGTACATCTATAAGCAAATTACAGTCCACTCTACTTACACAACACTACGTCTTAGTGGCAAAATGCCCATGCTCTTTTTATAGTTATGTCCAAACAATACAGTTCACATAATAAGGAATTAGTTATTTAGGCCAAATGTACATGCTCTGTGTCCTGTTATCTTCCTTGGGAGCTACCAAATCTCTGGGTCAATTTAACAAGAGCAATATTCACGCCGGACTTAATTATTGCATAGGGGTTAATAAGAGTGTACTTTCAAGCATATTTTTCTTCATTAAAACTTAATTTAGTGCTAATGAAATAGGTTAGACAATTGGAGATTAACAGCTTATGAATTCTATCAGTGAACTTGTGCTATTTAACATGTTCGGTCCTTTCCTTCCACACTACCTGCTAAGTTTTAACTTTATACATATTATAATAATACGCAGATTTATATTTTACTGTTACTTTACAATAACAACAGAATAAAATTATCATGTGCTGATGGACAAATACACAGACAAACAGGAATACTAGATGAATAGATAGATGAAGGGTGGACTATTTGATGGATAAACAATTGTTTAGATGATCACAGCTAGAGGGCAGTGGTCAGTGGCTCCATATCTAGGTGAAGGTCAGTGATGAGGTGCCTCCAGAAATCTATCTCATAACAGGTGCTATTCAACATCTTTATCAATAATATAAATTATGGGATTGAGTGCACCCTCAGCAAGTCTGAGGACAACACAAAGCTGACTGGGGAAGCTGATACCACAGAAGGAAGGAACATCATCCAAAGGGACCTGTCAAGATTAAGAAGCAGGCCCACATGAACATAATGAGGTTCAACAAGGGCAAGGGCAAGGTGTTGCACTTGAGTGGTGGCAGTCTCAGATGTGTATGGACTGAGAGATGAACTCACTAAGAGAAGCCCTGTGAAGAAGGACCTCATGGCTGAAAAGCATTACATGAGCCAGCTGTGCTTGTAGCTCAGGAACACAAATGTATCCAGGGCTACATCAAAAGAGGGGTGGCCAGCAGGGTAAGGGAGGTGCTTGTCTCCATCTATTCTGCCTTTCTGAGGTCCCATTTGCATCCAAATCTGGGGACCCTAAAACAAGAAAGATGTGAAACTACTGGAGCAGGTCTAAAGAAGGGCTATGAAGATTAACAGAGGGCTGCAGCACTTTTCTTACAAATAAAGGATGATGGAGCCAGGCTTGTTCAGCCTGGAGAAGAGACAACTCCAGGGAGACCTCATTGCAGCTTTACAGTACTTCAAGGGATCTTATAATCAGGAGCAAGACAGATTTTTTATACAGTCTGATGGTGATAGTACAAGGAGAATGGTCTAAAACTAAAAGAAGGGAGATTTAGATTAGATATGAGGAAGAAGTTTACTTAGAGCGTGGAGGTGCTAGAACAGATTGCCCAGAGAAGTTGTGGATGTCGCATCCCTGGAGATGTTCAAGGTTGGATGGGACACTAGGCAACCTGATCTAGTGTCTGATTCAGAGGATGGTAACTCTGTCCACAGCAGGGATCTTGGAATGAGATGACCTTTAAGGTCTCTTCCAGTGTAAGCCATTTTGTGATTCTATTACTTAAAAAAAGTGATAGAAAAATCATATTGGAGAATTCAAAGAATCTGACTTGAAGGAAGAACTTCAGTATTTCATTAAAAAAAAAAAGTCTTTGAAATGGTAAATGAGTATAAAATAAAAATGGTTCTCAATAGATCAGTGTGCATTATTCCCCAAGCTAGAAACATGACAGAAGTTATCTACATACAGCTACATTTTCCAAAGAAGTCACGTATGAAGACAAAAGGAGAAAGAAATTTTAATATAAAGCCACTAAAATGTACTCATGGGTTTTGTTTTCTGGGCACTGTGAAGTTAAAGGCAGAAATTTATCAGTCTTACGTTTGAATAGCTTGTCCCTATTTGTGTCAAAGCATTAAGATTATTTAAAAGAGGATTTCTGTATTTAATAGTGCAGTTTGTCCAACATATCCTTCACTTGTCAGAGATAAATAGAATGCTGTGTTCCAGCACAAGAGAAAGAAAATCTGTTACTGCCATGTTCTGGCTGCACTGTGTGTTTCAGCTATAAAAAGAAGTACCTATTGTTTCTACCAAGGTTTTCATCCTATGTTGCTGGTTTCTCTGAAGACCAGATCTCTTGAAACAGAGAAAAACTAAGTCTCTAAAAACCATAAAATTTTGCAGACGAATTCAAGCTACAACAGGAGCACAGACGAGACAGGGAGCACCAAGGCATGGAATTTATGTTCTGTAATTAAAGGTAACAACTTAATAGTCGTCTAATGGAAAATATAGTCACTAAAATGAGTGGAACAAGAAGATTATTTTAAGTGGATGATGTAATAATAGAGACTAATCATTTCAGAAATTCAAGGTATTTTGATAATATTTACCTGTAACCATTTGTTCTGAAAGGAAAATGAGGTATGTAGACTGATCATTCTTCGCTTATACAAGAAAAATGAGAATTTGCCTATAAATTTCTCATCTCTTCACATGCTGTGGTATCCTACATCCAGAGGTTTTCTGTATTGTCTAGCTGTTTTCACTCTTCACCATTTACAAGCCACATACCTATCATCTTAGATTTAAGTATTAAAGTATTAATTATTATTATTATTATTTAAGTATTAAAGTATTTAAGTATTTTATTTGTGTTACAATATTTCTAAAAGTCCTATCAAACAGTAACCCAACAACAGTCAGAAATCAATATGACCACATGAAGAAAAACATCAAGAGTTTGTATATGCAGCTCATGGATAATTTGAGAAGTTGCTATGTCTGGCTGTGAAGCTAGTAAAAGAAAAGCAGAAGGCTCCAAATTATATTCAGTCCCACTACCCTTTAATTGCTAATCTCTTGGAAAAGGGAATTGACTGGTTCAAAAAAAGCAGAGTAAGTGGTCTAAGAAGAAAATAGTGCTATGCTAGGGTAAAAGTAGGAGGTGGGAGCAATACAATGTATAACGATGAAAAAGACTGCAAAGCATGGTATGCTGAGCATTAGAGAATGAGGATTCTAGTAGGAAACAAAGGAAGAGCATTGAGGATGTCAACTGAATGCCTCTCTGTTTTTCATAAGAATTTTACTGGTGACAAATGGAAAAGGTAACAGCAATGAAACAAACACTACGAAGTTGTAACCACAGGGTTGCGCAAAGTATGGGAAAGAAAGACACCACAGATGATTGCCCAAGTTATTTATGATGTCCAAGCAGATGTATATGTAGAGCTTCAAGTCAGCAGTCCAAGATCTGCTAGAGATTATGACCTGCCAGAGAGAGGAGACAAAATACATTACTAGACAGAATGCAAATGAGGAGTACGACATCTCATCTCTCTAAGCCTTCATGGATTCAGAGCTCCAAGTCCATTAAAACATCCACTTCTTAAGCAAACAAACAAATAAACTTCAAAAATCTGGCTTCAGAAGCTGGATATGTATTCTTGAAATGTTTGTTTTGTCTTGCTTTGTACAGTTCCTTAGGCACCAATTATGCACTGCACTGTACCAGAATAAATATCTTCTCATGCAACAACTTCAAGCTATGAAAAACAAGTTGCCCTGAAATATGTAATCATAAATTAAAGACTGAAAGCAACTTAATAAGTGCAACTCTGAAAAAGAAGCTACTGGAATACAATACCAAGTATTAGAGCCTAAGATGGATCGGAGCCAAGACAAAATCTTCAGTATTAAAATAGATTTATATTGGTTAAAAAATTTTGATCATATAATCATAACTTTTTTTTTTTTTTTTTTTTAAGTCTTTAAGGCAAATGGCATTTTTTCAGGATGGGTCTTTGCATTTGTTCCTGGCCCAAACAAGAAGTGATGTTGGATGGGGCATGGCAGTACCCATTAGCAACACCATGGAAATGAGGAAGCAGTCTGGATTCAAGTAACTCCTTAAAGAAAGGTGATACATTTTCTTTGTATGTATTTGTAGATCTCCATTTTATCAAAAGTAAATAAAATTCTCTAATTTTTCAGACATTTGCTTGTGGCACACTAGAAGTCTCACACAAAACTCATGTAAGTATGTGAATTTTGTTTTTTTTAACACAGTACTATCACCAGCACCAGTTTCTCCCTTCATATACAGCAATATAGGATAAGTACAGAATTTACTACAGATAGAAATAACTATTCAGCAATGCTCTTGATATACTTCAAGGCTCAATAACACAGTCTGAAGGTTAAGTTCTGACTTCTTGAAGCCTAATTTATTCAAGAGGAGACTAAAGTACTACAGCTAGAAAATGGCCAAGCACTTTTTTCAATTGATGAAAAAGCTGTTTTTTTTCCAAAGGATTTCTGCCAACAGAAAAGGATTTTGAGCAGAGTAGGACACTAAACTCAGCCAATTTCCTTGGTTACTCTATGAAGGTTGTTAGATGTTCAAAGACAGAAAGAAAAAACTGAAAAACATATCAAAGATCTGTTCAAGAACTGAAGAGAGAAGGAAGACAGAGAGCAACATAAATCGTGCCCTAAACCTTGTCAAACTATACGAGGGACAAGTAATGACCAAGTACATTAAACTACTGAGTTTTTAAAAGGTTTTCTAAAAAGCTCTGCACGGTCATTACTCACTCTCTCGTACGCACACACAGAAACATTCCAACTACCATTATGGCCACTATGCAACATAGTGCTATACATTTCCAAGGTAATTGGCAATTTTGTGTACAAAATATTATGTAAAATTAGACTGCTTGTAGAGACTGGAACAACGCAGGATAGAAAAAAAATCCCACTCCTACCTCCATACAGTTAGCGTAATTTTTATTTTATTTATATACTGTGAGATCATTTTGATACACAATAAAAATGGTATGAAGCTATGTTGGTTTCGTGTTTTTAGAAGCATTTAGTGTGACAGGTCAAGCAGTATATGTTTGTTATACCAGAATCCATCTTTAGATGACTGAGTATAAAGAGAACATATTCAAAGAAAAAGAAATGGCTCCAGAAACCTCCTAAAGTAGAGTACTGGATCAAGATTTATTTGACTAAAAACTTCCTTATTGAGGAAAGAAGTCCTGCATTACCTTCCTCCTAGGAGGTCAAGTCAGTAGCTCTTTTCTAAACATTTCCTGGGCATAACCAGACCTCTTCTACAAAGAGAAAATGCAAGTCTGCCACCCTCCACCTTCCCCTTTCATCCACAAACAATCTCTACAGTCATGTCAGCCTCTACCATGCATAGGTAAATTAAAATCTGCAAGTGCAGTAAAAAAACAGATGACTGAATTCTAGGCAGTTCATCCATTCATAGCTAACATGAAATTTGTATACTCCATCAAACAAGTATCTGAGGAAACAAGTAGATACCTGTAAAATAGATTCACAAAGTTCAATATTATCAAGAGGAAGCAAGAATTATAGATTTCCCCAAATAACATACAGTCAATTTCTCATGTTTTCAAAACCTTGCAGAATGTTACTCTTTGCCTTACTATATTGTTCAAAAGACAAAGAGTGCATGATTGTTGTTTACATCTTTCAAACTACTTTTATGAAGAGATGGTTCATATATTAATGCCTTGTCTGTTTCCAGATATTTTTTAAAAGTTACTCATTTAGTGACACCATTATGATGTCACTGAAATTGCATTTATGTAAGATTTGCAGATTAGCACATTGGCCTTTCATCTAGAGGAACCCAAATACAAAACTGAAAACTAACTCTCACACTCTTAGCCATTCAGAGAGACATGCCTAATTCTCAATACAATTTGGTTTAAGTAACCATTTATGCTTGATGGGAGGTGTGCATGTTGGTTACAGAGGTACATGAAGTCAGTCCAGAAAAAAATATCTGGAATAAAGATCCAAAAGAATCTTGTAAATTTTTCAAATCCAGCATGCAATGTAAAATATATTTTCATTTTCTAATCATGCTTTTAATACTCAATTTATTCTTCTAATCATTAGTCTAATATTTCTTCCATTTAAGAGAAACAATGCAATCTCTTCAAGAATCCTTGGAAAACGTTCAGCTGGAGTACATAATACCTGTTTCACACTGTGTGTTGTGCTCTACAAAATTCCCAGATGCTGTGAAAGACGACTCAAATCTGTTTATACACCTTTCTCCAACATCAGGTGTATAAGTACTTTTGTACTTATCTACTTACATAGCACTTCTGCAGATGTTTGTCTTTATTAAATAACTGGTTTGTAACAGGTTGTAAAACAATGTGCTGAAAACATGATGTTTTAATCTAATGTCTTAAAAACATTTTTGGAGGAGTACGAAGTTATTCACAAAAAAAAAAGATTTTAAAAAAAGGACATTTAATTGTGTTTGATTAATTATATGTCTAGTTTAGTCTATATACACACTATAAACCTGGTTTTAATAATATTAAATATGCATGATTGCCCATGCTATTTAAACAAGTCATGTTTCTGCCTGTGCTAAAAGATTCTTGGAATCTAAGTGAGGCTCTGTAGCTTTAGTTAAAAATGCAGTATTTAAGAATAAAACACATCAGCTGTGATAAGTACTTCCTATCAAATTTTAAAACAAAATATGAAAAAAAATTGGACAAAGCCTATTAATTACCTGGAATTAAAATGAGAAAAAAACATGTATTCAGTGAAGTGGTAGAGCAGCCATACTATCATATTAACAATGAAAAATGTCACCTTTTGTGAAAGAGAATAAAAGTAATTTTCCGGTACCATAATTAAACTAAACTTCTTATACAAACAATAATACCTAAATTAAAGTAATAATAATTTTGAATGACCAATAGCCTAAAATAATATTTTATGAATTAATGCTGAAGTTTCTCACAACTATACAGTGCTAACATAACATTTTCAGATTGCCAATTACCAGGTACTTTTGCATTACAAAAAATAGTTGTAGCACTCTCTGTAAAAGGTGATCAATTTCAGTTAACAGAAACACTATTTAAAAGGAGCATCCAGCACAGTCAACTTGAAGATGCTAAGTATTAGGATAAGAGATTATGACTGAATTAGATTTCTACATTTCTAACATCTATGATAAATATTATTTACATATCTGCATGCATACACACATATTACCCTTACAAGCAAGGCTCTTTCTTGCCTGCTGCCTGCCTTCCTTTCTTCCCTGTAGCATTTCTTCTCCAGAAATTAAATTAGTCATACAGAAATAATAAAAAGAATCTTTTGACTAGAGAGAAGAGATATACTGGGGGAAAATTCTAGAGACAAAGATATAAACATCACAGCAAAGTAGGTTACAAATTTGGCCTACAGCAAGCTCTCAGTGAGCATACAGATCTCTCAGAACTTATGCAGCTGTGTGCAATCCAATAGCTACCCACCTAATGCAACATCCTGTGCTGCTTCCTCCTCCCACCTGTTATCTTTTATGGGCTTACAAAGTGTACAGTAATAGAAAAGCAAAACCAATAATTATTGACTGCTAATTTAACACTAGTGTGAAAATATTTGTTTTAAAATCAGAGAGAATGCACAGAAAACTTAGTCACTGTTCTTAAGCAGAGAAAGGAAAGATCCTTAAGATTGCTCAGAGAATAATGCTCAGCTCTCAATAGCAAAAAAAAAAGAAAAAGAAAATATACAATGCAGTTTGAGTTTCCTAGCCTTCAGTATGTTAGATTGAACCAAGTTTCATATCTCTATGCTCCCACGCAGCACTATACACATCTCTGAGCATACCAGAGGAGTCCAATACAATACAACAATTAAAGAACAAAAACCTTCATCTCCTAACATACGGATAACTGAATAACAGCTGAAAATAAAGTGGCTAACACAACTGAATATTTGAGACAGGGACAGGGGAGCTGGGAGGCAGGGAGAAAGGGATTGAAGGGAACTACAGGACTGGGAGAATGAGACCATAGAAGCTAAATCTCAAACAAAAAGTTTTAATTATTGCTTTTGTAGAATGTAAGTAAGAGTACATCTTTCTCATGTCTGAACCTGAAAAGTAGTAAATGGTCATGTCATTAAGATAGCAGTATAACCTAATATGTACAAAACAATCATGCTAAGATTGTTTCCACAGGCTTCCCTTGCAACACAAACAATAAAGACTAACATAAATCAGAGTAAGAGCTGTGCATTCATATACTGCTTTAGACTCACTGAACTCGTGCCATAAGAAGTATATGCTGCATCCTGTGTAAATTGCTTATGAGTACCATTTAATACCATAGCAATATTTCAGTGAAATTTCATCCCTCATACCACCAGTATATTAAAAGCCTCTGAGTAACAGAAGAGTATATTAACAGCGATCCAGGCACATTACGCAGCAATGAACTTATGACAGATATCTACACATTTACAAAACAAATCAAACTAACAAATGACTTACAGTTTATTTGAACTAACTTTTTATAAGTTAATATAACTGGCTTAGTGGTGACATATATTTTCATTCTTCATGTGTACTTTTAACTTTACAGACATTGCCAATGCACCAAATCACTCAAGGCAAACCTAGTGCACAGAGCCAAAATGATTTTACATTATTCCCACATTTGAGCAACATTAAAACAAAATGAACAAAACTCACATAAATAAATAAACAGTGGCTACTAAAAAGCCAGTAACAGCATTACCTTGATTCCCAGAGTACATGATGAATCAGACACCAGTAAGATGTTAGCCAGAAGGGGTGAAAAAAAAGCATGTTGTGTTAAAAGCATATCTAAAGTCTGTAACTGTCTCCAATCAGCTTTTATTGAGATCAGTGCCATAGCATGTTAAAGAGGCATATCTCAATGTTCTGAAATGCAGTTATGACACATTATGTCTAAAAATTATATATGATCAAAATCAATTTCTTTCCTAAAGTGCAGAATTATAATGGTAACAGGAAAAAAAAAAGCACAGTAACAAATATACATAAATATGCTTAGGTGTGCACACATTTTAAATAATGAACTTAAAAAATCTGCATTTATCAGAAAACAAGAATTCTTGCTACACTAGAATAGATAAGAGATAAAAGTTGAAAGTAACCATATTTATTTAAAACAAAGTTAATTTACTCTAAACAAATGCAATATCAACTCATACCAAAGACAGTTACAGGACTGATTTAAATCCCATACCCGTTTCTGCAGAGTTATTGGCATAACTGCAGGCAACGTCACTCTTCTTGAAGATAAACTCATGTCTGCTTTTCTTAGAATTTGACAACCTTCACTCAGGTGATAACACGAAAGAGGACAAATTACTTAGCAATATTCCTTGAAGTCTAAATTCTCATCAGCCTAATCCTGTAGTCAGTGCAAAGAACAGAGTAAGGATGCAGTCTATGTCCCTCTGTTTATGCAAATTCAGTCCTACACAAAGGCACTTATGTAAGGCCCTGGGGTAGGACTAACCAGAAATCAACCAACCAAAGAGCTTGAAAACTTGTCTTCTGTCCTTGAGAAGGCTCACACTGATATCTCTGTCTATGAAAATAACAGTACACATTTCTATCACTCATAATCCTGTTTTCCTTGTCCTAACAACAGTAACAAAATAAAGAACAGCACAAAAATACTACTACTACAAAAAGCCTATCAAAAACTGCATTCTGGCAGTGCTTATTGAGTAGTTATAGCAGTGATGGGTTTTTCTGTGGCCTCTTCCAGGAAATAAAATACGTTTCTTAATCAATGCTCCTGGTTGTAGGGTTTGAGGAAGGTAACTAAGCATAAGAATTATAAGAGCACTGATAAAGAATTGTGGAATGGATTCAAAGAATCACTTTCTTCAAAGCAAAGGCAAAGATCTCCTTTCACTTAAAGTAATGCAATTTTTATCTTCATAGCACATAAGCTACACAACATAAAGTTGCATAGCTGAAAAAATAGTAGGTAAAATATTACACCACCAAATATTTTATGAATTCAAGCTGTTGATCACCCCTACTCACACACTTACTTTATGCATCAAATGTCTGCTTAACAATTAACTAAGTCTGAGGTTGTTCTTTGTGTGTCAAAATGTGAATTTCTTTCATTACTTACATGACGAGGCAATATATAACATTTTCCAAAGTCACTTAAAATGCTGAATAACATAAATAACTTTTCTATTCTGTTGTTACACAGCATGAATAAGCAAGAATTCTGCTGTAAACCAAATCATTAAATATATTTTAGAACAGCATCATTGGATATTTGCATTGCAACTCTTGGTCAAGTTGCTCATAACAATAACATCATGATCAGTGAAGGCTGTAAACATTCTGCAAAATTAATTCTATCAAATATTTATAACATCTCAAACAATAACATACTAGGTGAGCAGAGAACTATAGTTTCTTAATAAGTTACTCCAGATAAGTTCTTCAATACGTATCTCACTATTTAGATGTACTACAGAACTGACCTGGCAAATATTAGAACAATCCATGCCAAAATTCAGTGCATCATATTGATACAGTTTTTCCCTAACTGAAAATTAACACTTCCCTTTGTTACCCCAACACGTCTAGAGAAAAGTCTGAGCTACAAGACATACAAAACAATGTACTTGCAACTTAAAGATTAACAATGTAGTTTATGTATGAGGGCTGCTCCAGAAGTAATGCTTCCTATTTTATTATGTTAGCCTACTACATCAAAGGTAGATGTTGGTGCCATGGCAGTAGAGGTTGAACCTTCCCACCAATATCCCATTACATGCTGTTGCTGAGTGACAGATGTCAGCAGAGGGGCAGTCTGACAAAATGGAGTTTGACATGGAAGGTGCTTGAAAGGAGTGCAACTGAATTCCTCCATGCAGAAAAAAATGGTACCCACTGACACTCAGAAATGCTCACTGAACATTCACAGAGATCCAACAGCAGATATTACCACAGTGAGGTGGTGGGTGGTGTATTTCACTAGTAGCAGCAGCAACTGTGGATCACCTCTGGTGGTGCACATTTTTATGAGCACAGCATGCAGGCTTTTGTTCATCACTGGTGAATACACACATAATGGTTGTGACTATGAAAAAAATAGTGCTTCGTAACTGATAATTTGCTCTATTAAATGGTGCTATTGTGCTTTTTTTTTTTTTTTTAATCTGTTGTAGTTTCCATGGAAATAAATAGGAAGCATTAATTTCAGAGTGACCAATGTAATTTTCTATTGTGGATTTTGATAAATAGCTAAAAGTACGTGACAATTTACTGGCACCATTAAGATATGTTAGATTTCATGGTTTCATAACATCTCTTGTGCTAGGTTACCTTTCTGAAATCCTAAGATCAGTATACCTCAGATAAGTTCTGTTGATGAACAATATAAACAAACACAGTAAAAAGAGCATAAAACAACAACAAAACATACATCTACAAAACAACAACCTGCCATTCATTGGCATTTTTACCTGCAGCTCTCAAACATTAATGTGTCAGTACCAAAGAACAGAACATAAATAAATAAATATACATACACATATATATACAAATATTTTAATAGATTTTTAAAACCTATTGTCCTTGATTGTGATACACAGGATAAAAAAAAAACCAAACAAAAAAACTGATGCCAAGTAATAAAGAGATTTTGTTTGGAGGCAGACATTTGATCCTTGCTCACTTAGCTTTAAATAAAGAGCTTTTAACAAAGCCATCACATCAATTCAAAATAACTGATATTTGCCATTTTTATAACTCAATAATAGATGCTCAGTTTTAACTTCAAGCATAGAGCAGCAACAAATCCATAGTACGTATCTTCTAAATATTACATATCATATAACATATTTTACATATTTATTTCTATTTTTCTCTCAAACTCCAGTACAAAATTCTTATGACTGTTTTGAGAAAACAATGGAATACAAAATTATTCTGGAGATGTTTAAGTGTTAATTCTGTAATAGCTATCTCTACTGGAAAAGAATATGATAAATGCCAAGTGTTTGCAATTAGGTTTTTAGCTTTCAGGCGCAATTTTTATTTCCTATGAGAGCATGTTCTTGAAATTTTATAGCATGACTTTAAAACTTTGCTGTAAGACTCAGAAAACAACTCATGGTACCAGAGCTTGATCCTCTAGGAGTTTTACTCCCAGGAATATTATATATACATGTCTGCAGCAGGAGAGCAACAAACTCCCTCTACAATCTTTTTTCCTTGGATCTTATGGAAAAAATGTATGGGAAGCAATAACTGTAAATTTCAGTGCATTGCAAATAGCAGCTTTTATTGGGAAGGAAACAAAAATAGTCCAAGCCATTTTTCCCTAACCCTTAGTATAGAAGGTCCTTGTCATTCCAAAAGTACATGTAGTTTTTTGTTCTATAAATAATATTGACTTATTTGTCTGCAAAATGAAGCAGGGGATCATTTTCTTCAGTGAGCCTATCTTTATGTTATCTTCTCCAGCCACATACACAAGCCAGATCTGTTTACAAAGAAGAAAATACCAAGGATGGTGTTTGACTTTTGTTACAAATGTCAATAGTTCTCATTTGACTTTAAACAAAAAATATACTTTAGTCATGTACTTCTACTAATGAAAGCACGCATCAGTTGAATAAAAAAATACAGGAATGAATACTTTCATCTCCTAAATTTCCCAAACACACAGAGTTTCAGAGTCAATTCACCATATGAAAGCTAAGATGAATACTGCTGATAAATGTGAGATTAAAAAGAGGTTTGGAAAGTCAATTGTGCCTTCAGGCAAATATGTAATCACCTTGCTTTATGCAGGTAAAAGATTTGCCTTGTCTATGGCAGTTCTGCAAGCAATTTTGGTGGTGCTGGTGGACTAGAAGAAAATCAGATCCAGCTCACTTTCAAGAGAGCTCTGCAATATGAATTTATTCATGCAGCTTTTCATTCCCATTTTTGTTTCCAGATACAGTTCTGAAAACACTGTTCAGACACTTATTAGATGCTACAAAACAAACCTTTTCTACTTCTTGACAGTAAAGGAAACATAACTAAATTGATTGGTTAAGAATTGAAAGCTCTTGGTATTTGTTCTCCAATGCCTTATAATAATATATGAAACAGAGATATCCTGCTAGTAGATGAAGGTCAGTGTTTTACTTAAGGCACTGGTTATGGAGTCACAATAGCTGATGTTATTCCTGACTATGCCAGACATAACAGGAATGTGGGCATTTATAGGTAAGAAAAAAATCAGACACAGCTTTTGCCCTTGTAGATTAAAAGAAATCCAAAGAATATAAGTCCATTAAAGTTTACAAAAAGCTTAGACACTACTTTTTTTATTATTATTATTTGTTTTTTCTTAAACGTAAGGCAGAATATTTTTACACTAGACCGATGTAAAATTAGGCAAGTTATTTAAGTTATTATACAGTCTTCATTTGTTGACAAAGTACTCCTGCCTGCTTGACACAGTCACTTCTGTCTCTCCACTGACCCTGGAAATATATTCAGGCTGTTTTTTGAATAGGTTTGTCAAATAACTATTTCCTTACATCTGCAATAGGTTACCTGACAGGAAAAAAAGTCTTTAAAGTGATGTGAGTCTTTCTACTCCTATAGCCCATTATACGAGGAAACATAAGGTCTTCAAACAGAACATACAGTACACTGTCTTAGAGAATTGATAACATCTGACTCCTATACAAAAAATAGTCATATTAAAATAGAATATATTACCTGTAAAGCAACATACCTAACTTCTCCAGTAACCTCACATCAAGTTGCAAGTTACTAGATAACTTGCAACATTATGATCTCTACTCTTCTGCCTTTTCATTCAATTATCTACCATTAAATGCTTCTCTCTAAAGAGAGTAACATGCAACCCCCAGAAAAAGAACCAGCACAATCCATAGATTCAGTTCTTCCATCACATATGAAGTAGGCATTACAAAGAACATTACAAAGAGCAGTGCAATGGCAAAGTAAGTTAACTCTGCATCCTTAAGACATCTCCAGATTTGTTATTTCATAGCTCTAAGCAGTCTGAGTTCTCTTGCGGGCAAAGAATGAACTGCACAAACTCTGATCTACTGATCACTGAATTACTAACCCATTTGTCAGCTTTCTTCTCCCTAGTTATAGCTATGATATAACCTGGTCAAACCGACCCTTACACATACATAAAACAAGATTCTTGGATAAAAATTCTCAGAGACAATATGTCAAGATTACAAATGGGTTGTATTAGAAAACACTTCTTTTTACCAAATCTTTTTTCAAAGGAAAATATGTTTAGCAACATATATATATATAGAAGCAAAGTAAAAAGAAATATGGGTTGGAGGAAGAAAATGAGTACAAAGATACATGCTAAATAGCTGGCTTCGGTTTTACTGTCTCCGTATGTTCCTTTTCAGAAGGAGCTAGTTTCATTTCAGAAGCAGAACCCTTGTTAGTATGTTAGTATTTGTTACACAGAAATCAACAATCAACAGCAGTCAGTCAAGCAAGTGAGAGAGCTCCACAAACAATATATTTTCCTCACTGTATGTTCAGACTGCTCAGACTGAATTGGAAATGTGTTTTATCTCAGTCACAACAGAAGATAAGCTCTTAAATCTTATTTAGAAGAATCTGTAAGAAAAATTTTCCACGAGTTGATTTTTATACTTAATAAGTAATATTATATTATTATTATTATACAGATATAAATATAATCCCTACTTCAAAATTGTAATGCAAATGGAAGAGTTTAAGAAATAGATAATAGGTAATGTTTGTACCAATACATAAGCCCCAAATACAAAGACTCGGGGTATTCTGTTTTCATCATTTCTGCACAGTAGCTATCTAGAAAAAAAACCTAAACCTTTCCTCATGTGGTAATTTTACAAACAACTTGTTTTCAGCTATCCTACAAATCCCTCTTTTTGGGCCTGAAAAGCCAAGTCATTTCTTTTTAAAAACTCATTCAGGATTTGGAAAAAGTAACATCCAACTACTGTTAGTCCATCCATCAGCAGTTCTAATGATTTATTGCTTTAGAACGTCTCATGTCTTCCATCCAAGCCTGATTGACACAGCAGCTACAAATTCAGTTTCACATCACTTCTATCCCTGGCATCCACTTTTGCCAGTTACTGTTGAAGCATAACGGGAATCTGGCATTGTCTTTCATACACAGAAACCTTTATCTGCTTGCCCAATGCTTGCTAGAAAAGAACCAAGTTATAATGCTTGACTTCCTTCAAGAATGTATTAATGTTTAATCTTCAGTTAATAAATACAGCTCATCGTCTCATGGGCAGAAGTAAGGACAAAGTATGAAATTTTATTAGAAGTAACTGAAAAGAAGCACTTCTCCAAAATCCTTCCAGCTTGCTTCTGATCTTATTTTAACAAATGAGGAAAATAAAACAAAAAAAGCTCATCCACACAATGTATTCTTTTCTTGGTTGTTCCTAATTTCCATGAATGAGGAAGCTATTGTGTTAAGATCATAATAAAAAGTAGTTTTGTGGACACCTGGGTAAAAGTGAATCTCACTGTGAGTTATTCAGAGGATTTCTCAAATTATATGAATACTATAGACTCACTGTGATTTACCATTATCTATTAGAATAGTAATTATACAAACTGTACAAAAAATATAAATTATTTTTTATGATGTGAAGTTCAGGTTTTACCTGGAAAATGAGCATTTCAACACAAATCTTAATATAACACTACAGAAGAAATACAATAGCTTACTAGGACAATCTGAAATTAGACATCTGTTAACCTCCTGTCATATACACGCACACTGAAACCCAATACTTTGGGAAAAAAAGAAAAAAAAAATTAAAAAAGGAACACTTCAAAAATATAGCCTAATGAGAACAATACAATATAAATATTTAAGTGCAACCAGACAAAAATTACATGTAATGCTACAACACACTAATCCAAGAGGTTCTCTATTATGATAGAGAAAGCTACTGTTATTATTAATAACAATCACAAAAGCCCTGGGGAAAAAAATAAAATCACCCCTTACATTATTTATCTTCACAATTTATGATTATGGAAGTGTAAGAACATTGTGAAGATACATTGTAAGAAATAGTAAAAAGCAGAACACTGTCCACTAATGCTGCTCTAAAATAGAAAGCATCAAAGAACACAGTGAAGTTCTCAATACTCTCCAATTTTCCCTACATACTTGTGAAATGTGAAATCCTTGTTACATAAAGTCCTTGCAAAGGTTTTTAGCTGCCCATTTCTGCAAGCAATAGGTTCAAAACAAATCGTAACACACACTGCTAGCAACGTTCTATCAATCAAGTGGTAAGAAAACCCTCATACTGTATGAGCACTATATAGCAGTGAATTCTAGTGATTACAAGACATTCTTGTAAACTTCTAGCCTGTTTTCTTAACATTTGATACCATTACTATGTCATTATCAAGTGCCTGCAGCTGTTCACAAGCTCAAGGCCTTAATGTAATCAGTAACAGAAGTTATCATAACAGAACTAATATAAAAAGGCTATTTATAGCCCAAGAATGCACTCATTGAAAAATCCAATTCTGATCACAAGGCAATCTACTATATCTTGTTTTTCTGTGGATCTAATACCAAGTGGAAAAGCAGACAGAAATATCAGTGTGCAGCATATGCGTACCTACCAGAAATAGGTAGGAACAATTCATTAGTATACTTATTAGAAGCACAGACACATCTCTAAGATAATGAATATACATTCCTCTCTCAAGATTTAAGTATTAAATATCATGAATGTTATTGGGCTAAATATGAGCTGATTAACTGTAAATGAATGTTCTGTGACTGAAGCAGGAGAAAGGAAAGTTCATGCTGTTATCAGAGCAGAAGTCTAATTTCTTCTCCCTTTTAATTCCTCCTCCCACAACTGTCCTTCTTGAAAAATTTTTTTTGGCCTGATTAGCATTTTTTTTAATCTTCCTATTTGAGGTGACTCCTATCAGGACTCTAACATGAGAGGCTTAATTAAGTAAGTATGCTGTCTTGAAGATTTCCCTTTATCTTCATTCCCTAATTGAAGGCATTCATAAAGGAATTAATTCCCTTAGAAGAAATCATTTTAATCGTGCTCAAGACAAACAAGGAGAATATGACTAGTGGTCAACAGCCACCTCCCGCTTATTATTATGGGACTTTACAACTTGCTAGAGAAATATCTCATCTTGTTAATACAAATGATCAAGCTGCTAGATTTGGCAAGCTGCTAGCAAGCCAAAACCCCACTGGAAGCTGTATCAGTACATCATTTGTATAAAAAACAATAATAACAACAAACAACAACAAAAAGCTCAAATACATATTTGATTGTAAGTTGATCAATCTGAAAGAAATGCCCCCTATTTATTTCCATGGAAACTACAACACGTACAAAGAGCTGTCTGATAGAGCAAATTGTCAGCTACAAGACACTTCTTTCAACATAGTTGCCACCGTTAGCTATGCGTTTTCGCCTGTGATGAACTTGAGACTACATGCCAAGCTCTTAAAAATCTGTAACAGTTTATGGAAAACCACTGTTGCTGCTGCTGCCTCACTGTGCTTACATCTACTATTGAGACTCCATAAATACTCATCAGGAACAGATGAATGTCAGAGAGTGCCATTTTTTCTGTATGGAGGAATTCAGTGACACCCCTTTGCTTTATACACACTTCCATGTCAGACACCATTTTGTCAGACTGCCCCTCTGTGGCCACCTGTCACACAGCAATAAAATGCATTGGGATATTAGTGGGAAGGTTTAAGCCCTGCTGCCATAGCCCCAGTATCTGCCCCGAACATCGTGGGTCAATATAATAAAATTGGAGGCATTTCCTTTGGAGCAGCCCTTGTAGTATAAAGATTACCTGCACAAAGAGGAAAAAGATCTTGAAGCAAAAATTAGGGGAGATAAAAAATAACAAACATTGTATTAGTGGCTCTGGAGTTGTCATGTGACACAGCAAGTTCCCAGCTATCTCTTGTAACTGACAACAAGTAGATGCACATGTATAATGAATATAAAACTGTTTTACTAATCACAGATATTTAAGACTATTCTTCATGCACTGACAAATTAATTCCACCTGGTAAAAATCAACCAGGCTTAACACTGATGTTTATATGAAAGTATATTCTGTGTACTTAAAATCTGAATTGCTGTATTGTGGCAACATTTACACTGAGAAATATGATAAGGATACTCTTCAGCTTGTTTCTTCACTTCTCAAGTTCTGATTTGACCAAACAATAACTCTCAGAACATCTGAACTGCAACAAACCAAGGATACTGTAAGAACTAAACTAAAACTCAGAAAAACAGAAATTAAAGTTCTGAGCTCTACTCTTCACTTAGCACGGAATGCTAGGATAGCAAAGCTTTACTTCAACAAAATCCTAAGATTTCTGATCATCTTATGTTAGTACCACATAGTTTACTATCAATTTTACTATACAGCAACTTTCTCTATCTGTCACACAGGTTTTAATTCAAAGGAAGTAAATGTTGTAAACCTGAAGTGTCGTCATATGATTAAGCCACAAGAAACACAAAATCTGCAGAATTTCAAATAATGTGACTGTTTGTCACTGATAACTTTCATCTTATTCAGTACACTGTTAAATTGTTTATGTTACAAAATTAACTCTCAAGTCTTTTGTATAATCAAAGAAATTGAGTGTGTTTTTACCATTCTCTGCTTCAATGACCTCATAATTATATAGTACTATGGAGAAATCGTGGCACCAAAATCTCAGGTGGTCAGCTCAGAATTTAGGAGATGAACACCAAAACACAGATTTCTGGAGAATCAAAGTTTATAAATTTACAGAGATTTTCTTCTACTGCAGTTTCTATTGCAAAAATAATTTGACAAATATACATAGGAGGCACTTTACTGTATTGAGAAAACAGTCCTAACAGAGCAGATATAGAATTCAGTTTGGAATTTCAGGTTGACAAAGCCTAAAATAATCAGATCAAAAGAATGATCAAAATCATTCAAATGTGATAAACACTGGCAAAAATAAGACCAGATTCTCTAACAGCAATTATGAATTCTTGTTTTTTAAAGCTACAATTTGAAAAATAAATAAACAAATAGTTCTGATGAAAGCGAATTAAACAACAAGCTTACAGAGACAATACTTTGGTAACCAGTGGAGTTAGACTGACCATGTCTTCTTGTTCATTAGAAAGGGGAAGAAAAAAGAAAAAAGAAGGAAAAATTTTAATTATTATTTTTTATTTTGTGAACTTAAAACGTTTGCTCGGGTTGCCTTTGGACAATAACAAAGTAACAAAGTACAAGGTTAATTTGTAATAACGATGAGGGTTGACCCCAAGTTCGGCAGAAAGCAATTTCATTTCTTCTTCTTCTTCAAAAAAAAATACAATAATGAATGAACCAATGTAAAGATAAACAGCACAGAAAAAAAAAAAAAACCAGAACAAAAAATTGGATTATTTTGAAATTTTGCCAAGGTGATTTTTCATCTTATATTCTTAATAGGTAATATTCTTGATTGCTGAATTCTGAAATTGTTCAGCTTTGCCTCCTTATTTTTGTCTAAATAAATCTGTGACTTTATGCCGGTTTTGAGATAACTGGTCAAAGCACATAGGTGTCTGTATTAAAATGACAAGTTGTAATAGTACTCTAAATAATTTTAATCTAATGCAACAGCAACAAACCTCTCCTTGCTGGGATGGAACAGTCCGTTAAACAAAGAACAGAGCCTGGAAACTAGAGTGAAAACAATCAGCTGAATCACTGCAAAAGGGGGACCAATTGAATCTGGTCTCATATTAGAGACTTCAAATAAAAATCCTGAGCTCTTTATGTTGGTTGTGTGTAGGATGTTTTTCTGTTAATCTGTAAACTGTTTGGAAAGACTTTTCCCCTTTCCTTCTGCCTCTCAAACTGTCTTTTTTTGTGAAATTTAAGGGTAAGACACGTTTAGGAGCTGGAAGGAAAAAAGACTAAGAACTGATAAAAGAGAATGTGTGCAATGCTCTCCAGCCTGGAAAGGAATCTGGCAAGAAACAGACGGACTGGAATTACAGAGTAAATTTAACTAATGCATCTTTTGGTTGGAAAAGATATTTCAACCCTAAGGCAGTTAAAAATAGTGCAAACCCTGGAGCAATACTATTTAAACCACAGTTTCCAGACCTTCTTACATCTAATATAAGCACTGAAAGTAAATATATAAAAAGTAACGATGGGTACCGATAGCATGACCTTCCAGTATTAATCAATTTAGGGTGTTTAGAAACAATTTTGTGCACAAACAAGGTAGGTGAGACAGACTAAGAGGAGATGGAAGTGCCTCACCACTTTGCATCTATGTCCTACAAGGATAGACTTTTTTCCTTTGAAGTGCCCAAAATGCACATGAGATGCTATAGCATACTTTTCGTTGTAAGAACAAGCAGAAGAATTATTCACTTGACAGCTCTACTAAGAGTATAAAGGAAACTAAGGAAACAAATGTGAAAACGAGTTCCTCAAAACTTAGAAGAAAAAGGCTACTGTGGGGAAAGAGAGATATGAACTAGACCTGTCCACATACAGATCGTACACACTAACACAATTATACTAATAAGCGCTCATTTATTTACCCAGAGTAAAGCTTAACACAGTACCAAAACAAACAAACAAACACACACACACCTCTGGCTTTCAAATTAAGTTCTAAAAGCATTAAAGTAACAGCAAATTGAGGTGAAATACAAGCCACATTCCAGACATCCACACACATTTCTGTAAGTGTGGCATGTAGTCTCTTGCTCATCACTGGTGAAAAAACATAGCTAATAGTGATGACTATGTTAAAAAACAGTGTTTTGTAGCTGAGAATTTGCTCTGTCAAAAAGTTTTACTGCAGACTCTGTATGAGTTAGAGTTTTCATGGAAATAAATAGAAGGCATTAGTTTCAGATTGATCTACATACAATCAATTATGTATTTGAGGTTTGTTTGGTTGTTTTTGGTTTTTTTTTACACAAATGATTTCCTGGAAATAACACTATGGGAATGTATTTGGATTATAAATGTTAAAAATATCTACATGTTTAGAATATTAATAAAGACATGAGGCAGAAAATATACAAAAAAAAAATTGAGTATTCTTCCCCTTGAGATTCACTTCAGATTTATTTTTGCACTTCTAATTGAATTTAAAGAAACAAGGCACTAATTACCTTGAACTACTTTTTTGATGAAATACTTTTTTGGCTTATCCTTGAACAGGGGAAGAACTGTCACTCCAGTGAAAATTATTCAGGTTTTGCTTTCAGGAAGACTTAATTTTAAGTTCAAATCTATAGTAAGTTGGTTTTAGTTCATTTGACCAAAAAAAGCTGGAAGTATACTAACCAATAGAAAGTTATTATTTCCTACAGAAACATTTCCTCTACTTATATCCATTTTGATCTTAATTGGAGACAGTAGTATCAGTTATTAATTTTGAAAATAAAAACACCAAATGTACAACTGTTTTATATGTTCTGTTCCTTGGCAGATCCTACAGAACATGGACTCCAAGATACAATTAGGTTTCCACACGTGAGCTCACCAGTTTCATCTAATAACAGCAAACACCTAAATTGTGTCAAGAAAGGCAACATTTCCCACTGTGCTCTTAGCACAGAATCATAGCAGTTGGAAGGGACCTGTGGGGGTCATCTAGTCCAACACCACTTCCAAAACAGCTGCCCTACAGTAGGTTGCAGAAGAAAGTGTCCAGGAAGTATCTCCAGAGAAGGAGACTCCACCATATCCATAGGCAGTTTGTTTCAGGGCTTTGTCAAAATAAAGAACTCTTTCCTCATGTTCATATGGAATTTCCTATGTTCCAGGCTGTGTCCACTGCTCCTTGAACTGTCACCTCCCTCGACTTGCTAGCCACACTTTTTTTAATGCACCCCACTGGCCTTTTACTGCACCCCATGATGCCAATGCCACTTGCCTTCTTGGCCACGTGGGCACATTGCTGGCACGTGGTCAACCTGTTCCCCAACACAACACCCAGGTCCTTCTCTGCAGAGCATGCAGTTATTCCTCTCCAGGTGTAGGACTCTGCACTTGTCCTTGTTGAACATCAAAAGGTTCCTGTCTGCCCAACCCTCCAGCCTGTCTAGATCTTGCTGAATGGCAGCACAGCTTTCTGGCTTGTCAGCAACTTCTCCCAGCTTTGCATCCTCAGCAAACTTGTTGAGGGTGCATTCTATCCCCTCATTCAGGTCATTGATGATGTTGTACATAACAGGATCCCAGGGAATATCACTAGCTACAGCCTCCAAGTAGACTCTGCACCACCAAACACAACACTCTGCCAGTCAGCCAGTTTCAAATCCCCTTCACTGTCCATTAGCCTGTCCCATACTTCCTGAACTTACTTAAGAGAATGTTATTGTAGGCGGTTCAAAAGCCTTGCAGAAGTCAAGGTACACAACATCCACTGCTCTCCTCCCATCTCCCAGTCATAATATCATAGAAAGCTAGCAGACTGGTCAAGCATGATTTCTTCTTCATGAATCCATGTTGACTACTTATGAATATCTTCTTTTCATCCACTTGCTTGGAGATGATATTCAGAATAAGCTGCTCCTTCAAATAAAATGCTGTTTATATCAAAAGCACACGTCTCAGCATGCTCAACAGAGGCTTCTTCTTTCCATTCCCAGTTCTTCCTCTGGGAGAATCAGATTTGTCACTATACTAACTCTGTGCCATCATTTCTTATTTTGATCCCCATAATTTCCCTCTCACTTATTTTTTAAAAGAGAGAAAGCGAGGAAGAGGTAAAGAAAATAAATAGTCAAGTTTGCCTCTGAAAGTAAGCTCATTTTAATTATTGTTAACATGTCAGGATTATGAGTCTTTGAGGATATAACACAAAACACTTCCCAAACAGAGGAGAAATAAGGATACCAACAGCTGTGTTGATGAGGCAGATGGAACAATGTTCAAACACACAGATGTCCCACTTTCCAAGCACAGAGGCAACCCACTATTCTACTATGTGGCTTTTATCATTTTGCTTTCACAAAGTTATTTCCAGTAAGTCAGCCCCACAAACAGACATGCTGCTCAAGCAGCACATTCAATGTTTTAAGAGGTTCATGGTAAGATCATGAAAAGACAGTAAGAACTTCAGCTTAGGAAAATGAGAGTTCAAAATAATGTTAGTAAAATATTTTGAAAAAGAAAGATATTTAAGCATTCCGTCCCTTCAGATGTCATAGATGTTATGGGAGTGGCAACGTTACCAATAGATATTTCTGACAACCACTTTTATTCCCTAGAAATAGGGTACTTTTTCTGGAGATAAAAATAAGATAAAAGAGTTTTACACTTTTTATTTATTTATTTATTTTAGAAATAGATATTTTGGTAATAGTTACCTATTAAATATAAGTAGGAATTCACTCTGTAATTTTTCTTTATTATTCCTGAAATTAATAGCATAGCTCAAACTAAATCAGAAAGAAAGTAATCTAAAACAAGAATAATTGCAAACATACGTAGATCATTACAGAAGCAGCAGAAAATATTCAAATATTCTGACAGCTGTCAACATCGTATAAAAAGAACAAAAAAGTAGTAAAAGAACAAGAAATAAAGAGTGCTTAACTTTAGCTCACTTATCTTTAAAGTTAGGAAACTGCAACAGGAATATGTGTGACCCTGAGGCTATACTCAGAGGTTTCAGTACACACTGGTTAGGTGAGTGCAGAGTTGTTGCAAAGTAGGCAAAACCAGACCATGGTATGGAAATTACCTGCTTCCAAGTACGGCCTCTACATCCAACTGTTGGAAGTCAAATCCAAAGCCAGTTTGCTATTTGCAGACCCACTTAGCATTCAACCCCTCTCCTTTTCACAGTTAAGTAATTTCACAAAGATACTAGAAGACTTTAACTTGAATTTCAGATATATAAGTTTAACTCAGTAGCTGTCATTTGGACTTAGACTCTAATAACATTAGATTAATAACAAAAGACCAGTCATGCTGAGTCTGACAAATGGTCTGCCTAGCCCAGTGCCATTTCTCTAATGGTGGCCATACACAGGCACCTAGGTAAAAGGCTTTAACTATGGTCTTACAGACATGCCTCCAGAAAAAAATGACACTAAATTTTTCAGCACTCTGGAAGATGGATCAGACCCTCCATGCATGCTGTTGTAGTTTTAACTCACCATGGCAAATAAAACAGCTGTTCTTGATCCTGCTTCTACTACTGAACACTACATTCTTTAGTAGAAAACCAGGAGGAATTGAAAGACTGCAAAGAGAAACTATCGTAAAAGGTATAGCAAGAATGCTTAAGAAGAAATATAAGTGAAATCAGTGAAGCCAGGAACTTCAGTTTCTGAGAGCCTGAATCTTACATTCAGCTGCCTTAAGTGATCACACCAGTCAGTGATTTTAACCATGACAGGCCACAAAAGCAGACAGTTGACCTTTGCATATTAATTCATGCTTGCAAAGTCTATACCTTTCAGTTGCAAGCAGAAAGATTGCCACATTGAGAGCAATTTA
This sequence comes from Cyrtonyx montezumae, assembly GCF_038088225.1. NCBI lineage: Eukaryota > Metazoa > Chordata > Aves > Galliformes > Odontophoridae > Cyrtonyx > Cyrtonyx montezumae. The sequence continues at coordinate 19,469,093 of NW_027072078.1, read as the reverse complement.
AGCTAGCAATATGAGTAGCGTGAACAATTTTTTTAAATGTGGCTTTCTGTCCTTATGTTCTGAAAGATGGTGTTTTTCCTGCCTCTGTGAGACTATGAATACTTCAGCCTTGCCTAGGCATGAAACTAGCATGATTCTACTCTACTGCATCAGCCATGTTTACATATAAACTGACCAGAAATACTTCAAATTAGTATTGCTGTTGACAGAAAAAAGATAAGGCAATATAAATAATCCAGAAAGCCACCACAGTTAGTTTTAGAGAATACATAATACATGGCAAGATAGAATCTGTGGAGTTTACCAGACACAGGAGATGGAAACAAAACAACAACAACCAAAAAAATATTTCTCATTAATGCATCAACCCTGATATTTGCTAGTTAAGTCTCTGGCATCTGTTCTTTACAGCAGGTGCACAGAAACAGCCATGGCTGCCCACTTTCAGAAAACTCAGTAAAATTACAAGAACCATTAACTCATATACAAATTCATGTTGGAAATAGGAAAAAAATATATATATACCTGAATAAATATCGGCAGTATAAGCTTTCACACCTCCATAGCTGTCCCTAAAATTATTAAAACAGAGATCTCACAGACCACTGAAACCAGAATGTGAAAGAGGTAGCACCCTTAATTGCATGAGTGCTCCATGTTAGAATTATTTCCAGTGCCAAAAAAAGGAAGAGAGAAATGAGACAGGTAAGTTTTTAAAGAGTAAAACAAGTCTTCAACATCCACAATCTCCATTAATCAGAAGCTCCTCTTCTTTATCTTCTATCCCTGCCTGGGACAAGGAATACACTCCACAAGGATCACCACCAGGTCTGTTAGTATGCCCCTTCACTTGCATTTTAGGGTGTATATAGAAGCATAGTAACAATGCACATGTTATACACTTGTGTAACAGTAATTATAAACACGTGCACAAAAAAATACACAGATATACACTTACATATAATATCAATTATGCACATGCATATAAAGCACACCATGTACACAGCATTTATTCCTTCCCTGACAGTTTCTTCTTCATTCAATTACCATAGCAAAATTAGACCTCCAGATAAAAGGAGCTGTTCAGTGATCATCAAAACCCTCCATGCTAGAGCACTAATGACAATAATTGAAGGTAGAGAGGAAAAAAGAAATGAACTTCTTATTTAAGAATGTAAAATACTGTCTCCCCTTCATTCCTCTTTATAAAGAAAAAAAAACTGCACAGTCACACTCATGGTCTGTGAAAGAACAGTCAATTTCTAAGTCACAGATTCTGAAACCTCATTTTCTATAACCAGTAATGGTGTACTGAGAAAATTTCACCAAATTACAGAAATCCTTGCTTCCTTATTAAAAAAAATACATCCTTACTAAAAAAACATTTTAATAGGTAACTTGAGTATTCTTCAAGCCTTCATGAAATCAATTTAGTATTTGTCAAATAATAATTCATAAATCTTACCTGTTTAGTTCTCGAAGTTGCCTTGGGCAACAGACTTGCTGACAAAACTGATGCAAATGGAGAACAACATAGCTCAGGAAAAGGATTTGGAATTGATGGGATTTCCAAAATCTTGCCTTCTGTCTTTTTCCTCCTGTTCAATAAAATCCAGATTCATGATTGTCACAAAAACTGCCATTACAATTGCAGTAATCAGCTACATTGCATGTCATACTAAGGCATCAATACCCCAATAGTTGCTGGTTGCAGCAATTAGCTTTTTTGTGCAGTTATTTTTTAATCAGCAGGCTGAATCTATTAACATACAGTGCTTAACTCTATTTGAAAGCAATCCAAGTATTCAGCTCTGAATATAAAGTTGTTTGAATATGTGTAAGTCTTTGCAGAGTAAGAGCAGGGATATATTTATATTGGCTCCTAAGGACATTGGTAAATATTTTGTTGTTCCTGCATTCATGCCATTCCCTATGTACAAATATTATAACAGCAGAGGCATGTAATTTCTCGGTAATACTTCCCTAGCACATCACAACTATATATTTAACAAATTGAAACTTTTTTTCCTCCAAAATCAGGAGTCTAAGTGACTGACAAGACATAGCAGTGCGGAGCAATACACCCATTTCTGTCACCAATTACTTTTGTGTTTGAATCTCCATAGCTCCATCACCAAACAAGTGTCTCAGCAGTTTCTGGCAACTTAAATCTAATTGTGTCACAAATAGCAAGCAGCACTTGCGAGAGTTGGGAGGATAATCACTACTGTACTTGCAGAAGAGCTCCATTAGGCACCAGCACAAAGTATTACATTACTAACACGGTGATGCTGCGTTACAGGACACGGTTGCCTCACACAAAAAATATCAAGGACTTTTTCTGCTTGATTTCATCCAGGGAACAGAACCCAAAGCACCCCAGGTACTCTAGTCTGCCAACACATAACTAGACTCTTCTGCATGCGTGAGCTGATATCTCCGAGCTTAATATTTAACTTTCTTGCATTCATCACTGCTGTTCTAGATGTTGCAGACTGATTGGCATAAAAGTGTGGAAAACTATCAAAGTACGGTAGCAGAGCAACGGTTCTCTTTCTGGAAACCCATACAGAACGTTCACTTAAAGTGGTATCTAGCATCAAAAAAGAATAAGAACTATCGCATGCAGTCTTTTATACATCCTGAACGCCAGTCTATCCAAACCGATCAGACGCAGCACAAAAAGCCCATCTCACGAGTTCCTCGACCCAAACCAGAGCTGCATGCCTTCGAGAGTCATCCCCAGCGGTTCCGGACCCGCGGCGCCGCCGCTGCCCTGAGCCCGGCGGCACGAAGGGGGCTCGCTCCGCCCGGCGCTGCCCGCAGCCGCTGTCTATGAAGAGCGGCACGTTTCGCTCCGAGCGGGCAACGCCGCCTCTTTTCACCCCAAACTGAGAAACCTCTTTTAAGAAAAGGGGACAGCGGGAGATGCTCCGCGTGAAGCCCATTTCATAAAATCCCACCTAGTAACTTTTCATTACGGTCCGGGGCCACCAGCTGGGACTGGGAGCCCTCCCGCTCGCCTTTAACTCACCACCCCCGCCTTCCCCCTCCCCAGCGCCAGCCCCTCTCGCAGCGGAGCTGCAGCCTCGCAGCACCGCGAGGCAACTTCGCACACCGCTCACGCCGGGCCGGGCCGCCCCTTCCACTGCAGCGCCCTCCCGTTGGCCCCCAGCCTCACCTGTCGGGGGGCGACGGCGGCGGCTCCCCGCTCGGAGCCCGGGGGAGCGGCCTCGGGGAGCGCCCCGCGCCGCGAGAGCCACCGCCCGAGGGCTCTGCCGTCCGCCCGGCGCCGGGCGGTGCACAGGGCCGCGGGGCGGCCATCGGCGGCGGGGACGTCCCGGCTGCGCGCGGGCGGCACGTCGGCCAACAGCCCCTGCGCCGCCGGGAGGAGGCTGCTCTGCGGCGGAGGAGAGAGGAGGTGGAGGGGAGGGGGTAAGCGCCACCCGGGCGGCGCGCGGTACCGAGCGCCTTCCCCGGCACACACGTGCGCGGGCGGTGGGGGCGGGCGGCCGCCGTCTCCGCGCCGCAGCGGGCAGGAGGAGGAGGAGGCGGCGACCCGTGCCCTCGCGGCTGCTCCCTCCATGGCGGCGCGAGCAGGTGCGCGGCCCCGGAGCCGCCCGCCCCGCTCAGGGCGTCGGGGAGGGTCGGCGCTTAGGGAGGGGCCGCCCCGCTCCGCGCCTCAGGAGGCGGCGCGCGGCCGAGCGGCGCCCGACGGCAGCAGCGGCCCCGGTACCGCCCGCCGCGGGGCTCGGCTTCTGAGCCTCACGGCTGAGGTAACGCTTCCTTGTGTCTGCAGCACCTCGGCCTCCCCTGGTCCCACCGCTGCCGCCGTCTGCAGCCAACCTGCCCCGGCAGCGCTCTCAGCGCCTTACAGGTCTCAGAGCGGGATGCTTGCTCCTTGTGGGCAAGCTCTGGCCCTTCCTCAGCTGCACACGATGCTACCTACCCTACGTGGCAGTTCCAAGGCTGTTCATATCAGTATTCATCCTATTAAAAATAAAAATGCCCCCTTGCTGCATGAAGTACAGTTTCACAGCATGAAGCAGAATGTGTAAAATCATGTAAGTCATTGAATAGGATAGACAGGTAAAATAATTCAGAGGTTGGGCTCAAGCCCAATAGCTGTATGTAGTATGTAGAAACCTGATTTTCCTTGCTGACATCTCAGACTGGTGAGAATAGAGTGCTATTTTCCTGAGCCCACTGAAGAAATCCTCACACGCAAGCCAAAATTTTCAATTGGAGAAAGATATGGGTTTTTTTCCCCTGAAATAGAAGCAATAATCAGTTTTCATTTTAGCTGAGTTGCAGATGATTTTGCAGGACAATTTTTTGTTTTTCTCAATGAAACTAAAACAGTTCATTCTGTGTTCTGCTGACAGCAGAAGTGCAAATGTGAGTTGATTGAGAATTCTTATATACAGAGACTGGCAAACAGATCTGGAATTTTATGCTGTCAGATGATTGATTTGATTTGTTTGTTGCTTGCAAAGAGCTTTTTTTTAATACATTTGCAAAGGCCAGACTAATTTTGTCTAACCGATTCACTGGTATATATATATGTGACATACGAAGCTCCACTTTCTTCAGATTAGGAGGAAGGACAAGTGTGTGTGTTCTGGGTGGAAAACTGAGCTCAGTAAGAGATAAAGGCATTCAAGCAGCAATTGTATGCTGCTACTAAACAACATTTTAAAAGTTCAACCGGGAAAGGAAAGTATGTTTTGAGTTTTTCACCCTATCTGTGTAGCTTATTTTATAGCTAAAACCTGGTGTGCATGGTAGAGTTTTATTCCTCAGGCTTTGTCACATAACTGGCTTTAAAAGGAAAGCAAATAGAAAAACACAATTAGAATATTATCAGACTTATTTGCTTCCAAGTAACTTTGCTAGGTTTCTAATGAGTCATAGCAGTAAAAGAGTCACTTGTAGGAAAAAGATCAACAAAAATGAAACGCTGATATTTTTCTTGAATGTAGTAATAAAAGCAGCAATCTTACTGTATACCATCCTTATGCCTTCTGCTTTGTGTGCTTTTTTCTCAAACGATGAAATACAGTCATCACAAAACTGAGGCACAGAAAGACCTAAAGGATTGCTTCAGTGCAGCACAGGAGGCATTGCATAGATGAGAATGTGGAATTAGTTTCATCTGACTTACGCTCTCCTTTCAAACAACTTGAAGAATAAGAGATATTGCCAGAGCTTGACTGAAGAAATCTGAGAGCATTTGACCCAGACTCTACTTGAAGTAGCATTTCAATTCTCTCTTTGAACAAGTACAAACCCAGTAATTGCTAACAGTTAATAATACTGGTACTAAAATGCTAACAGATTTCTGCTGAGTCCTAGCACCAAAATACTTCTTGAACTGTGTGAATTGGCTTCATCTTTGTCGTGAATACACCTAAGCTGCCTAGTCTATTTTTTGATACTTAGAACAAGGGTTAATCTCCTGCAGAAGCTAAGACATGAATTTATCCAAAGCCTAATTTCTAGGCATTCTTCAATCTTCAACTGAATAGGTTTATCTTCTCTCTAAAAAATGTCAGTTTTCTATTATTTCTAGTCAGATCCAGGTGTTTGTCAAGTAAAATTAAAAATGCATCCTGAAAAACAGATTCAAGCTATTCAGAATGCACCCCACATTCAGAAAATCAAGCTCTTCAGTTTTCAAAAGCCTGTATGCTATTTAGAGCCACAGCACTTGATTAATGTGATAAAATTACGCCTTTAATTAGAGTAAACTTTCGTAGTTATTACTGACAAAGTTTAAAAAATCCAAACTATCTGTGATTATCTCTAAAAATTGTGGAGGACTTTCATTGCATTTTTCTTTTATTCCACCCTTCCACACGTTACTCCTTGTTTTAATCAAAGTATTTCATCTGCTTATTTTTTTAACCTGTCTAGAACATGTCACTATCATTTCTTACAGATGGTTACACGTAGAGAAACAGTACCACATCTTTACACCATCTTCTGTCATAGTAGCAATAGCAGAGAATTGTTTCTACTGAACTACTAAGTTGAACCAACATAAGTGGGTGGTTTTTCCAGTGCCGGGCTACAACCATTCTCATGTCTTATCTCCCAAGGCAATGTTTCTTCTACAGGCTCCATTGTAATTTTGGTTACTTTGTTGGATCAATGCACTGAGAATATGCCTAATACAAAGTAACATTTCTTCCTTGTTGTCTGACATCAGGAACTGCGCAGTGCCATTGCACCTTCTTGAGCATTTTGGAAGCTCATATTTAGCTTTGACAACTGGCCCATCTGTTTGGGCAGTACTTCAAGAGAGCCAAATTTATTCCATGAACACTCAGAGATATCAGTAGCTAACTTCTTGGCAGTCATGCATAACTCTTTGAAAGGTTATCTGTGGTTGAATGTTTTGTAGGAGTTCAGTTTTGCCTGTTGTTATAGCTCACATTGAATGTTAGGTTTAGAATTACTGTTAAAATGTGTGTCTTTCATTGCAGATAAGGAAAAGGTTCCAAGGGATTAAATCAGTACTGCCAAGCTCAGTAATTTCCAGAAGCTGGTATTCAACCTAATCTGAAACCCCCTCTCCTCTCTGCATGCTTGCAAAACCACAGCACAGTAATGCTTCCCCCAGCTTAATGTTCTCCTTCTGCACTTACTATCAAGAAGCAGTTTTCTGCTGTGCTTTGTTCCTTAGTTTGGGCTTGGGATTTTTCCATATTGAAAAGTATGAGTGCTTATGTGTACTTTTGTTATAAACTTGAGTATTGGGGTGGATATTTAGGGATTTGATTTAGTAGTTGGGTAGGGATAGTGATAGGAGGATGGTTGGACTAGATGATCTTGTAGGTCCTTTCCAACCTTATGAACCTATGAACCTATTACCACTAGCTTTGACAGCAGTGTTTGCTGTTTCAATAGCAAGTTCTATCATTTCCTGCGACAGCTCTGTCCTCAGACCAGAACATCTCCCTGATGGAAATTTCCCTTGAACTGCAACACAAGAACAGAATTAAATTCATTTCAGGGTTTCGAGGATGTTATCTTTCAAGTCAGTCAAATCAAAACAAGAGCTACTGATTTCAGAAATAAGTCTTTGTAGCTAAAAGCAAAAAATTAGATTTGATATAGGGTTGACTGGGTGTTATGTGTGGCCTGTGAGATGCAGGTCAGACAAAACTGCATTCCAGCTTCTGCTCCCTCTGTCTACAGTTGTATGAAAGCAATCATTCAGCAGCATAGATAGTAGACTGTACACTAGCTGATGTGATTTGCACTTCCCAACCTTGATAATCTTTAGGGTGCGAAGTTCCATTTTTAATAGAGAGAGCCACAAAAGGTGAACGTTACATGTGGATGGACTAGGTAGACTAATGAATCTAAATCCAGCAGACTACGTGTAACCTCTCGCATAGGTATGAATGGATGAACTGCATAAGATACTGCTACGGTCATTCGTGGAAGAGAACTGTTAAGTGTCAGGGAGCTAATAGCATTGTCAAACGTTTGTTATAGTATTGCAGTGGAATAAACAGTTTCATTTGAATAGATTTCATTGTTCCTATTAATCCCTTGTATATATTTGTGATGACTAATGTCTTCTTAGTGCCTCTGGAATAAATACATTTAAAGTTGTTCTCTCTTCGTAGTAACTAAATATTTTCTCAACTATGTGACATTTTAAAAGTAGTATTCACAACAGCAGAGTATTACTGATACGCTTTATGTCCTCTTTTCTAGAACTCTACCTTACACAGAGAACACAATCTCTGACCATACGCATCTTCAGAATATGGTGTGCAAACATACGTTTACTATGGAAGGAAGGCTGCATGTGACTACACTATGTGATACTGTGTTTGTGTTAATCCAGAGCACAGAAATACAGATTCAGTGAGGTGAGTTGTTGGGAGATTCGATTCAAGACCCTTTAACAGCAGTCATTTTGTGGAAGGGGAAACAAACTAGAAGAATTAAGTAGAACAACAACAACAAAAAAAAACTCACCAAACCACCAAGGAATGTAGAGCTAAAAGGAGACCTTTTAACAAACTGCCACACCACTCCTAATCCCAGCCATTTCCAAGCTGCTGCCAAGGACTCTGAAGCAATAGTACCACACAAAGCATATCTTCTGATATGCACAAAGAATAGGGAGATGTGGAGCTATTTGGGCAAAAATAATTAAAAATATATATATCTGGTCAGACTAAAGTAGGACAGCATTTAATTTCTGATATCAAAGTACAAGGTTGATACAAGAAATTATAGCCAAAATGAATTTTGTATTCTGGAAAGAAAAAGAAAAAAAGATGAATAGTGACTCATCTACCTAAATGCAGGCTTCTAGTACTAGTTTAGATACATATTCTACCTTGTCCTAGGAAGAGATGAATTTTGTGTTCATCCCCTGTCATATATGACAGCCCAGTGTGCGATTTAGCTATTCTTGGACATTAAATATGGCAGCTGAGACTTGTATTTAGGTGCCTAAATTTTACTTAGTTTCTTCTCTGCTTCTGCAACATGCAGCTCACAATATAGATTGTCTACAAACTTATGAAACTTAAGGGAATTTCTACTAATTTCAGATGTGCAGCATTATGAAATTGAGTTTGGGTTCCTCTGATTAGGCCTTTCAGGGAACAGTAAGAAAATTAAAACATGATTTTATGCATCTTTCATGATCAGGAGAGGAATTTTTTTCTTCCAAAGTCACTAGAATAACTTAGCTCAAATTTGCACACACAAATTTGCACCAGCCCTACCACAGCAAAGCAATTCTAAACCAACATACCTGTGCTTGTGCAATTTAGAATGCTTTGAAAATGGGCTCTGGAATGGAAAGCTTCACAGGACATTAACAATGCAGAAGGTACAGTGCTCCCAAATGGCAGAAAGTAAAACAAACAAACATTTACCTGACCAGATGGAGTTCCTAAGGTACTGCAAATACCATATAGTATCTGCCACTATCAGAATACATCACCTGATAGGGCATTTAGAACTATTTGTGATGAGTGAATCCCCAACGGTTAACACAAATAAATAGTGTGTGTCTCAAAAATTTTTCCAAGAATCTGTATTCAGGGAATATAGTATTGAATAAACCTTTAAAAAGCAACTTGTTGTTCATGTTTTAAAAGCACAGTCCTGACTAATTGTAAGTTATTATATTAGAAAGTTATTAATGCAAAATTCAGAAATGCTGTGTAACAACAATCTCAGCACTTATTATGAACATAATTATCAGAAAATCAGTGCATCTAACATTATAATGCGTTTGTTCCCTTCATGCAGATGGGTTTGCACCTTTATGTGTCTGAATGTCTTTAAGAAGTAATAATGAAGTAGGTATTTAGAGTATCTGACTTTATGCATGATACCAGAGTAGTGAGGAGATTTAACACATAGAAAGACAAAACTCCAGAATTCAATTGAAAGCAACTATGTCTCTTAGTGCTGCCAGTCATTCCAGAAGAACTTTTTGTATCCTGTGACTACACCGGAAAACTAGGGAGAGCTGTCCCCTGGCTTAGGTAACTGAAATTTGGCAAAGCAATTAATTTGCTAAGTGTCTTTTCGAAGATCTAGTGGAATTTGTGGCTGAACGATGCAAACTGCAAATCCAAAATTAGTACCCTAGCAATCAGGCCATCTTCCTTTATAACTGTAATGAAGGTTTCTTTCTAAAAATAAAAAAGGTAAAATAAATCAATATTTCAGTACTCCTGACAGTAAGCTCTAAGACTGACCTAAATGGTGATTCTACATTGAGCTGTAAGAATAAAGTATATTTTCCTTTGCTTTCAGGTTTATTAAAGGGATGCTCTGGAGTTGTTCAGCAGCCACTCTGTTTTAAAAGCTATGTTTTTGGATAGTACTAACATTATCATTGCAAATAGAAAAATTTCATAGGCCTCCAGCCAAGAAATCAGGAAATCCAGATTGTGCCACTAAAATGTTCTAACTATTCAAACATATATTGCTCTGAAAGTACTGCCTCCTGCTTATTTCCATGGAAACTGAAACAGTTACAAAGAACACAATAACACTATTTAATAGAGCAAATTCTCAGCTACAAAACACTACTTTTCAACATAGTCTCCCCCATTATCTGGGCATTTTCACCAGTGATGAACAAAAGCCTGCATTCTGCACTCATAAAACTCTGCTTGCCTGTCTGGAACGTGCTTTGTCTTTCATATCACTCACACTGCTGTTGAAACACCACGCGCCACCTTACTGCACTCACATCTACTGTTAGGTATCCAGAAATGTTCATCAAGCATCAGCAAGTGTCAGTGGGTGCCATTTTTTCTGCATGGAAGAATTCATTGACATATCTTTGCTTCATACACACTTCCATGTCAGATACCATTGTGCCAGACTGCCCCTCCATTATATCTGTCACATAAAATGTTATTGAGTATTGGTGGGAAGGTTCAATCTCTGCTGCCATACCACCATCAAAATCTGCTGGAATAATAAAACAGGATATTATGTTGAGAGCCAACATATAAAACAGGAGGCATTACTTTCAGAACAGCCCCCAAACTTGGTGCGTGTTAGATGGTGCCTTGACTAAATTCTTATTTCCACTCTGTGAACATGCATGGTTTTAGTGGGAAATGGTATTTTTCAATGTATCTGGAACTAACCCACTATGATTTACATTCAGCACAGATGCAACAGCAGTTCAGCAATGAGTGAATAGAGTTAATTTTTTTGCATGGGCTGCTTTGCTTCATTGCAACTGAGATTCAGGCAAAAACTGATGTACAGTTTCCACAATGTTTTGAGGTTCCACAAGCAATAAGAATTCACCATCTAAATATGACACTTACCATTCTTCTTTCAAAGTGGCTTTGAAAGAAATGTATACTCCATTCCCTTTTATTAGCATAGTAAATACATAATACATAGTAAATACAGGACATTTCTTCTTTTGCTTATTTGAAAGGAAAATCTACCACTAAGACATTTGTTAAGACATTAAAAACTCATTTTCTACAGATAGTTTGGCTGGCTTTCTAGCAAGAACGTAGGCTTCTATTATAACATATTGGGAGCTTTTAAAAACAAAGCAATTTATAATAAATTTATTCAAATTAACACATTTCTGGTTACAATGCCTTTGTTATTTCTTCGGAGTTATGAAACATGAATTATATCATCGTAACCACAACACCAGTCAAGGAAATCTAATTTGCTGTAAAGTATGTTCGTGTAGTCATCACGTCATTATGCGTTCCATTAGTGTTCCATCATTTTCTTGTACCATTTTTTATATTAGTGTTATTCCAAAGGATATAGTGGTATTATACCCTCATTACATTTTATTTTAAAATATATTTTTACACAGCAGTCTCTAAAAATATATAGCTACATAACAAATTAGAAATAAATATACCATTAAAATATATTATGTGTACAGATTGAAACAAAGTGTATTACAGATTGTTTTGTATATTTCAAACACTTCAGTTAAGCAGTATATGTATTTTTTTTTTCATTACAGTTAGCTAACTAGCCAACATTTTATTCAATTCAAATTAAGCTAAATAAAATTAACACAGCACAGAATTCCTGAAACATGAGAACAGAATTGTTAAAATGATCAACATAAATGAAAAAATAAAAGATGTTTTAAAGCAAAATGAAAAGGTCCTCCATAAATATAAGAGAAAAAAAAAAAACTTAGTTATTAAATTCTTCTAACAAGGATGAAGTGATTTCTCTTTAAAGGAGTTGATAGCCTCTTTTACAGCTTCTTAGGATGAAAAGATTTTTTTCTCTCTCACTTTGCTATCAGAAATGAAAGCCTGAGCTGCAATTATTAAAGGTCTGAATTTGCATTTTTCAGCATTCCAGAGAAATGAGAGCAGATATTGTTGTAATCATTATCATTATGAAATTCATTGTCCACCCTTCTTCTAACACAGTTGTTGGTCAGCTGTTTGTTAGATGCTTTTCCAGTTATCAGATTGCCTCATAATAGATTTAAAAAAAAACCCAGCAGATTAAAAACGATAGCTTCATATACTCACAGATGGTAAATTCTCTATAAACTGAATAAACTGGATTCAGTGCCTAGCGCTAGCAGCTAGCACAGGAAATTTGCAGAAGCTAAAAATACAGTGATGGACTTACTTGTAAATAGCTGATAGGACTTTTGTCTCCAAACCCTGTTCTCTTTCCCCTAGTCCTCCTTGTTGAGGCAGCTAGACTAGATAACATCTTAGAACTGAAAACTGACTTCTCAAGCTTGCTATGTTTTGAAGAGCTCTTTCAGCGAGAACATTAAAGACACAAAGGCTCTTAATAAAACCTTATTGGCCTGAAATATTTGTGAGAAGGACTAACCTGAGAGAATAGAGCGCAAGATCCCTTCTGGAGTAGTAGGAGGCCTAGGCTATCTTTGCCAAAAATCAGACACATTCAGAGCACTGTTTAACTGAGCTGACTGAGTAAAATAGGCAATTCCAGCCTTTCTCTGTAAATGATTATCTATAGACCTGCCTTGGATCATCTCCAAAGCCAGCTCAAGCGTAGATCCACTGAAATGGTGTCTCAGAAGCTTATTGTCTATTTAAGTACCTGACAGGAAAAGATGAAAGCCAAGCAGAGATTTGAAGTGTGATTATGTGAGTATTTTACTTACACTTTTCCCTTACAAAGATGATTTACTTGGCCGTCTTTTTCTTTGTTTTTCTCATAGGAATTAAATGTCTGTACATCCCCTGTCTTGGTGTGGAGACAGTCTGTAAAGATGGAGTCTTGTACAGCATCCTCTGGTAAGTCTCAGCCCTGTATCGTTGCAAAATCTGTTGCTTCAGCAGCACTGTGGAAGACTGCACTGAAGGGCTACAGCTGGCAATGCTCTTTTGCCACTGGCAGCCTTTCACAGAAACTTCACCTCAGGGCCTGGGCAATAACTGCCCGTGTTCATGCCCATTGCAGTGTAAACCAGGGGAAATGAAGTGAGGCAGTGTGTTCTGTAATGCTTTGGAAGTAAGACAAGATTAACTTTCTCTGCAGAGGCTGTCAAGTAATCAACACAGAGGGAATACTTTTTTTTCCCTTGTCCTGCTCAGGATAGCATATATAAGCTCAGAGAAATATTGAGAGAAAAGCTGAAAGACAGCACTTAAATTTGCTGTACATTCCCTCCCTCTTTGGCTGCTGCTTGCACGATCACACTTCCAAAGCTCTTGGTCCACCTCGCTGTACTCCATATGGAAAGTGAGTAAGGGATGTATTAGAAGAGTCTCCCAAGATAAGTGAATTCTGAGTTTGCTGAATGAAATTGGATTGCCACTTGGCAGAAGACATATAGAACTGAGGTATTGCCATTATTTCCAGAGTTAAGAGAATTAATGCTTTTTCAGTGTCCAGCTGTTGCATAACTAAGGAAGAAGTAATTTAACAGGTATTTTAATTTGTTTTCATACCGGGATTCCAATTTTTCAGAGAATAATAGAATATATCAGATTCTGACCCTTGGGCAAACATAAATTAATTGTTGTGTAAAAAGCTGAATTTAATGTTTACAGTGTAATTTGTCACTGAAATGGACACTCCATTAGAGTCTCAATGATTTACTAAAGATATTTTAAGCATAATGTCCTAATAATGCTACATAAATTAAACATGATGTAATTGAGTGAGCCACTAAGTGGCTCATCACTGTTGATTCATGTGGAAGTCACGCAAATTTTACTGTTCATTATGCATTCATTCAGAATTAATAGAGATACCACATGTGCTTCTACAGTGATTCTACTGTTACTCAGCATTCATTAAGTTTTAATGTACCATTAAGAAGGCATCAAAAGACTCATCTGAACATACCACTACAAAGGTAGTTCTTTTAAGACAGTTAAAGAAGCATATTTCACTTAACACTGAAATACAAAGTGAGTCAATAATGAATCAGCAGAAATATTTTATGAAAAACTGTGTTTAATTGCAAAGAAGACCAGAAAAAGTATTTGAGTTAAAAGCATTCAGTGTGTTCCAAGTTCCTGGACACTGAACTGCATTTCTATGCAAAGTGATCATGAAGGTAAGTACATGGCTTTCATTTAGCTGATGCTGTACACTAACTTTCAGTACAGTCATTCACCACAGTGAAAATATAATTTTTAAAAAGAGCACAAATTATGTCCAGATTACCTACCGTATTCAGTTTATTGGATGAAGAGTGAAAGGGGATAGGAAAACCACAGCAATGTTATTAGCTTACACAAAGCTCCCTCTTTTTCACATTTTTTGCCTTCTAGGCCTTATGTGTTTCTGCTAGAAAAATGTTTTTCCAGGAGTGAACTCTAACAAATAAGTACAGGTCAGTCAGTCTCACCTCAGTGCTTGGCAAATTCATGGAGCAGACCTTTCTGAAATCTATATTAAGGCACATGGAAAACAAAGAGGTGATTGGTGAGAGCCAACAGGGCTTCACTAGGGGCAAATCATGCCTGACAAATTTAGTCACCTTCTGTAATGACATTACAGCACTGGATAAGAGAAGATCAACTGATGCCATCTACCTGGACTTGTGCAAAGCATTTGACACTGTCCCACATTACATCCTTGTCTTTAAAGAATTTTAGAAGGTGAATAATCACTACTGCTGTATGAAATATGGTCATAAGAAATTTCCATCAGAAGCACTGATTGAAAATTCTTATGTAAAGGTGGTACACATTAGCCAAAGGAATGTCTTTACTGTAAGTTGGAACTAATGAACAACTATCACAGTAAACTGAGCAATGGACATACCATATCATCAAGTTTTTTAATGTTTTGTTCACTGACTAGTTGAAAAGATTATCTTTGAATCAGATGATTACATCTGTGACTAAATATGATTTGGCAAGGTCCTGTTTACCTGGAAACACAGTGCTTTAGAACCATTACATGGAACCACCTCTCAAACTGTTGAACTTGAACAGAAGACAAGTGGACCCTACAAGTAATTCACTATAGAAAATAGCCTTCTTTCATTATTTGCCTTAGAAACCTGCAATTGTTTGCTTCCCTGAAACAAGGAAAAGCCTAACCTAAAGGCTGTGCTGTACATCTATGCCACAACAGAAACCATGACAGGAGAAATCACCCTGGTGTGAAACCACTTATAAATAAAGACATGTATGGCACAAACAGACTGAATTGGGATTGGTGACTTAATGTCTCAGTAAAAGAATTAAAAAGGATAAAAGTTAGAAAGCGGAAGCTTACAACAGACAAACAAACAAGAATTATATCCAGGTAACATGTGATTGAGGAAGGTCACTACATAAATTTTACATGAGTTGAAATGAGTGGCCAATCCTAAATTGAGAAAACATATTTAGACCGATGAACTAAATAGAAATCATTTTCACTGTGGAATTATCTGAGCTAAGAATTGTTGAGATCATAGCTGGGGTAATTACTCTGTGTGCACGCTATAATCTTATGCTTCTACCTAAGTATCTGTTTTTATAATTGTGAAAAGACAAGAAATAGGCTGAAGGAGCCTTCAGATTGACGTATACAGTGGTTATGCTTTGAAGTTGAAACAGTTTATTGCTTGAAGATACAGTGTACCCTGATGTGATCCATGTTTTTGTGCCTCAATAAGTTTCAGATTTCAGAAAGCATTTAACTGACTTGCAGCATTTGAAGAAATTGAGTAGTTTCTGTTGACCAAAATCACGTTTAGCCAAAGTTACCAATTGCATCTCTCCATATCTCTGTTTAGTATCTTATTTCTCTGCTTGTTTCAAACATTTGAATTAGAAAATTGCCATTGGTATTTCAGATGATTTTCACTTTCTGAAAAATCAGAGAGAAATTTATTTCACAGTTGCTTAAGGATTTATGTTTTTGTCCTTGCTCTCCCACTACAGACTGTAGGTGTAGCCATCGCATCTTAGTTCTTGCTCAGGAGCACACATTAAAAAAGAAGAGGAAACATGCAGGCAGACAAACATACTTAGCTGGGGGGAAACAAAGTTGATTCCAATAGTAGCTTATTGATTACTTTTGCCAGTAGAAATATATCAACCATTAGGAAGTCTGCTAGTGGTTACTGTGCAGCAGCACTAGTACACTAAGTACACTACTATTTGGCAAATAACCACTGCAGGCCAGATATATTCAAAAATTTCTGCAACCTCAACTTTTGTGGTTTAGATCTCCCCCTGCACTGAAATAGGCATAAATTCTCTGCTCCTGTGGATGTTCAGTATTGCATAAGAAGGTCCATTATTTAAAATTCCCATTCCTGTGATTTATCACATTTGAAAATGTAGTTCTGTGCACTGTATTGTAGTACTGTTCTTATTTCTCTGGCTATCATGATACCAAATATCACAAGCTAAGCAAGGTCAGTCCAGCTTAGTACTGAGAGTGAAAACTTCAAACAAGTGTTTTATCCTCTGTGTGGTACAACAGAGATTTGCTTTGAAGACAAAAATAGGAGGTCTAAGAGGTCTGTTCACATGATGTGACAATTTAATTATACAGAAGTGAAAGCCTCAGCTCTCCAGACGTATTGAATTCTAAATAATTATATTTTCTATACCCAACTTTCAACATTTCCAAAAGATAGATTAGTCATTTTAGTGCTACAGTCTATACCTGAGAGATAGGTATAAAACCATTATCTACAAACACATTTCAGTATTTCAAACCAGTGGAATTCTTATCTGAAAGTAAAGGCTCGTAACCAGTATGGTTCTCCAAAGCACTCGTATAGCCTGTGTTGCATGTTTTCTCCTTTGGATCTCTGTATCAGATTATTTCACAGTTAACAAAATTCTCAAATGAGTAGGTTGATGCAAAGAATGCAGTATTCTTTATTTCCATTATTACCATTTTGAATTTAAATATCTGAATACCACATGAAAGTTAGATATTATTTTAAACCATCAAACCTTATGTAGTGATAATAATTTAAACTCATTCAGTAATCTCTGCATCAAGCCCATGATTTATGATCTTCACATATAGAACGTGGATAATGACTAATTCAAAGTGTTTTGTGGGAAGTCTCTTTAATGGTTAATTTTTCTGTCATTAGTAATGTTGAC
Organism: Cyrtonyx montezumae; assembly: GCF_038088225.1. NCBI lineage: Eukaryota > Metazoa > Chordata > Aves > Galliformes > Odontophoridae > Cyrtonyx > Cyrtonyx montezumae. Next base: position 19,452,024 of record NW_027072078.1, on the reverse strand, counting down.
CTTTATACACAAGTCTTAGAGTTCTGGCTCCCATTATTGATAGCAGCACAGTAATTCATAAATTAGAATAGGCTTAAATTTACATCTAAGAAAAGAACAGAGACAGTTGTAAAGAGATGATGTCACTAGTAAAAGGGAAACAGCTTAGTGTTTCAAGAATCACTGATCCAATATACACATCCTTAGGTGCTGTCCTAGTCCATTTAGCAAGGGAATATCTAATGAAAGCCCCTGTGTACCTTAAATTACATTATTTCATTAATTAATAATCTGAGACATCCAGGGATCCTTCACACTTGAAAATGTGAAAATATCAACTGCACAATTGTTCAACATTTAAGTTTGATACGAAATTCAGATGTGAAAGAAATCCACAGATAAATGTAAAAAGGAAATGCAACATTGCTTCTACATTACCTGAACACAGCAACAGTAGAAACAGAATCCCTTCACTGACAATTGCTCTATTGTCAAAGCTTAACTGGAAACTTTCTTGTCTTTGAAGACTAGAGGAATACTTAATGAACATTTCTTGGTGCTCTACAAATTTTCGTCTTCAAAGTAAACTGAATTATAGGAGACTACTACAGATTTACAGTTCTCATGACTTAATGCAGCTAAACACCACAGCTGCATAAAAATGCAGACAAATTAGATAATTAAACTTGTGTTTGATAGATATGTCAATACTTTTGAATATTCCAGATGGTGATCTGTCTCCATTTTTTTGATGCTAAATTACTAAGGGAATATAACATTTAATTCCTACATGGCACATGGTTAGGTTTACTGTGAATAATCATGCCAATGCAATGAAATTAAAATAACAGTTAAGGCTTTGCATTTTAGATATTTCAGTTTATCTTCTCCAAGGAGAAAGAGCAAAGGAAGGTCAATCAACAAGCTGTGTTTTTCTGGAAGAGTTCAAACTGACCTTAAAGCTTCCTCTTCCTCATCAAGAACTCCCTCTCCTCTTCAGGGACACCTGTTACACAGCAACAACTTGTAGTGAAATCTTGGTGGGAAGTTTCAGCTTCTACATTGTTGCCTTTTATGTTGTTGGCCATCTTAATAAAACAGGAGACACTACATTCAGAGCAGGCCTCATGCATGCACCATGACTTTCAGGAAACAATTAGCAATAGATCCAGTTAAAATTTCCTGATAGTTCTGATGTATTTTTCATTTACAGTTCCATCTCCCTTTCCTGATAGAAAGACTTTTTTTTGTTGTTGTTATAATATCAAATTAGCAAATGTGGACCAACACCTGTCCTGCATGGAATTCTTTTCATCATTGTTCTGGTTATATGAATGGAGATCACCATTTAACCACACTTTCAGAGTCAGTTTTTTTAGTTTCTGGCTTGTTTCCACACATGTTCAGAGAAATACCATATCTATGACCACTAAAGCCAAAACAGAGGGAGAAAAACAAACAAAAAAATAAATAATAAAACATGAAAGGGAGAAAGAAGAAGCAGAACTTCCTGTCCCAAAGAGCTGAAAAAGCAGGCAAAACATTGAAAATCTTCTATTGTCATGGAAGGAAAAATATTCCTCAACTTTTTTGAATTTTGCCTGTAGAAGTTTCCTATGTTATGAATTAAGCAGGGGAGAGGAAACATCCTATAATCACAGAAGCAGTGATTCTTCAAATCCGAATAAAAGCAAACATATTTTTATTTCCCTTTTCTCCCCACCTCCTTAATTATTGTCTCTTTAGTGCCTTGAATAACTTAGGCAATAACTTAAGAATAACTGACTCCAATAACATTTTTCATGGTCTTTCCCACATAACAGAGTGAGGGGGGAATGAAGCGTTCACCTACTTTTCTTCTCTTTCACTTAAACAGTAGCTGTTGTACACATGAACATGAGTTTATATACAACCAAAAAGAGAAAACCATGCACCTCACCCAAATCTACTTGAAGAGATAAGCAACTACAAAAAACACCAAGGAGGTGAGGCAATCATGCAAATGAGCAGAAATAGCTAATGCAAATAACACAACTCTACATAGAATACAATGTGGTAGATTCATGTTGCAGTTTCTGTACTAGCTACCACATTATAAGGAAGACAAAACAAAATGCAGCATACTTTAAAAGTATAGTATTTCATTACTTGTAAGTTTCATGTCATTTTAACAAGGTTACCTTTCTTATCATAAAACTACCTGATCAAGACTTATAAAGAAAAATTCATCTTACCTGCAATTGGTAATTGATAACAAATGTATCCATAAAATGCATCAATATGAAGCAAAATCTATGAAGCATTTCCGTCAGTATTGTTACAGCTTTGCTTTCTCACCAAGAGACTTCTTAAGAGATCCACTTATAACAAGTAGTGTTCCAGGGTCAGCTCTTCTGTCTGCACTGAAGTTGAACTGAACAGTAAAGCTTCTGAACCTCAGACAACTCACAGTACCCAAAAACTGTTACCATACCTGTTGTAATGGCAGCAGAACTAGCGCAATGAAAAGGTGTTACAAAAAAGAATGATGCTCATCTGTCTCTGAAGATCTAGGCTGGCAGAAAGACCCCACAAAGAAGGGATCTCCAGCAATAGAGCCTTCTCAGTAACAGACAGTCCTTAAATGAGGCCTAAGAGTTTAATTACCCTTACCACTGCTTCCAGGGTTGACCAGGTCTTTTCTCCAGGTACTCAATCAGGCCATGACTCAACACATACACCTGTGAATGTGACAGATCCAGTCCAAACACTGAGTTCAGCCTCACATTCCACTAATGCTGACTTAGGAAAGTAAGACACATTTTCCCATCTCCAAAGGGCTGTATTTACTTGTCTATTAACACATCAATTTAGTCACTTACAGCTAATCTTCAGCTTAGTTGTAGTTGTCTTAAGCTTGATAGAGGCACTCTGGCCAAGCCTTGTTTTCAAGGATGTACACCCTACTGTTCAACAGCATCCTTCCTGCTTCCATTTAACATAATTTCTTCAACCTTCCTCACAAATGTGTATTAAAATGTGATTCTAAGCAGTTCCAATTCAAGATGTTCACTTTAGCTTGTATAAGTGCCTGTACAAACTTAGATGAAGCATTCAATGCTCTCGTTATATTCTCATTCATTAACTAGAATGTGTGATCCCATGCCTCTTGATCCATATCCACATCATTTTAATGATGGAAAGTATTCCTTCCTCTTGGAGAACTTCATGTTGAATGCTACAATATGATAAGGCACAAATCACAAGTAGTGTGCAAAATTTAGGGCATTGATTACTAAATATACTTCCTAGGATGGCAGCATCCAGTTGTTAAACATTGTTCAGTTGCAAGTATAAGAGCTTCCCTTGGCCTCACGGTCTCCAGTCACCACTGATGATTTCCAAATATTCTCTGGTGATGAATTAAGTTCTCCCAGCAAAAGAGCTTCCCTTTTCCAGATATCTCTTAATTGGATTAATTAAAAGTAGTAGTTTCAATTTTATTTTCCTGTGGAGTGAATAACAGTATAAGCTTTAATGACTAAAAAACTTGTTTTATCTACTTGTTTTTCTCCCAGCCATACTTTACTTACAAAGCCTTAAAGACAGGATCCTCTTGTGCAAATCCTCTTGTGCAATACCAATATCTGCTTGCTGCTTCCCGATGAAAAGAAACTTCGTGTCTTTCCTAGGGTTTATTATTTTGTCTACACAATTATTCTGACATACCAGTTACCACAGTGTCCTTCATTTTCTTCCCCAAACATTTTATCTACTGTTCAAAAGCAGCAAGAGGTAAAACCAAAATAGCTGCCTTGTGTTGGAAAACACCTCTAGTACTGTTCCCCAAACTAAGTATTCTTGGTCAAAAACAAAAACAGACATTTTCCATGCACATATGGCATCCACAATAAAAATTTACTTCTGCTGAGCTTAGGCTTGCTGTTGCTAGAAAAACTTGCTTTTTTACTTAAGAAGATATTTTCTTGTTTGAACAATTAACAAACACATCAAGTTAATCATCAAGAGTTTTAATAGAAGAGTTTAAGAAAAAAAATCAGTCTCTAGCAAAGTAACAGCAAAACTTTAAAATCTTTTGCATACATGCTGAAAGAAGGGGGAAACAGGAAATTTTGCTAAACAATATTGGCAGCTACTAACAGAAAATCTTACTGAACAATTTCACAGTACTATTGTGTGTAGACATTTAATCTAATTACCAAAGAAGTTCAGTTACACAGACAAAAAAACGCTACAATTCAGGAAAGATGTTAATAGTCTTAATCTCTATTACACAAGATTTTATTTGCCTTCAGGAGTTCACATCAAAGGGCAGTGTATACTTTTAACAAGGAACTGAGAAGCATATAGTAGTACAGTAGTTAAATGCAAATAAAAGAACAAGAAACCAAGATCATTTGATTCTCCCCAAAACCCAGAACATTTGGCTCCACACACCTGATTGAAATAATGAGATATCATGTAGCCTACAGAAGATTAAAATGTACAAAATAAGATTTAGCCACCTTCAGCAGAGAAAACAAAAGTTTGAGGGCAAGTATGTAAGCCTCTCCCACCCGAGATATAAAGAAGCCAACTATGCAGTGCAATCTCTCTGTGCAAGTTACAGATCAGTGTTTTGTACAGGACTGCTTGAAAAATAGAATTCAAATATCACAGCAAACAGACACTTTGTAGATCGCTAGGAGCATATTACAATATTCAAGGCTGTCCCTCAAGACAAAGAATCTAGAAAGTATGACCCAGATCGATTCTTGAAAATAACCACCTCCTCTATCTCAATATTTTCCAAGTGAATGATGAAGCAGTGTTTTGCAGTCAGACCACCATGTACAATCGGGCTTGGAATCAGCCCTTAACAGGAGGCAAGAACTAGGAGGAAAAGGAAATGGTAGCATGCACTGATAGGGGCCTAAGTTGTAGGTGAAAATATGAGACAACAGCAGTGAACGCATGTTCATCAGTTCTCTGTATGAATTTTATTCACCAAAATGTTCTTCAAAGGGTTTCAGCATTAGTTTAACGTTGTTTTATTTGTAATCAGTAAGTGAGCCTGTACTAAAAAAAGTAATGAGATCTGAGATTATTGCACAAAAACCTGGCAGCAAACCACCAACAAACTGCTGAAATGCACATACAGATCAGTTTCTGAAAATGAGTTACACAATGACTCTAAAGTATAAAATAAATATATTGTTAAAGACTAGAAACTAAATATAATTATTTTTATTTAAATCAAATACAGCAAGAAAATATTTTAATATGGCAAATATCCCAACACTTGCTGCATATCCATGATCAAGCTATTTCATCATGAATGTGAACCAAATTCCACCCTCTCCCCAAAATGTATCATCTTGACAAGAAATGCAAAATAGATAAAATATAACAGGAAGCATTTTCTTTTTATATATGTGTATATATATATTCCCATTTTGGTATTTAATGCTTGGTCTATAAATAAAAGCTCTCTGACACAAGAATGCTTTAAGTGTGTTATCGTGCTGTTTTAAGATTAAAACATTTTACATGAACAAATCTGAAGTTCATTCTTACGCAAATATCCGATTATATATATATATATTTAATTTTAAGTATCAAAACTGGCATTTTATCCGTAAGTGACTATATACTAATTACTATTTAAAAATATACCTTGTTCACAAAAGGCATTGCTCATCTGAGTGCGAGGGAAACAATATATACAATCACTCAAAGAGTAGATTAGAAAAATCATGCAGTGCTACTGTTAAGAACACAACTTTAAGTAGTACAAAAATTTCCAATAATTTATGTCCCGATTTCTTTTCTTTTAACATAGCCAACCAGGAAAAAATGGAAGGAGATTTAAAACCAAAATACTTATCCTAACTACATCAGCTGAAGGAACAAAATCATGTTTTTTTTTTTCTTTTTCTATTTTTTTAAGAGAAACAAAAGTATTGCATATAATTTTCTACTAATTACAGATTTAATTCAACAAAGTAATATGGAGGCAGCATGTGGTAGATTTAAATTCATACAATCTGTTAAAGTAATACACAATTGAAAATTAATGATATAAAATCCTTAGATTACTTTAAATCTGCAATTTCAGCATACTGCTACATTTGTTCTGTCTGGAAGGCTGAAATCAACAAGTTTTTGACATTCATACCAGCATAAGCAGAGCTCATCTGCACCTTCTCATAAACCTTTTTAGCAGCATAATCAGCTTTATAACGAGAAAAATATTACCATAATTTACATATTCTAATAATCTTTTCCAAGGTATCAAAGGAACCCAGTGTCATATTCCTACACCAACTGACAAAAATATATTAATCACTTTAAAAAATTGGTAGTTAGTATTAAGGTGGCCTATGAAGCAGTAGTAAAGTGCAAAATATTTGGTATATTTAGTGATCAGCTTTTGCTTCTGTGGAATACAAATGGTTAAGCCTGGCTCTTCCATTGACAGATACAGTGTTTGATGGAGGACCAACCTGGATGGAGGGAAAAAAGAGAAAAAGGAAATATTAACTTAATTGTTAACATGCATCTGTCAGTTGTATGTTACAGGGAATTATTTTAAGAACACTGCAGCACTGTTCCTTCAGTTAGTGTTCTTCTCATGCAATGAACTATCTCCTACATAATTTCTGAACAACAAAGCACATATGCTACAGAAGTAGGATAAAATATGTTCCTAAGTAATTTCAAACATTTCTGTCAAAAACTCAGTGCATAACTATTAAAACATGTAATTTTTTTTGTCCATCTCTAGACTTGATTGAAAGGAAATACATATAAAAAATATCATTCAAAACAAATATTTTAAATTAAATATTGAATAGAACCAATTTCTAACAGGATCTAACATTCATTTATGCCATAGCAATGCTTCTTGGAGCAAACAGTTTTAAGGATAGGTAGCAGAGATCTGCTCTTCAGCATAGCTACATAAACCAGTAACTCCCAGTTGGAATTACTGAGAGCCATGCGAGCAACGTACCACAGCGCAGAGTTTACTAAACAAAATGAAAACATTCCGAAGAGAAAAGTAGTTAAAAAGCAACCTCAGTTGACCCATTTTAGGATTGTAATTACTGAGGGTCCTATTCAGTGTAAAAGGCCAGAAACAAAAAAGGCCACAGATCTTGGCATCGCACACTGACAACTTATTAAGTAAAATGGGAAAAAAGAGGATTTGGCTAGTGATGCCAGCTTTTTTTCCTCCCGTTTTTACTGAATGACTCCCTCACAGAGCTAAAAGAATAGAGAATGTGGTGAGAGGTAAATACAGAAGCACGCACCTGGCAGATCTCCTTCCACTTTTTTTTTTATTATTATTTTATGCTGCTTTCTACTTTTCAGCCTACTTTTCTTCACACGTATAGGCTTTCACTCTAATCAGTTTTCCTTAAATGAATAGCCCTGTCATCACCCCCAGCCTCTACAGATGCCACAGGTGGAAAGAACATCTCCCACTCACAGGAGTTAGACAGGGACAGGAGAAAAAGGCTTTTAGTCATCACCTTGCTCTTCATAACACCATACATGTACATCCATACATGTGTGGGTGACAAAGACTACGTGGTATGGAAGAACCTTCCCAGCTATATTCTGTTACATTTTGTTGCCCCTTGACAGACAGCAGTCTGATGTGGAAGTGCATATGAAGAAAAAGGTGTATCATTAAATTCCTTCTTACAGAACAAAATGGCATCCATTGACATTCATTAACTCTTGCTGAATGTAGAGACCAACAGTCGATGTGAGCACAGTGGGGTGATAGGTGGTGCATTTTATCAAGTAGTGACAGTGGGTCCCCTCCTCCCGTGGTGCAGGTTTTAACAAGCATAGCATGTAGGCTTTTGCTCATTGCTGGTGAAAATGCATAGATAATGGTTGTGATTATGTAGAAAAACAGTGTTTTGGAGATGAGAATTTGTTAGATACTTTTATTGTGTTCTTTGTATCTCTTGTAGTTTCCATGGAAATAAATAGGAGGCATTACTTTCAGAGGGGCCTACATATACTTGAGCAAGCAAATAGGTACAGAAAAAAAGCTCAGGTTGAATGGTGAGATGTGACCTTTTAAGCTACTCTGAACAATACAGTATTTGCTTCGTCTTAACCTGTTTTTAAAGTGGCTTGTGGTTAGTAACATACAGTACTTAGAAACAATACTACAGCAGATTATGTACCACTCTTACTGACTTCTAGTTAAGCATGATTAACAAGTTGTTGACCAATTATGCATTTTTCCAACCTTTTCAGGAAACAATTTTCCTATCCAGTATAGAAATACCAGGAAGTCTGTAAGTTTCAGAGAGACTGCTGCGGTGCAACACTGAAATCAAAACCTCATATATTTAAAGCAGGCTAATATCTACTCATCAACTGACATATTTTGATCCTAGGGGAAATCCAAGATTTCTATTAAAATCAATTTAAAAACACCCTCACATCCACCCACCACACTTTACTTGCTTTTATTCAAGTTTCAAGTGGGAAAAGGAAGAAAACCAAAACCTACTGAGATTCTTGCAGGCTTCTGCAATGAGAAATTATTCTTCAATATAAAATGCAAAATATTAATGCTGAGTTAAGAGCGTTTTGTGTGAGAAAATCATTAAATTGACTAGTTAGAAATTTAAAACAATAGATTTTAATGTCTGCGCTATTTTACTCTGTGAGAGTGCATTTTAGGAGACAGAAACTAAGCTAGATGCTTTAGTTTTTACTTGAGTGAAGGAAAACAGTCTTTCCAGGACTATTGAAAAAATACTGGGAAATATCTTACTAATAGTATCAAGCAGGAGACTTGAAATACAGTTATGAAGAATTAGGGATCTGATCAAGTCTAATAGCTAGAAAAAAACAAATATTCAAAACTTCTACCCATCTGCCTATCTTTTCTAAAAGATTGCAACTATTTTGGCCTAGGATGAAGCAGCTCAGCATGTGCTTAAAACCATATCTTTGTGCCATTTGAATATATGAACATACAAAGCTTTGCGTGTGCATTCATCAGTTCATTCTTCAAAACTGAACTCTCCTCCCCACCTTCCTTCCTATTAAGAAACCTTCTTCATAGCACTTAATGTTGAATATAACTGTATTTAGTGTCAGGCATTAATATGGTAACTTTGATGGAAGTACCATTAATTCATTATTATGAATGCAATGACAAAAACTCACCCTTTTCAATCTGGCAGCAGCTTCTCCAGAGCGGATTGCAGCCAGCAAGCTCTGGTGGATCTGTTCTGGGTCAGAGCGCTGGACTGGCAATGAAGTTTGTCTCCTAATGATAGGGGGTGGGTGGTCAGCTGAGGCACCTGACTGTGCCTGAACGTTTTGCTCACTATTCACAGTGCTGCTTTTCTAGAAAGGGAGGAAGTAAAAAGGGAAAAAAAAAGCCAAAACCTTTTAATGGTGATCAGCAGCAAGCAAAAAACAAAGTCTACTCACAGGAGGTCACGTATCAAACTGTGCCACTACAGTATTTGCTTTGTTCAATATCTCAGTTATCAGACATCTTTCAACTATAGCTTTGGGAACTATTCTTCAATTTATCAGCAACAAATAAGATATAAGCGAAAAGGAACTTACAAAACTTATTAAAAATTTGAAGTAATTCTTCCATGAGTGATGAGTGATACCACAAAGTGATATGGATATGGAAAAAATATATATTTAAAATATATAATATTCCTTTTCCAAAAGGGAAAATAAAAATAAAAATCATAAGTACTCAAAACCCCCATGATTTTATAACCTGAAATTATATCTCAAATAAACTGGAAAAAATTCAAGCATTACAACTGGTTGTGATCTGTAGGGTTCTGTAGGTTTCTTGTTTTTGTCTTCTTGATTACTTGACAGGCTTTTGCTACAAAATCTCACTACCTAAATTTAGGTTCGTTGACACCACATTGTAGCATATTTGAGCATTGTTTGAGAATTGAAAGATCTAAAAAAAATCAGTTACAAAGTATTCCCAGATAAAACCCATAATCACCACAACATTTATTTTACTAATGAATTAGTATGAAAATCTAAATTTGACATAAAATATTCCAGAAGAAGCCACTCTGAGAAGTTTGCCAAGGAACCATAAGCAGAGAGTAAGAAAAGCATTACTGTATTTTGAATCTACTCAACAAAGATTAGCCTCTAACTTCCATGCCTGAGGAAAATGGTCATTATAAAAATAGAAGGTTTCGGACAGTACTTCCTCTTGCCAGAATACTGCAGATCTGTACAGAATATGCAAGACAGTCAGCATCTACACATCACAGACTTATGAATACATCAAGCTCCCAGAACAGCTTGAAACAGCTCTGTGAATTCTGGTATATTTCCATCTGTACATTTGCAATATTAATACCTTAGTTGATTTTTATGACTTTTTAACTTCTCTCACTCAGTTGTGCCTGGTTCAGGTGTTTCTGCCATGAACACCTGAAGCAAAACTCATCACACTGTTCAAATTTAAAGAAACTAACATACATATGTTCATAGGTACATTAGGTTGGAAAGGACCTACAAGATCATCTAGTCCAACCATCCTCCTATCACTATCCGTACCCAACTACTAAATCAAATCCCTTAGCACCTCATCTAAACGCTTCTTGAACAGCGCTAGAGATGGTGCCTCAACCACCTCCCTAGGCAGGCCATTCCAGTGCCTGACCACTCCTTCAGAGAAAAAATGTTTCCTCAGGTCTAATCTAAATCTTCCCCGGCACACCTTGTGGCCATTCCCTCTCGTCCTGTCATTATTTATCAGGGAGAAGAGGCCCACCCCCTCCTCACCACAACCCCCCTTCAGGAAGTGGTAGAGTGCAATAAGGTCTCCTCTGAGCCTCCTCTTCTCCAGACTAAACAATCCCAGCTCCCTCAGCCGCTCCTCATAAGACTTGTGCTCCAGACCCCTCACCAGTTTTGTTGCCCTTCTCTGAATATACATATCTAACATACAAAAACATAAAGAGCACAGAAACACTCTGAATATGAAAATAGGTGCATACAGTATAAATGATGGTTTAATTTACTGTTCTTCAAAGTTTCGGATGTTAATTATGGCAAGAAGTAATTATTCCTAGTATTCAGAATGAGACTGTGCTCATCTGAGCTAGCACTCCCTTTTTCTGGTATTTCTTTATAATGTACTACTCCCAAACACCAGAAGATGTTTACAATGCATCAGTACAGCACTTTCTGTTAAGCTAGCAGTTCAAAGATTAGCCAAAGTCTCTTCTCTGCTGAGAATGACTTTACAGTGAGTCAATAATAAAAAATACATTAGCAATAAAGTTTACCTTATCCATTAGACTATTCTGTGGCCCTCCTGTGATGCTGTGTAAGGAATTATTTTTCACTTGAGGCACAGAAGTAGCCGAGGAGAGTTCAGTTGCAGAAGAGGCAGATGAGATTTCAACAGGAAATTCTTCTCTTGGTGCCAGGCTAGCAATTGTACGTGTTTTATTGAATGACTGTGATCTTTTGACTGCTGAGGAAACAGCAAGTGCAAAAGGGGATGGTCTCGAACTAGAGTATGGCTTTGGAACTGCAAAAGTTCTTAGAGTTTTTAGGTTCAGTGGCGCTGGCTGAGAGGAGGGAAAACTTGGTGGTTTATTGTTTTTAACAGGAGAAGTGGGGGACTCCATTTTTTTCCCATCATCACTTTTTACTTCATCTACTGAAGGAGAGAAGCTACTTGTCATATGTAAAGAAGTTTCATCAGGTGATGAGATTTTTTTTTCCATCTCATTATTTTTAACTTCATCTTGAGTGGAATTAGGAGCACAAATGGTACTTCTGGCAATTGCAGATGATACATAATGACCTGAAACTCTTCGCTGCATCTGCAGATAAAAAGAACTAGGCTTAGTTGTAGGACTTAATGCATTTGACTTCTCCTGAGTCTCAGAAGAAGCATTTGAATTACTTAAGCTTAGCATCAGTGGGACATGCTGCTTGGAAGACACTGTTTCTGTTTGATTGATCTCGGTGGTAATCCTGGCAACAGATGGAAGCCCATGTTCAGAAATGCTGTTCACTCTGTGCAGCAGATCATTTCTGGCAGCAGGTATATTTTGTAAACCACCCTGTACGTGACCTGCACTTTTTGGAAGATGAGGAATCTCAGTTTGCATTATGAATTCTTTGGAGTCTTCATACCTCAGAGAGTTTTTGGAAGCAGACACCTCTTGCTCTGTATAATCTGATGAAACTTCTGATTCCCAGATCTTTATTGTTTCCAAGGATTTTGGAGGAGGCACAATTTTATAAGTAGTCATTCCAATTTTTGGTATGTAATCTCTTGTAATTTCATTAGCAGGCTTAGGTTTAGGTTTTGTGCCCTGTCTATAAACAGGGTAACCCTTTACAGGAGACCCATCTGGAGTTCTTGCAATTGTTTCTGATGAAATAGCATTACTGCCGTTTGTACAAATACGAATTTCATCTTTCACAGGTATCATTTTTTCATAAGAAACTTCTTGCTTCTGAAGATTTTGTTCTGTTGAAATTTCTTCATCCTTATGTATTCCTTGCATCACTTGAAGACGAGGGTTGTTTGTGTCTGTATTGCGTTGATGGACCATTCTTTCGAATGTGGATGATTCATATTCTTGAGGAATGATCATTTCTTTCTGCGCAGTCCTTCCCAAATTGCTAACCAATGGACCTGTCTGAATTGCAACATCCTGAGTTTTTACTGTGTCCAGGCTTGTTTGACTTGTTTTCTGATCCTGCTTTCCTGGAATCAGTTGAGTATAATTCCTATGACTTATGGTGATGTCATTTTTAGACGTTTGACAGTTTGATAGTCTGTCAACTTCAAGCTTGCTGTTTTCTCTAAAATCTACTGCTTCAATTTTCACCGTCTGCTCTTCTTCCCTTTCATTTGTTGGAATGAGTGCTCTATCACAGTGATCTTTAAAAGTGAGATTCCAGAAATTAATACAGATGCCAAAATGGTTTAACCTTTGCACTTAGATCACTAAGTTCCAAGCATTCAGCAAATTTAACTACAAGGACTAGCTCCTCACTATTATTACTTTCCTTAACAATTACTTTTAAAAGCTATAGATATATTTGCCTAATATTACTGAAAAATTCTCTTCTTACTCAGGTATTCTTCCTTTATTATCAAGCTTCTGGTGTCATGCATGAATAAATAAAAAACCTACTCTAGAATCATTTTAGAAGTGCTAATAAATTTCAGGTGACTATAGTAGGATCCAGTAAGCGGAATTCACAGCCTATTCAGTATTAAATTAGATGCAGTTTTTATTTAGTTCCATATTTGTGGTTTCTGTTCCATGATTTCAATATTAAAAATGTTTGTTAACTTTACAAACAACTACAAAACTGCAGCCAATTCTTGTCAATTCATCTCAAAGAGAATATACCAGAGCTAGAGGTAGTATAAAGAAAATAATCTGATGATCATGATTCAAGAGTTGACAGCATTTTAATTGTCTTAAAAGGAATAGAGAAGTTTTCTTCAACAAAATGAGTGGGAATGGGAACTACTCACCATATTTTTTATTTTGTTCCAAAATTCTAAGTTTCCCATCTTTCTCAAATGCAGCTTGGTCACTGCTTATCTGAGGAGCCTGTAGTTCTCTACAAAGCACAACAGTACATTAAATATGTTGGTATCATTCATTTCAGTAAACAGAAGAAAAGATGCAAGAGAACTGGCAATGTTCTCCAAACACAGATGGAGAAATCATTCTGCCAAACACTGGAGTACTCAACAGAATATTTTTTTTAATGAGAGGAAATGCTGCTACGAAATTTTACCAAAATGACATTCAGTTTCACTCTCTTATGCATGTGTAACATGATCAGTTTTCCTTTTCCTCTTTGTTTATTCGTGCACTTTGAAGAAACCCCATTCCAGTTACAACTCAAGTTTCAGTGAATCACTAAGGCAGTGGCTTATCATTCTTTAACAACATTCTTAAATGTGAAGTCTTATGACATCCTCCAACATTTATGATGTCTTTGATTTCTGTCTCCAGCATAATCTGCAGGGAACTGCATGAGACACCAACTGCATATGAACTGTGCAGTACAGACTTTTTGAAATACTAATGAAAGATATTCTGCTCCTTTCAAGAAATATCTTGAGAAGAGCAAAGAAATATGCATAAAATATGTTACTGGCATATTAAACATTTTGCACATGCATACGTTTGTCCTATGATCAGAGGGGACAAAAGAACCGTTAAGTGCTGGAAAAAAAAATCCTCTCTTTTCAGGAAATACTAAGTATTTGATTTCAAAAGTTAAGTTAAAAATGCCAACATATTTAAAATTTCTCATTAAAAAGCCTATCAGAAGTTCAAACTTCTATCTCTGTTTGTGATACTTCTATTTTCTATAGTAACTAATGCTGTCATTATGAAGATTCGAATTCATTTGCCACATCCAATGTATTAGTTATCACTAGGAATCACTATCATGAAATTAAGTATCTGCTTTGAATCATTTCAAACAATGAATTATCCATCCTCATGTTGCCTGTACAATCCCAAACATGCTGTTGCTAAATATAAATTTTCAAAGTTTTCTGGAAGAATATTAAAGCTCATTCCTGCCCTCTGTACTCTTGCCTATCTTCATCCCCTTGAACAGAGCTAAGGGACTGAATGACAGCCATTTGCAATGGACTGAACTGTTTAAAAACAAACCAGAAAAGAAAAAGGAAACAAGTCACAAAATGTTGGAGTATCAAAGTCGTCAGACATATTTTAAAAAAATCTGAATTACCATAAGATTCTCAAAAACAAATGTCAGGGAAACCCTAGCTCTCATTCTCATCACTGTGATATTGCATGAGGGAAAGGATTTCCAAACTCTGAAATTACAGTGCAGTGTATACTAGATGATACTCAACAGTATTATAGGCCACAGAAGGCTATTAGAATTTAGTTAAGGGACAGGCATGAGGAAATATTCCCATGACAGTTGTCCAAACTGGCATAGTAATACAGGTCTGATAATTTGCAAGTGTGAGAACACTTAAAAATGACAAATAGTTCCTCACAGAGCAGACACACCCAAGCAACTGGCACAGTATGCAGGACAGAACAAAGAAATTGCAAAAACCTTCTTTGCTATGAATTGACAGAAAGACCCTTGAAATTCAGTTCAAAGCTCTCTGTGTTACCTTCAAAGTTTTTAGCTACTGTAGCATTCACACATTTTGGCTTCAGTACAATAATTGAAATAATTCTTGCAATTTAAATTGGGAACAGTAACCAGTTCAGCTGCCCCAGGGAACACATAAATAGTGAATTACATTAACACAATGGGACTTCTCAGGACAATCAACATTCATTTGAAGGAGGCACTAACTCATGTTGGGAACCTGCAAAGTAGAAAGTTTAATAAAAATGCTACAGGGCAAAGCTACAGCATCACCAAAGGAGTTAAAGGGGAAGTAACCAGCAAAGGAGTGTTTAAGGGAAGTAACGTGTCAATTCTCATTTTTCCTGAGAGCAGATGAATAAAGATAGATCAAGATAACGGGCTAATGTATGAAGAAAAAAACAAAAACATAGAACAATAGGTAATTGATGAGCTATAGCAAATATACCAAATACACCAATTATAAGAATGAACTTTTAAATGATAATTTAATTAATCCACTTTGCTCCATGCACCCTATTCCCTCCCCTACTCAGCAAATTGCTGTAGTAATAATGCTGGATATTTTAGAGATGGGTTCAGCCTTTCTGGAGTCTGACTGTTTTAGTAGTAAGGAAAGGATGACTTAAACAGAATAACCAGCAGAACATTTTATCAGTTACGTTGAAAGGCCTCATATGAAGTACTGCGTCCAGAAAAGTGCCAGAAAGAAAGCTAAGCATATTAAGCTAATTCCTTTCTCACAATTCTCTACTCTACATGCCACAATGAAACAGTACCCTGCATTTTACTTGCCTCCCCCATTCCTTCTCCAATGCTCCTTTATTTGTCACAAAGCGTACTTACTTGCCATCTGTACTCATATTTTCTTGTTTTTCTTCCTTGAAGCTTTGTGAATTATCTAAAGAAACAGTGCCAGGAACAGGAACTGATGAAGCACGATCATTTCTTTCAGTTTCCAGTGGTACCTCAGTAGAGCTGAAGGTTGTTGCAGTAACCTCTCTTGTCCTGAGAGAGGTGTCTATACTTTGACTTCCCTCTCCCTCTTGCACACTCATCTCTTCCTTTTCATCAATTTCTTCCAGGCTGTATTCTGAGGTCCTTGCACCTATGCACACAAAGAGAAGAAAAAAAGAAAGAAACGCACCTTCAGTGCATAGATGCAAAGGGACTGTGAAGTCAAACTAAGTAGTTTGATGAAGGAAAACTGAGGAGAATTTTCTTCATAATTTAGGGAGGAGGAAAAAATAAGGACTCAGTTTTAATTTCATAGCGTTTTCTAGTTCTTTTCAGCTTATCATCACGCCACTGTCCATCTGTTTCTGCATCTGTAACTACTGCATAATGTTTTCCTTTGTTTATTTCAAGGACTGAATTAGTACAGATGAAAATATTTGTAATGAATATCATAGAGGCAGATAGTTTATTTCAGACAGATTTCTAACAATTTTCATTAGCTATCCAATGAGGTTTAAAATAAATGGTTCTTTTATATCAGAATAAGTAGATTACAGAACTAAAAATCAAACCAATTCTGAACTTAGCCAATGTTTAGAACAAGCTTGTTCACCACTATCAAAATTTTCCCATAATCATACCAAGAATATTAAAACATATATAGATGAGGTTTATGTACTGCCTGTGCAAAACAAACAAACAAAAAGACAACAACAACAAAAAACACAGAAGAGCATAAAAATATGAATTTTTCAGCTAGACCATAATTAAAAAGGCTGAGGTACTGGTTTAGGACACATAAGAGGGTGCAACTGATGTTAGACTGATAAATATAGTATTTTTTTTTTTTTATTATTTCCAGAGGAATTGTCTCTGGCTTTACTTTCCTGCCAGGAATCTTCCTACAGCAAGAATGCTGATTCATATTTTTCAAGTATTAGTAGGTAGATCATACAATTAACCTCTTGGCTTTGCAACTTGCATTCTGCAAAAAAAAAAGTAAAATAACAATGATTTCATCTACATATGGCGATATGGTGACATGGAAATAACAGAGCCATATATAAGCAGTGCACTCTGATCCAAACAGTATTCTTGTTAGCTTTGCATACATCAATACCTATTAATGCAGTGGGCTGAATCAGCAAGTTTCAAAGCACAATCCAACTCAACACAAAGGCTAAGATTGAAAACAAAATATTAGCTTGAAGCAAGTAAGCCTGAAAATAAGGAGAACCCAGAGCATATTTCTTTAAAAAATAAATAAATCTTAGACCAACTTCACTGCACAAAACGTTATCCTACAGCGGATCCAGCACTTCTACAGAAGTAACACTAAAGACAGAAAAAAAAAACAGAGACCTGTATGCGACTTGGAGAAAGTCTCAACTGAGAACAAAAATGTTGCTTTTCCCAGCATGGTCTTTAGAGCTCAGTAATGGCATTACTGAACACATTCACAGTAGCAGAGCAACTACAAAAGCCAAGCATTTTAGTACTTAATTCTAGTTAGTTTTTTACATCGCTCTCTTGTAATAATGCTTTGCAGCTTTAGACTAAGCACTGTGATCAATGTGTCATGGAGCTGAGTGCAGAATTAATCTAGATCACCAAGGAAAGAGGTGCAAAATTGCAAAATGGTATAAGTGAACTCCTTACATATTACTTAAGCACACGTGCTGATATCAAAGGGATTCCTTAGGACTTCACATCCAGTAAGGCCATTTTTTCTTCCTCCCTCCTTCTCCCCCATCTATTTGATCCTCAGTTTGGTGTAAAATCATACAAGCAGCCAAATACCTCATGAGAAAATTTCAGTAATAGCAGAATGCTGGCAAATATCAAATCTGCTGAGACTAACCCACAACCTATAACAAGGCCTCAAGACAACATCTTCCTCACAGACGACAACTACTATGCTTGAAAATGAGTGAACATTATTACAATTGTTAAGTGACCTTGCAGCATCCCAGAGGCTCAGTTTAGCTCCTAGATGCCATGAACCTTGAGCCACCAACAACCAGAATGTTGTTGAAACCGTGGAACAAAGGCTAAGACCTTCAGTCTAATACTTTGTGGAACTTGACTTATACAACAAAGCACAGCCAGGACTTCTAACAAGACAAACAGAACAATTCTGAAGTTGCTATAGCTTTATACCTAGTCAATGCAGTCATCTCTGTTATTCTTGCTCTGAAGAATTATAACAAAGGTGAAGTTAGTACACTAAATTTCTGTTCCTATACTGATGGGATGAGATTAGCTTGAGTGGGTAGGAGATACTACTGACTTTAATCCTACATGAAAGCCATCTCTTGCTGTGCTAGGATTGCTTCCAAGACTAAACTACAAATGTATAATCCAAAACAACAAAAAGGAAAAGCAAACCTACATATTTTTTTATAAAGTGCTCTCTCTACTGCATCATCAGCAGACTATCAGACTGGCTTAGATTTAGTTTCAGCTAGCAGTTTTAAGTCTGTTACTGTTACTAGCAGACCTAGGCAGCCAGTGTTGCAGCAGAATGAAGTGTTTATGTACCAAATTCAATTACAACATGTAATAACCATCCTTCATTTACATCATGCAGATGAACAGTTTGGATTTTATGACTTTTTTCCAAATCCTTCCTTTAGAGATTTATATGCAATGCGTCACTAAGAATTACTTACAGTAATTCACTGAGTACACATTGCACCCTTACTGTTTATGTACTCTGTATGTAAATACATATATAAGAAACTGCATTTTTATCTTGCGCAATTTTATCACTGCATGGTAAACAGTACTAAAAGAATATTGTTAAAATCTACAGGATGGCACTGTGAATACCCGATAACTGCTTTACCAACTACAAGTGTCCTTTAAGTCTGTAAGAATACAACAGATAACAGAATGACATTTGTTTGTGCCTTTTTACACTTGTTAGTATCTGTCAGAAAGACTGACTATATCGTGTAAATCCAGCAGTGATTTTGCTCAGCTCTATATTCCTTGAAAAGCTTTTTAAGAGAATCTTTAACCAAGAACATTAAATTAAGGGATTTGTTTAATGTAAAATCATGTAAAAATCTGTAACTTCTCTTTAAGAATTTTACTTTCTCTCTTAGAAAAAATTTGAAAGAATTAAGCTTTGGGAAGGGGAACAAAAAAAAAACATAACAGAATAAATTGTTCTTTATAATTCCAAATGTTCAAATTAATTCTCCTTAAATGTTTATTCTGGTAGATGTCTTCATACCACTTTTATCAAGGTACAGTCTGTTTTCAAATGTTGCCTATTCTGAACTATACAGCATAGTTCCAACTAATGAACACAGCGCTACTAGCTATGCAATACTAAGACACCAAATTACCTTTACTGAATGCTCATAATGGTTCAACATTGGGCAGAAGGCAACTCTACTTTCATTACTTAAATTTACTTATTTGCTAAAGGAGTAATGTGAAACATAACTGATTTCAGAACATTAAGTCACAGCTGATCAAAAAACTCAATGCTTCTACAACCCTGACAATTCAAGCAGTATTAACAAAAACAGAGGAAACTACTGAGTTAATGTAATGCTAAAATTATATCCAATTTCACAACTAAAGAGGTTTTGAACTATTTTATCTATTTAAAAAATGCCCAAATTTGATACATAACTTTCAGAATAGGAAGAAGTAAAGAATAGCAAGAGTGCTTCAGGTGAATATTGGTTCTCACAGCAGGTACTAAAGGGACCCTTTACAAAGAGGACTCTAGACACTTTCAGAGATGCCACCAGAGAGCAGTAGTATCCCATGAGGAAAAAACAATCAAAAAGAACTGAGGCTGTGCTATGTAACTCACCTCTGCATAAAAAAAAATGGATTGCACTAAGTCTTCAGCAAAGGACATTATAAGAATACAAGAAGACACCACAAGTAGAACTGGAGAACAAAAAATGTCAGTAACTGTGGAAGTAAATCCCAAGCCTCACATAGGCTGTTTTAAACCCAATGAGGATGATTATTTTTTTTCTTTCTATGTTACAGAATAAATTTTTAATCACAAAAAAAAAAAATCAAATACCTAAAACAGAGGTTACTAAGTCTACGGAAAAACGAACAAGCTATTTCTAAGAAACTCAGGACTGTTTATCTATGCAGCACTTAAGATATTACACTCATGGGAAATGCAGAAATTCTAATAATCCATTTATTTTAAGACAGAAACAAGCTCAAGAACACAAAACAAAAAGCTTAATATTAAGTGATAACCTTGCTCTTCATGTTAGATCCATCACATGTAGATGAACACAGCCTTTAACACAGAAAACTAAGTAATAATAAATATTAAGAATTATTCACTCAATTATAATTCACTACCTTCCTTCTGCTACAACTAGGAAAAGCAATATCCATATATTTGTCAGATTTTCAAATTCAGATTACACAACACAAGCTTCTGCTTATACTTTGTTTATTTATACTTATACTGTTTATTTTACTCATTACTGATGTTTCTGAGGTATTTTGTTTGGTTTTTTTTCTTTTTTTCTTGTACCAGAGACCTAAGGCAGCAGCTGACATTTTCTAGTCTTCCTGTGGTGCTTTTGGTTTGGCTTGTGTTGTTGTTTTTTCTCCTTAACCACTCCAATCACCATTTTGATGGACAATTCCAATAAACTAGTGGGAAAACTAATATATTACAGTTCCTATCAGCTAGCACAGAAATACATGAGCCTCACACACTCTGATTCAAAACAGAAAGCAGCACAGATTCTCTCCTACCCCTAAGGTTACACAGGTTAAGGGCAGCACAATGGGATTCTTGAAACAAGAGTGGGTTTTAGCTTTTGAACATTTTGTTATGGGATATACAAAAGTCATTATTGCCTTGTCTTTTTGGGAAAAAGGGGATAATATTTAGTTTCTTCAATGTGAAGCACAGAGATCAATGCATAATTTACTCTATTTGTTTCTATAGACAGCAAACACATCATTATTATAGAAAATTCTATTTGTCTTTCAGTTGAAACGTTGATTTAATTGATGCATGCTAAAATTAGTACGAACTTGTCCCCATATCTATATCTACAGTATAGTAATTTATTATTACAAATTGTAGCAGTTTATTATGACATACATTTAACTGATATGTTTGGGGAAAAAAAAAAACAACCTGTTTCAGACTGCATTTCAGCAGCTCTTCCTTCCATTTCAGTAGGGATTGGTTCTCTTGACTCTGTTACTGCAAAAGTAATACATGATAAGTCAAGTAACAAATGTTGTCTCTCCATTTCTATATAATATGTTGAATTATGATCTTACAGACTGGTGAGTTCCTCAAGATACGCACCTTCTCATAAGTAACCAGTGCATTTTGTCATATTTATATGACATTTATTATAATAATTTAGATTATAATAAAAGAAATTTATAATAAAATCTTAGGTATTTTTGTTCCTCATAGAGTTGACTTTTTGATCAAATGAAAGAATTATAAAAGAACAGAAGTCAAGAACAAAAATTCTTCTTCGTCGTCCATTTCCTATTAATTAATTAAACCCCTCTATTAATCCCTCTCTGATGCGGAGAAGCAAATCTTCTCTCCTCATATGTGTAACACAAAAACAATTGCTATAGTTAACCTAACAATAAAAAAAATCGGGTGAGTGTGCCTATTTGATACTAATCTTCATGCCCTAAAAGTTTTGTTTTTTCACACTACAAACTTATAGCATTATCACTGCCCTACAATCTGAAGACCTTTAACACTCATATTTTTACTGAAAGTTCTTCTCTTATTGGGTAGTATTTCTTTAATGTTTAGCCAAATTGCTATACCTTCTTATTGCCTCCCAATTAAAGAGTATAAAAAGATTACCAGTCTCATTACTGTTTTCACTTTGATCTTCTGGTGTCCTAGAGGGTGGTGAGGGTGCTTTGCGCTTCATCCGTCGTAGAGAGCTCACAGAAGCTGTGTCACTAAGAGGCAGCGAACCTTTTCTTACTAGTCCTGAAGGGGCCTAAGAATATAGATGATATAAGAAAATATATATATTATATAAGAAAATGATTATCATCAATGAAAGCTAAAGGAATAGCTCTTGTAATTATTCTCCAAATGTATCTTCTTCAAATTAAAAATAGTGAAAGAAATCCTAGAAAATATATTCTAGAGTAATTGAATATATACATAGAGGTGCAAGACAGCAGAAAAAGTCAGTTGTTACATATAACATAAAAGAGCATTTGTATCTCTTTATGCCCTACTGAGGCCATGGTACAAAATTCAAACAAACCTCTAAAAGTAGCTAAAATAGTTATGAAAGAATGTTTCCTTCTGTTAGACACAACAGAAATAAGATACTCTACTCAGATGCTCTACTGCACTGTAAGAAACAGTGATGTCAAAATATTCACGGTTTTTCTGCCAGTCACTCTAATGCCAGAGCATCACATCTTTTACATCAAAGTAGGGCTCCAGGTTTTAAGGCAAAAAAAAAAAAAAAAAAAAAACAAAGTGCAAGGTGAAATGCTCTTTTAAGAACAGCAGAGGATATGGGCATAGTACTCCACTCCTAATTAAAAAAATACTTGCATGATTGAATACTTTCTAATAAGTCAGATCCTGGACTAAAACTTCACACACAAAAAAAAAATCACTTTACACATTTATAGTCTCTCATTCACAGTTTCCAAACTCTTCTACAGGACAGTAAATTAATAGTATTCAGATCTGAATTTTTGCAGTATGGAATGTCAAATTTAATATTACTTCCACAAAATAGGATTTTTAATTATTAAATCATTCCTATCTTGCTGTTGGGTAGGTTCTATTTCTTTATTTGTGGTATCTACTCTCCAGGCTGCTGGCCTTCCATTCTGCACACACACACTGCTGCTCTGTTCGGAGGTCTGCACCCTCAGCTGACCTAGGTGGCACTGAGCTCTATGCTCGCTCACTCAGCGAAACACATGTCACCGGAGTTCCACCTGCACAAGAAAGGGTCTATGTGTAGGGCGGGAATAACATTCTCAGTATAAGAGCACAAATACTCCTAGGAGATTTTTATAAGCCTCTCTACTGCCCTTTGCATTCAAAGAAATAAACGGTTTGCGAAGAGATTTCAATAAAGTACTAAATGTTCCAGTTACAGTTCAAGTGTTGAACAGATTTTCTCAGGAATTACTCAACATACGAATATTAAGAGCTTTCAAATCCTAACAAAGACTGTAATGTGAAAATAGTACTTTAAACAGATGGAAAAAATAATGGTACTGAGATATGTTTGACAAAGTTTCAGAATGCAGATCTGGGCATTCATTTGTCATACCAACTGCCAGTGATAGCCAGCACTTTATCAGTTGCACTTTAATTAAAGTTCATGTTAGAATCCCTGAAGTTAAAGAAGAAACAGATGTAAACACTTTTGTCTTAATTTCCGCAACAAAAGATTTCCACTTTCCACACTTACATGTTCCTCATCCTGGAAAAAACAAGCATGGATATGAAACATTTTAGCCTGAAACATGCACAGACGCATTTGGCACCAAATCCCACACCAGCCTAAGCCAACTCTTACAGAGACCATTGCTTCCCACGTTCCAGCCTCTCTAGGCTATGGCAGATGTGGTGCCTGACCCTTCCTAGCATTTTAGAAAAGCAAAAAGGCAATTAAACCTAGCTAGTTTGCAGCTGATGGAATAGAAGAAAAACATTAAGTACTGGGGAAAGAATATAGTGGAACATTTCAGTGTGTTCAAAAGCATACCATACAAAATTGGTCAATATGTATGTATTTTCATATCATCAGTATCCCTTGTGTTTCAAGGGAGTAGGTTTAGAAAAGGCTACACAAGGGAATGAAATAACAAAGCACATTGCTAACCATACTACTAGAGTTCCTTTCTTCCTTTTGTACAAGCACACAGACAACTGTAGCAGGAAAAATTAAAAATAAAATACTAATTAAAAATTAAAAAAAATCAAAAACAGAGGAACAAAAATGTTGTATTTACTCTTATAATGCCTAATTCCATTTCATGATTAAGCTCTCTAAAATAATTCTACTTAGTCTAAGTACTATAAATGAACCAATAAACCTCTACCCTATTGGAAAGAAAGAAAGAACATAATATATTTGGAAAATCTCAGTTCACGGCATTCTGTACAAGAATCCAAACCTTACTAATCTCTCCCACCATTTGTCTAAATTGTGCACATTTACTCTAGCTATAAAACTTGCTAGTACAACAAGAGATAAATAAAAAATAAAAATAAAAAATAAAAATAAAAAATAAAAATAAAAAATAAAAATAAAAAATAAAAATAAAAAATAAAAATAAAAAATAAAAATAAAAAATAAAAATAAAAAATAAAAATAAAAAATAAAAATAAAAAATAAAAATAAAAAATAAAAATAAAAAATAAAAATGGGGATAAAGTCAGGTACTTAGTATATAGGAGTCATAGATGGATGCAGTATTCACATCAATTCCAAATTAAATCAGATAGCCTTCAGGAGAGCTTAAGCAAAAGACCACAGGCTGCTCTGAGCAATGCCATCCCACAGTGAGCACTGGCTCTAATGAAGACCTCCTAAGGTTCACATCACCATGGTGCTTGCTGTATCCTTGCTTTACTGAGCTTCTGGTCTAACTTTTGAAGTTTGGAACTCATCCCCCTCAGCAATCTTCCAAGTTGTTCCATGACATTGACTAATAAACCTTTTCAGGAACACTTAATGCTTTAGTTGCTTCCTAGCCCCTGTATTTTCCTCCCACTCCTCCTTTCTTTTCTTTTCTAACAGGGAGACTGGAGATTTCAATTTCTTTAAGAGTTACAGTTGAGTAAAGAAAAGCAAGCTGTATTTCTACAGTTGAGATGTTCTATCCATCATTCTAAACTGTACATGTTTTGACTAAAAATCTTCATCCTCATCCAAGCATAGCTTACATATGCTTTTTTATAGTAACTGGAAACAGTATAAGGAGACACTAATATATATATATATATATATAGAGAGAGAGAGAGAGAGAGATCACTATTTACTTTTTATAAAAAAGCATTTGGAAGAAAATAGCAATTTAAAAGAAACGCTTTTCTTTTAAAAAAATGTCTATTACTAGAATACTTCATCCACTTTTATGAAAAGAGAAGATACACAGAATGCATTATGTGCTTAAACTTTGCTAGCTCTAAACATACTTCTGGCAAGAGCCATCTTGCCCAAAATTAGAACCAATATGTAAGGGATGGATTTTCCAGTTTGATTTAACATTGAAATTACTAGACCAAAATACGGCACTTAAGCTGTACTAGTCATCTCCTGTCTTGCAAAGAACAAATCATGCTACATAATTTGTAAAAACTATACCCTTACATCCATCACACTAATTTCTCACCTAGAAATAGGAAAACATCTTCAAAAACTAGTTACATAAACATTCTGAAATTGAGGTGGAAAAAAAATCCATTCTGATATGAAATTAAGATAAATGTGCATGTAAAGAGAAAGTAGTTCCTTTTTTAAAATAAGAGAAGCAATGAAGCTGAAGGAAGTAAACGTTAAAACGCTTTTTTTACTGTGAGAAATTGGGCTACAATACACTGTGAATTTGAAGAAAGACAACAGTGAGAACACTGTTCCCTTAAAGTTGGCTCATTTCACTGCTGTCTAATGCTATGACTTTGGCATGTTTCTATCAAGACAAAGCAAACAGTTTATCAAGGCAAAAATGCAGACGTTAAAAAAGAGATTTGCCTATAATAATGCACACACAGAAGATGATCCTTCTCCATTGAAGGAATTATGCATCCAGGCTGCTAAATAAACAGAAGACTTCAAAATTTAGGTATTCTTAAAAGCTATATAATGGGACACCGCAATAACAGCGGAACTCCCAGACATAATGAGAGCCTAGCAAACACACCAGATATCCTGGATAGTAACCTGAACTAGACTTGAAGATGTGGCAGCATGACACACATTTTCAACTGTGAGGAGTAGGAAAGAGCAGATTTTATATCATTTACAGTAGAACATAATTATCTAGTATGACTGTTGTACTTGCTGCATTACTGATAAATGAATTGGACTAAAAGATTGCTTGTTCAATTAGGTTTGAAGAACTACTAATACGTTTGATACAGATAAAGAAACACAACTATCAAAATTGATTTTATTCTACAGTGCTCATTTGTCTCATTTCAAATTCTGTATCTAAAATAACAATTATCGAGGTAAAAACTGATTCTCCTTGTATAATTAAGATAGTGCCCAATCTAATTTAAAAGCTGCAAATGACACAGTCATCACTCAGACAACACTTCTACCTAAGTATAATTATTTTATTAATGTTATTTTATGTTGTCCCTCACCTAACACTGTTAGTAAGGGAACTGTTTTTCTATTTTACAGTTAAGTGAAACCAGAATTCTCACCATCTAGAGGTACCTTCTGTTTATTTTAGAGACTTTAGTGGAACAACTAATAAACAAGCTTCCAAGTCTTCCTATTGCCAGCATTACTCAATTTGTGCTCAATCTGTTGGGAGGTTTATGTTAGCGATGCTGTTCTACTATATTTTTTCTGTTCTCCTAGTTATATATGTACAGTTTTGAAAATCAAGAGTATGGATCATCCACATGAAATAGAAAAGTCTAGGGTAGAAGGGACTTCTGGACATCATTTGGTCCAACGTTCTGCTAAAAGTAAGGTCCTAGGTTATTCAGGAGCCTACATACTTTCTATTAAAGTGATTCTACCACGTCTCTGAGAATTTCATTGTTCAATTGTTCTCATAGTGAAGAATTTTCTTATTATATCTGAATGCATCTCCTCTGAATTAACTGAAGTATGTAAGTTAATCCAGTTACCACACATTTTTATGATGAGGTACTTCTAAGTATTAGAACAGTGGCAGTAAATAGTCTAGTTTTTACTAGAACATTAAGTTTTCAATCTTTAAACATCATGGTGCCTCCTCATTGCACCCTGGCGTGTTTATAATCTCTCCCTTGAACTGCAAGAACCAAATCTGGATGTAGTAATACAATTATGGACTAAAAATTATCAAGTACACTGGAATCAAAGTGGAACAATCAATCACACAGCTGGACCCCTTGCTGACACTGCTGCTTGAGATTACTCCTTTCCAGATGGAGATTTTCACATGCATCATTGTTAAAGCCCGCTCTGTTCCAGACTGTCATGATCTCTCAGAATGGTGGTTCTTCAGGGATACCTACCTCTCCTCTCAGTTTAATGTCAACTCCAAGATTACTGCAGGTAGATTCAATTGCATCATCTAGATTGTTTATACTGTTTAACAGTTCCCTGATCAAGCTGAGTAGTATATGTACTCTTGCAGTCCTTCATTCAACAGATCATACTTAACAGAACGTGTATAGGTTGCTCCAAAAGTAATGCTTCCTATTTACTTCCATGAAAACTAGAACAGATATAAGGACCACAATAGCACTATTTGATAGAGCAAATTCTCTCCTACAAAACACTATTTTTCAGCATAGTCACCGCCATTAGCTGTGCACTTTTGCCAGCAATGACCAAGAGCCTGGAAAGGAAAATGTTGCCCATGCAACATTGGCCCAAACAGACAGAAGTCAGAAAAGACTAATTCTGGACTATATGGTAGGTATGGTAGGACAGTCTAGCCAAGATCGGCAATACTCTCCATGGTCTTCAAACAGGTATGACCTGATATTATTGTTTTGCAAGAGAATAATTGTGTTCTTCTCTGGCCTGACTCTGGAAATTCAAGCCTTCTGTTTAGTTAGTATAATGACATAGAGGTCAGAGTTGAGGGTTTGTCCAAGATCCAGGAAATCTGGAAGGATTACACCTTTACTATCCCAAAAGACAGTGCACATCACATTACCCACTGTGGGCTGCTTCTTCAGTGGAAAATTGACACACTGTCTCTTTTTGGACTGCTGTTTTGACTCTAGCTTTGCACATGGTATTCTTTCTCTTCCTGCATGAGCATTTGTGGGACTTGCCTTACACAAACTTTGCAATATTCCAGTGTTGCCACTGTCATTTCCAATTGCACTGAAGCCGATACTCAGTTCTATAAACAGTTCCCTGGTCACAGTCCATCATTCTTCATTTTTCCTCATTTTGTGGTGTGACAGCTGTGCATAGCTACCAAAAGATGGGTTGCCTTTCACATCACAATTGTCACTGCTGAAATGTACCACCCATCACTTCACTGCACTCACATTTGCTCTTTGGTCTAGATATATGTACAGCAAGAGCCAATGAATGCCACTGGTTGCAATTTTTTTCCCTCATGGAAGAACTGAATGACATGTGCTTCATATGCACTTCCATATCAGATGCCACTTTGACAAACTGCCCCTCTGCTGCCATTTGTTGCCCAGCCACAGAATGTTACAGAATACTGGAAGATTCAAGCTCTACCGCTATGCTACCAACATATGCTTCTGAGGTTGTGGGTCAGCATAGTGAAAAAAGAAGGCATTACTCTAGGAGCAGCCCTTATGGATAGGAAAAAGATGAGATATTTTACATGAATGAATAAAATTCAAAATACACAGCAAATCTTCACACACACTTAGGTCCTGAGCTTTCCAGTACCACATAAAAACACAATCAAATTAGAATTAAAGAGGAGTCATTTCAAAGAAATCTTCTTTATGAGTTATTCAACTTCTGCCAATTACTTTAGATTAATAAAAAATGTCAGTATGAAATAATAAATCTAAGTTATTTTGTTGAGTGACAGATTCCAACCCAGCAGTCATACTTTACTGTTAGACATAAGAGGATATTAATCATTAAAAGCATGTTGACACTAATATAAATTATTTTCCAAAAAATTGAATTCTATTAGAAGACAAACACAATGAGGTAAAAAAAAGAAAAAAAGAAAAGCTTTTTTTCCCCTCCAAAGTTCCTTTTATTAGAATACAAAAAGAAACAAGTTGTCTTTTATAATTATAAAACTTTCAGCAAGATACAACGCACAAGAACTTATGTTAAACAGTGCTCTCTTGTGGTCCTTTGCATCAGTGAATGAGCAAATCAACATATAAAGTCACAGCTTAGAATTTCTTTTTTCTCCAAGTCTAACAAATATTAAATACCTCAGACTTGCATTTCATTTAGTGAAAGAATTTATAACTCTAGCGTGCAATAAACTTCATTTACAGAAGACCATCTTTGATTCTGATTTTAAAGAAAAAAAGAAAAAAGGGGGAACAAAAGGCAATTCTCAATTTAAAATGATAGTTTTAGACTTGAGCTTTAATTGCCTCATTTTTTCCCCAGATTCTGTTGTCTGAATTTCTGCAGTGCAATGGGTATACAGGTAACTGAATACACACCCAGCACACCATAGCTTCAATTAAATATACCCCCCATTTCACTAAAATAAAACTTTAACTTGCTGGAAGCACAACATTCTTAAGATTCCTTCCCAAGATTTACACCTTTTTCAAGGTAGCATAATGAACAAACTACTCTATCTTATATAAATGAAACAGTAAAATGACAAGAAAAGAATTCCATTACAAGACATGCTAAAATGAGACAATGTAAACAAAAATTTAAATATGTGTAAACTTCAAAAACAAACAAAGAAAAAAAAAGACTAATAATTCATCCAGAAGAGCAGGAAGGTCATCACAGCTTATATAAAAAAAGTGCGTTGCTTTTTCAAAATAGATCAGCTACTTTGGATATACAGTACAAAGATGAGCAGAAATGCATCTTCCAATTTCTGTAGTTATTTTCAAAAGCAAGAAATAAAGCAACAGCTTTATTTCCCGTCAATTTCAAGCATCAGCAGATATATAACAGGATTATCAATGTTATCAGCTTGAAACTTCTTGGTTTAGGAGAAGGGAAACTAATGCAACTAACCTGTTGATTCCTATCAAGGCTGTTAGATTTCACAATATCAGGGTCTGTCCTGACTTCTGCAAGTTCCTGGGGGGCACTCTGAGAATTTGGCATAGGTGGTAGAGGAGCTCTCCGTTTCTTCGGCATTTCAGATGGCAAAGTGTTTGAATCATACTGCTTGCTGACAGTACTAGATCTCATGGTAAATGTTGGCCTTGGCTTGCTCATTAATGGAGTTGCTGGGGCACTGGCAGTCTGGGGATTTGGGTGAAAGAAAAAAAAATGTATACGTTACTTAAACTTTCTGAAAAACATTCAATAGTGTTGATAGCTCAATATGAATATGTTTATAAATTTCTGCTTATACAGTTATCTTACTTGTTCTCTTTTTTTCTTGCTTCGTTGAAAAAAGCTGAAAAACCCTTTGTTTTCTTTCTCTTTTAGAACATCTGAGTTTTCAGATGCACGGTAGGAGTCTAAAACAGGAGACAAGAATTCTAGATGTTATTTAATGCACAGTTATTTCTTCTGCATTCTTACTATTTCAATGTCTGTCATAAGCCTTCTGGAAGAATATAAAAGCTCATTTCAAATAGTTGTTAATAGTTTTTCTAAAAGATGTAAAATGAACAGGTTTCCTACCATCAGTGTTCTTCCCCTCTTCCTCAGTGCTCAGAATAGATGAGCTTCAACTGCTATTAATATCTCCAGCACTTACTCCAGCCCATCCCACTTGTCAAATGCTACAGTTCATAAGAAAAGCTACAGGAGGGAAAAGAGCATCAGCCTCCCTATTTTCTAGCAGCTTAAACACATAGCACAGTGTGAAAGTAGGGCAGGCCAGGTACAGGCCTCCACATGGTATAATCACTGAAAGACCAGATAGGTGCGTGCATGTAACTGGCATGGCAGTAATGGTGATAAATAACCAAGTCTTGCACAATGTATCCTGCTTTACATGCCTTTATTCACACAGACCTGTAAATTTAAAGGCTGTCGCTCTATAATTTTTACTAGATTTTATTTTCGTAAGGAAATCCCATTGAATGCAAATGCAGTAACCAAGAGAAGGCAGTAGCAATACCACAGGACCACTGCGGTTAGGATGTGCTAGGATGAATATAAGCACAAGTATAAATTTTCAAACAATCTATGCATGTAAAAACAAACAAAAATCCTTTATACATAGTTGAGTATATACATTTGTACTTTTTTTTTAGTACACGTTTATGATAGGTCAGAAATAACAGCTGAAGTCACAGTTCAGCAGATGTTTTTACAGGAGAGAATAATAAAGTCATGTAAGTTCTACAGTTTTGCAGCTTATTTCAGTAAGGCCTACCTTTCAGAGATGGCAAGTCAACTGGTGAAGTGGCTATAAGAAAGACAAAAAAAAGACAGAAAATGTCAAGTTGAACCAAGAATGCAGCTATAAGTTACAAACACAGAAAATCAAGCTGAATCTTAGTTGTTAGGAAAGACAACTGAAGTAAAAGAATGCATATTTTATCACCCAATGCAATATACAATTTAAGAGTGAGGCAAAAGATATACAGTGCAGACTGAAGAGGAAAACTAGTACATAAAATAGGTTGCACTGTAAGTTTTAAATTGCCCACAATTTGGAAAACAAAAAAAGAACATAACGAAAATATAGTCTGAGTAAAATACGATTTAAATTGTATAAAGGTACACCATCATCTACTTTCATGAAAAAAAGCTGAAAATCGAGAGCTTTTAAGTTGTTAGCAAAATGGAAATGCTAAACTATTTTGTATTGAATGAGTTGCAGTATATCTGCACTTCATAGAGGGTCACTGCCTTGTGGGAAGCGTGTATTCACTTGAATCCTCTCCTAAAGATTTTTGGCTGTTACTTTATTCAAATGATGCATAGTTCATGCTGCATCAAAGGCAGTTCTGCCAGTCTGTAGAATAAAGTGGTAGTGAGATGGCAAAGAAGACAATTCACTATGGGTACACAGAGTCCAAATAACATGTTTAGGAAACAGGTGTTTTGGTTTTTTTTATTGTGACAAAAAAAATATTTTATGGTTTTCTCCATAGAAAAGGGTCATATTTTCCAAATCTGACATTTTCCTGCTGTTCAAGACAACTGGCTTTAGGAAGTAATTTTTAAGCATAGTTCAATAAAGACAGACTTACAGCTATAGTTAAAACCAGGAACAGAACGTGCACACAAATGTAGGCAAGTTAGTTAATACTGCCCCTGTTGGACCATGATTAAAAGGATAACTATTGATCCTTCATGATCTATGTGAAATTACCAAACAATACTCAAATATTACACTAAAAAGCATTATCACAGTATTCAAATATTTCAAAAATTTAGAACAAAACTACATTTCTATTATGTTTGTGTTCTCAGCTCACCACAATCCTACACATTCTCTATTAGCTAAAGGGAATAAAGCATCGTTGGTAGTTCTTGAGAAAAGGCATAGGAAAGAAAGGGATTCTTTTTAAAGGATGCTTTGTATTTGGCCACCTTTGCTAGTTCCTTGGGATAAGTAACGGTGCACTTGCTCCTGTTTCAAATTTTGTGGGTGGATCATTTTCTCACAATTCGGTATGTGTTTCATTAATTTCTTCATGAGTTTTTTTTTCTTTAACAAAACAAACAAAACCAAACTCACACTGAAGCAAAAAGTACATGTTATTAATACAATACATAATTATCTTTCCATAATACCAATTTACCAAAGATATCTTAAGTTTTCTTACCTCGACTGATATCCATGGCATATAATTCTCTTAGTCCAAGATCATTAAGAGATTTTGTCACATCAAGGGCTTCTTGAGACTGGTAATTTTTCAGTAGCACAGTGTGTGAAGGATCAAATTCACACTTACTGCAGATAATTGGTATGAGTTCCTGAAGAGGTGAATGTGGACTAACTCTTACTACTGTCTTCTGTGTCTTCTTGTAGTTTATCACTACCCTCACTGTTTGCTAAAGAGAAGAGTTCCAATAAACATTCTGCACAAATTCTGAAGCAACCAGCATTTTTCTAATAGTCTTACACTAATCACAGGAATTCCCATTAGGTCTAGATTCAATGTTATATATTCAGTAACAGTAAAAGAGAAACTAATAAATCATTTGTAATTCCTTTTTACCCAAGGAAATAGTCTGCTCCTTCAGTATCTGTCATTTGTCTGTCCAGCAGAGTACACACCTGGACTAGGATGCCATACCAGGTTACATTAGGTAGCTAGAGAAGACAGTAGAATGAGCAATAAGTATGCGCACAGAATGTGTGCACATGACCAAAGTAAAAAGGGCAGGTGACCTTGTGCTTTAGACAGATTAAAACAAAAATAGAAAACCTACAAAAAAAGCAACAAAAAAACCACAGTATACTTCCATACTGTCAGAGAAGGACAGAGTTTCAGGCAACTCCCAGAAATTGCTTTAGTACTTCTAAAAACCCCTGATTTCTTGAGGGTATATTATAAATAAACAAACAAGCATAACTATTAAAAACCTGTAGTACGTAACAAAGGAAAATGAACATGTATTCAGAAGGCTGTACAGGTACTGTATTTGTTTTTTCATCCACATATGTCACACACAGCATGACAAATGTTACAAGTTTTTGATTTACAATTTGCAGAAGGCCGTATTCAGCCACACTTCATCTTTGAAAATGTTCAAATAGACACTAAGGCATAGGATCTCAATATTGTAACATCTCTTTTGTCAGCAAAAAAAATGCTTGACAACAAATTAAGGTACATTTTTACTCTAAGAAGAGGTCATCTATAATGCACTGACATGCTTTTCACAGGGGTGCATAGCAGAGGATGAGAAATAACAGGAAAAGCTGAGCAGAGGCTGAGCTATCAGCTTAGTTTGTTGAATACAGTACACAATAATAATTCTAGTTTCTCAGAACACTAATTTTAGTCCTCACCTCTGGTATCACTGGAGCAGGTTTCTTCTTATCCATTTGTTTTGGCTTTACAATCACCTTTTCCACTTCGAGCATTCCCACTGGTGTATTAGGTTTGAATTTAATCTGGCTGTTTTCTGCTGATACCAACTCTATAGTATAACTTGAGGGATTTAAATGATACTGCGCACAGAGAAAGATCAGCAAATCCATCATGGGCTTCCTGTAAAATGCAGATGAAACCATCACAACAGATGACAATTAAGCAGGCAATGAAACAAAGCATGATGCTAATTATTTACCCTTCCATTACTAAATAATTACTGTTGGGCACCAATTTTGTGTATCTTCAATTACAAAAACAAAATTAAAAACAAAAATGATTTAAAAAAAATCACCAAAATAAAGCAGTTTATTCAGAAGTATAGCAAGTGCTAGAGCAAAGGGGGGCATTTCTGTTTATGTGAAGAGATGCTTTCCTGAGACCAGCATGGAGATGTGGATTAGCCACCTCATTTGACCTTTAGTGAGAAGTACAGTAGTTGTGATGAATGCCCTTCTATTCAGTAAAGAAGTTCTCTTCCAAAGCTTAAAATTTTGATAGCTATTTGGAAGTTACAAGAGGCATAAATTTACAGAAATTCTGAACACAAGCCACATGGAAGAAGCAGGTGAAACAAAGCTTGAGGAAGTCACCTTTTAAGGATTTGGAGTTTGCAAAACAAGAGCCATGCATTAAATACAGAAGAAGAGGAAGAAGCTAAATCACAGCACAGAAGGTAAATCCATTTCTTGATAAAACCTGCATGATGCAACAGATGTCCTTTCCACAGTGAACCATGTCAAAGCACATTTTAAATACCACTATCAGTATGCCCTTTGCTCTTAGAGAACAGTAAAATAAAAGCACAAAGCAGCATATTAAGATAGGCTGAAAATTCCTACTTGCTACTGGAACGAATTTATTAAAGTTGTATTTTAAACAGAAGTATAAAAGAAAAGTTAAATGTGCTGAAGATAAGAAGAATACGATATCTTCACATGTTATAGGAATTAAATACAGTTATAGAATTATTGGGTCACTGGAGCACAAAAGTCCTAAATTTTGGAACTGGATAATCATTTTTAAGAATTTCATGTAGGCATCCTCCACATCTCTCAATTACAACTACAAACATGGAAATATACCACCTACTTTGTCGCACAAGGATGTTATGAAAATAATATAGAAGTTTGAAGCAATCAAATGATATGTTGGAAAGAGTACTGAAGTGTCTAAGTGAAAATTAATGCAAAACTTGGACAGTATGGCTTTCTCAAAATTCTAGATGTAATCTTATAACAGATGAAGTCTTCTGGTAGCATAACAAAATGTTGGAATAGATATCTTCAAAGAATCATCAAGCTAAGCAGAATCCTAGATGACATAAAGATCAAGAATATATTTGTACATTAAGTATGAATTTTAACAGACTTTCTATACAATTTGTAGAAAGAATTAAGAATAGTTGAAGCTTAGAAATTATTGTCATACTATTTCTTCCCCATTAATAAAGCCCAGAATCTAATTCCTATTTTCACCTGTCCTTAAAAGACAGGCTGTACATCCCTTAAGCAGACTGTATTCTAATTTCTAGCAGCCTGGACTCCCTGGTGCACATAGTACTCCTTCCAGTTTCTTCTCTCTATCCAAGAAGTTACCCATTACCTTTACTTCTGGCTTTTTTTTTTTTTTTTTTTTTTTTTTTTTTTTTTTACACACCAACTTGCACCCTTACTCTGGTCCTCAGCTGCAGAAGCAACATAAGAATTCTGAAGAACAGCAGGCTAGAAATTCACAGGCAGAGGTTACAGAAAGCCCTTCTGTGGAAATGCACCATGTTGAAGGGGGCAAACCCTCACCTAAACTGGTCACAAATAGTAGTAGACCAATAACTGAGAAACACAGCTGCTCACAAACAACAGGCAGGTACTTGCAAATTAGTACATAAAAGCAATGTTACACAGTAAATTTGCTTTCCGTTGGTACTTCCAAAAACAACTTGTGTGACTGAAGGATGTCAGACTAAGTCCCCCCACCCTGTTGGAGGCCAAGATTCTACCTACAGCTGCTTTAGATTTCCTTAGAATTATACAAAAAATTTGTACTTTTTGTAATCACATTCTACAAAACACCTAAAATTAAGTTTGCTAAAGCCTTCCAAGAATGGAGGTTCAGAAATACATGTAATACAGTAAATTTAACAGCTTTCAGAATGAGTAAAACTAAGAGGTGCCTAGCAGCTGTTTTAGAGTATAATATCTGCTGGCATTTATTCATCTAACTTCAGTAACATTTTTATTTGCAATTACTTTAAACTCATTACATTACTTACTTTTCTAGAAATCCCTCATCAGGAGTACTCCTGCACTCCTCTATTCCTTATCTATTTTCCTCTGGTTCTTCCCACATGAATAAATGACAGCAAGAAGTGGCTAATAGTTATCTCATTTATGATGAGCTTCCATCTAGAGTGCATTAAACTGTATTATGTTTATAGCATGTTAAGTTCAAAACCAACAATTAGAGAAATCACTTTAAATATTGGATTGCGGGGTAAATAACTCCCAAGGACGGTACTTCATAAAGAAATAGTATAGATGATGGTATATTTTGAGTAGTTCTATATAGACAGTATACAAATAGTACAAAAGAGAAGATGGCTCACCTTCAGGATGCCAAGGCTCGCAGGGGACTCCACGTAGGAGGGATCTCCAAGAAGAGATCCTTTCCTGGTGGTGGTCAACCCTTAAATGGGGTTTGGGAGAGGTGGAGCCAGGCT
This sequence comes from Cyrtonyx montezumae, assembly GCF_038088225.1. NCBI lineage: Eukaryota > Metazoa > Chordata > Aves > Galliformes > Odontophoridae > Cyrtonyx > Cyrtonyx montezumae. Next base: position 19,415,332 of record NW_027072078.1, on the reverse strand, counting down.
CCACCCCTTCCAATCACACAGGTATATCACCTCCACCTGTGCGCCCATGGCTGACTCAGTGCTCACCTCAGGTGACCAATCAGTGGTTCAGGCCATGATTCGGCAGTTCCCATACACTGGATCAAGTGTTTAAAGAAAATATGCATCAATTTTCTACATCCTGCTTGCTACTTTTTTTTAAATAATATATTCCTACCTAATCATGTTTTAGAGGCAAGGTTTTTCCATCGTGAGAATAATGAGAAACACCACCAAATAGACAAAACTCCATTAACAGCCACCAAAAATATTACTAGGTGGGGCTGGAAGATTAACAAAAAAATAAATAAAAACATACATAAAATAAACCTACACACAAGCAATTTGGCTTCCTACAAATCTCTGATTATTTCAGTCTGGAGCAACCTGGATAAAGTCTTTGTTAATGCTATTCTCTAAAAAGAAAAAGGCATTTGTTTTGATGGAGAACAAGAAAAAACACCAAACCCTCCAGAACATTTTACTAACAAATGTAAGTACAATAGATTTTGGAAAGTAGGGCAACCCCACAAAGCTTGCTATTCACCACACAGAGTAAACCAACAGTTCACTAAGCAAACCCTAATGACTGAAACTGCTCAAGAACGGATCAGATAGAAACTCAAAATGCTGTAAAGAAACAAATTCAGCCAAGCTAAGGTCTATCCAAAATGTGTCTGAAATAAAAGCCATAAACACAACCCAGGAAAATAATTCGAATGACAAAGTCCAAAAAAATTAACTGTAAGTTAGTTTACTAGCATATACAATTGAAACTAATTATTCCATTTAGAAAAAATCTTTCTCAAACCACATTTCTTCTTTGGGGGAAAACAAAACAATCAAATCACTAAAGAATGAAATTCGTGAAGTTAGTTTTCATTTTCTTCTTTGGCTGCAAACAACTCTTGAATCCTGTGCTGTATTTAGAACTAATGAGAAGATTCAAAAACTTCACACAGAAAAACTTTTTAATTACAAATAATCGAAAATATATATATATATATAATAGCTTTGTTAACTACTTTCTCAGAAGCACGTACCATCTCCAATAGTCACTGCTTCTTGACTTGAAAATAAATAAATGTTTGATCAGAACACCATGAGAAATACTTCAATTTTGAATAGATGAACTGAATCACTATCAGCAACAACTACAAAATACAGACTGGTGTCTAGGCTTAAGTAAAAGAATCCACACAGCAAACCCTATGCCAGAAGTTTCAGAGTGAGCAATGAGTGATTAGTTCAGTCCTTTCTTTCCTCAGTCTCTCAGTTCTTTGCTTTAGTTATCCATAAAACAACTCAAGGATCCAAAACTACACTCTCTTGCAATCTTCCTCTCTTACATCAATTTAGATACATCAGATCCATTTTGATCAGCCACTGCATACCACTCACGAAGGATATCTACGTACACAGCATCTTGTTCCTGCTATCCACTATTCCAAAGATGGGAAAAACCACCCAACTTCATCTGAGAACTGTGGAGATGTTTCTTGCAGCACATTGTTGTACAGATCCCCATTTATCTTTGCCCCCAGATATGAGATATAAAAAGGTATTTCCACCTCTAAAGCTTTAAAATTGTCCATCTCTGGTTACGAACAAGTAAGACAACTCAGCAGATTATGTATTTATGTCATTTTCAGTGGTGTCTTGCTTATCTGGCCACAAAACAATCGTCTAGATGAAGCAAAGCTAGAAGAAAAGATGCTTTGAAATGTGCTTCACAGTGAAGTGAAACGCTTCATGCACAGTATTCCCCTTCATTCTGAATGAGCCCAGGAGTGCAAATACAGGTTATTTGTCAGAGTACCATTTAAGAAATGGACACAAAATCTCACAGTTGAAAAAATATGTATATTAACCATGGGATATTAAAATTGACTGGGAAACGTGTGTACTTCTCAATAAGCCTACGAGTCCTTTCTTAAATAGTAATAATATGCAATGGAATCTGACTGAGTGAAGATATAAGCAATGTTCCCTTCCAGCACTTTGTTCTGCAGAATGCAACACGCTGCACACGTTGATACTCACAAGCATGGATAGAAGGAGTGAAAAGCATGGGGAGAACTGCTTGACAGCGTGCATTTGGAATCTCATCTTTAAGAAAGTCAGAAAATAGAGGAAGGCACAATATTTATAGACAAATATTCCTTGTTGTAAACTTGCTAGCAAGGACACTAAAGTATCGCAGTAGTAACCAAATATTTAAGAATATCTGTTTTTAAGACATATAACATAGGAATTAATTTATCCTGAAAAATCAGATGGAGTCTGGAGAAAAAATGATAATAATCCATAAGAGTTCATCAATTGCAGCTCTGACACTCAATGTCTACAAAACGACTTCATCAACTCCAGCAAATGACAAAGCATGCAAAAAATTTGAGCCACAGCAGCCACTGTCTCTCATTATAAGGTGAGGTAGGTGTAACTTTGTGTTTATGTTACTCAGCATAGGCTGCCATTCCAATCACTGTGATCCACGGTATTTTTTCAGCAAGAATAGAATGTTAACAGTCTCAATGGTTTAAATTCCAGAATTTACGATTTCATCTCACCAGTCAGTTTCTGATCTAAAAGTGACTTGAGAGTTACATGGACAACCCCATTTAATCCATTAATAGACAGAAGTATTTATTCCAAATTAATACTAGATTTAGCAAAACTTACTTGATTTATTAAAAAAAAAAAAGTTTCCCGAAGCTGTAACTAGAGGATTTCTTTGAAGCATTATAGATTTTGTATGAAATGATGATTTTTAGGACTCCTGGTAAGCAATAAGTAGAAGAGCTGAACACAAGACTTTGCAGCTTAGTAGGAAGCAGGAATGTCTAACAGAGAAAAATCATATCTGAAAATTCAGTGTACCACACAAACCAGTATTTTTCTAGAGATCTACAGTAACAAGAAATACCTACAGATGTGGCTATGCATCCTTACAGGTACCATACAGACTTTCTGCTTCACAAAAAACATTCTTTCTAAAAGGTAGGTATAGTATATGTTTCCAAATCTACTCAAAAACATTCAGGCTTATAAAACTTGTGTATTTTACAGAATTAGTTAAGTCTGGATAATTGTATGCTGCAGCATACAGGTTAAAGGTTGAAGTAAACTTCAATAGCAAAGGAAAAAAAGAAAAACAGGTTACAGGATAAAGGTTGAAGTAAACTTCAATAGCAAAGGAAAATTAAACAGAAATGTCATTCCATGTGACATACCTCCCATTAACTGTAGTGTATTTGATCACATCTCCTGGCAGGACCACTGATAGTTCAATGTCTTTATCAATTACATTCTCCTTCTGTTCCATGATGATGTTGGCTGATTCTGTGTCATCAATTGGACAGTCAGCAACCGTTTTGGTTTCAGATGGAGGAGGAGGTGCTTTAGCTTTTCTTCTGAAATAAATGGATAAAAATTAATAGTCAAATATTTGATTCCAGACCTGCAAACTAACAAGTCTTGAGACAGGCATGAATCACAATTAATTCTTTGCATTCATGGCATTTAATCAATATGTTCAAGGAAAGGATATGTGAACAGTTTACACTTATGGACTGTGGTGACAGAAGATTAATATCAAACAAACTAAAATATCTATCTTATGAAATAAAGATCTATTTGTTTTTGGTACGGTAAATTTAAATACAAACACCTGATAATGCGAGTCCTAAACTAAAAGTTTTTTGTTTTATTTTCAATATACATTAATAATACTATTATTATTATTATTATTAATAATAATAATAATAATAAATGAACTACTTTTCTTCTCCTTTTGGGGTATAAAAAGTGATGCTCTCACATGTGAGTGCTTTCCAAACAGACTTACTGGATCAGTATAAGCAGACATACTGTACTGCACTGTACATAGCCAAACTGCACCATATGTTTAGTCTATTGGATAGACAGGCATAGTAAAAATCATACTTTTCCTCTCCAATTTTTTGATTATTACAAACCCTTAAATATATTCTAACTCTAGTCTATTTGGTTCTGTATACTAATAAAATAACAGTATTATTGATCTTTCCCGATGTTTCAGTCACAGAATGCTTTAATGCTTTGTCATTGCATCTGTTGATTTTTTATTTTTACTTTCTCGCTTTCCTTCCCTGTCTTATTTCTCACATATACACACAAGAACATTTGCAAACCTTAAAAAAATAATCTAAAATGGTCCAAAAGGAACACTTCTACATCTCAATCTGTTTATGCTATGGCAAATTCTGAACACAGGGCTTATTTCCTACAACACATAGTATAACGTCCTCTTTTACTTAAATCATTTTACATTTCACCAATATGGAAAGTTTTTTTCCACAAGGGAAAGATACTATGATTAAGAATTTTATCATTAGAAGAAAAAAGTCCAGCATTACATCAAGAGAATTTATTCATTAAACAAACAAACAAAAAGAAAACTAGAAGGACGCCACCCTCACTAAAAGCTAAAATACAAACGCATATCTAAGCACGCTATTCAACAAGGTTCCAAAAATATGCTTGCTATTTAGGTCCTAGTGTTGTACCAAAGTTTATTTACTTTAAAATAAAAGCAAAACAAAACAAACAAACAGACCATTAACTTCTGGACTTATCCTATATAAGTAACATAAAACACATAGCATACAACAATTAGAAATACACTTTTTTAGCAAAATAAAGTTTAAAGTCACTTACAGTGAAGAACAAACAAGGTCCAGAACAACATTGCAAAAGATGACTGTGTAACGAGGGTTCACATGACTGAGCTGTTTCTGAAAGTACTTGGAGTTTTGAACTTCAGAACTGTGCTGAATAAGTAACTATTCACAGCCTCTCCCAGCTCATCAGGACTCCCAAATGTCTAAATACACCCAATGAATGTTCATCATCAACATTTGTGCCTCCTGTCTGCTCATATTTCAAATTAGCTTTGGTGCACACCTCCCTACACATATGATCTGTGTCACACGGTGTTAGCTGCACATTTAGCTTCGGATTCTGCAGCAGCACGTTATGAATCAAGCTGCTTTTTTATTCCTCCTCTTTGTTTGTTTGTTCTGTATGAGCTTAGCTTTCATCTAACTGCCAAAAACAATGTAATTACAACTCCTAAAAAAATAAGAAACAAAAATCCCTTGTAACGTGTTACTTTAAAAGAAAACAAACAAAAAGAAATCCATGCCCAAAGCAAAGCAATACTGCCTCTTCCCTTCCACGCTCATCTTCAACATCTTTAGGTAACTTCAGGTTACTTATTACAGATGAACTCAGAATTTAATCCTTGAAGACTACACACTAAAGTTCACAAATGCTAGTAAACTCTATTTCCCATTAAGCAGACAAATGCTATTTCATTGCTGGAACTCATTGCTACAGATTATGCTCAACCTTAAACGAACTCATCAATAAATGTGCTGTCTGCATTAGTGGCCTTATTTATAGTGTTCAGCTTACACTGCAGAGAGCTACAACGGGGAAAAAAGTAGACAAAACTGGTGTGCATAGATAGACAGATGATGGGACACAAATTCATAAAGAAAACAAGCACGTGATGTTGGATTAAGCAGCATAGTGAGACCGACTCTCCATTTACCCCAATGAAGAACAGCAAACCCCATTTATCTCTAATAGATATTCATGGATTTTTTCTGGCTAGCCATGTTTGCATTTCCCAATCCATTCAAAGGAGGAGAAACCTCCAAATCTACATTCTTAGAAGTCATACTGACTTTTTGACAGCTTCTTATTAACCAGCAGGTATACTTGTACTCTCATTTTCTGTTTCCACATGTCACATGGTTTTCTTCAGTTGTTACCTATTGTCTCATTTCTTGTTCTCCCCCCAGAAATGCTGCATCTGGCCTTAGAAGGCTTTTGTGTCTTTGTTTTGGAGACCTGGATACCCATGGTCCCAGAATTACTACTGAGCAGTGCGAACAACTAACATTAGCGTTATTGCACCTGTAGGTAACAGGGTGGTGGGAATCCACTTGCAGCAGTACTTTTAACCTGCAAGCCCTCCCCTCCTCTTTTGCACAGTGTAGTCAGCTAGAAGTTGCTGCGGGTGCGGAGAAAGCACCTGTGGCAACTTCTAGCTGACACCAGAAATCACCAAACACCAGAAATCACAAAAACAGCATTATCCAAACAACTCAAAAGTTGGTGGCATAATTTCAAACTCTTTTCCATTATTAAAAAAATCAATCAAGCAAAAGCCTGGTTTTCTCTCATCTCTTCATCCCTACCAGAAAGATGCTAGCATTTTTAATGATTTTGCTGAAGGGAGAGAATGGTTAAGGCGGCTTCTACTATGAATTTTAAATGAGACAAAATGCAACTATAACAAAGAGGAATAAATACTAATCATATAAAAATAAACATTTAGATGTCAGGAAAAAATGCTCCATATATGGCCCTACTCAGCAACTTTCATGTTCAGATGGCTTCCAGATGTGCTGGAAGCTAAGCAGACCCATTGTAATCTAATTTGCAGAGTAAACATCAGAAGTTAGAACAACCTTTTATTGACTACTACAGAACTACAAGAGAGCTGTGTAAAGAATTGATACACTGTTGATTTAGCTGCAGCATACAAAAGTGAGTTAAAATAGAAATTTAAACCAATTAAGGACAAAACTTAATTAAAAGTCCCCTAGAAACTGTGCTGCAATATCCTGCACAAGGTAGGCGCTCCCTGCTTCCATGGGCCCCCAGCTGCCTGACTTCTCTGCACAGACATCGGAGTTGCCAGTTCACCACATGGGAAGTGCTTCCCCACTTTACCATGGGATAAACAACTCCAGACACCCACTAATCTGTGACATGAGTGCCATCCATCTAATCAACTGCTTAATATGTAGTAGAAAAAATACCAACTTTCTTTCGTAAGTCTTCCTAGCCCCAGGAAAGGCAGCTAGAGGGATGTTCAAGAATTCTTTCAACTAAAATACAGATAGATTCCATTTTGTTAAGTAAAAGCAGTACACCTGCTCAAATAAAATGTGACACCATAAACATTTTAAGCCCTTCAGATTCCAGTATTAACAAAATGAATTTTCGCTGCTGTATATCAACGTGTTTCCTGCTTGCGGAAAAAAAAAAAAAAGCATCATTGATTTCAATGTGAAAGCTCCTTTTAAAATAAAAGTCTGGATACAATAAATAAATAGAAATACATATATTTCATTTTATATTTGAAAAAAAAAAACAACATAAAGTTTCAAAAAAATCCTATCAGAAATCAACAAGCAGTGTATTTTGTAACTAGCAAAAGCATCTTGCACCAGTAATCAGCAGAAGGTATTTTAGAATAATGAGAAATACTTGAACTAACAGTGACCTGGATATTTTAGTTACTGCCAGCACTTCCTCTTGATAAGGATCACTTTCCCCAAAAACTGGAGAAAAAGAGGAAATCTATCTGCTAGATTTGTACACAAGCAAAGGCTACTGCATAAGCAATCCACCTCTTCAATTCCTGATTTCAAATAGTATTAATGTTTACAGCACTTAACTTTCAGTTTTGAGCACAATTACATAAGATACTGCACAAAGACAGATAAATAGCCCTTTTAGCAACATTATTTTGGCTCTAACCTCATTAGGACCAGTTCTCAAGTTTTCCATAGTGACCACTTAAGACAGGAAAAGACATAAGGGACCTCAACTGCAATTGAGCCCGCTCTTAGGTACTGAATAAATTCATTAAATCTAGAGGAATAAAAGCTTTCTAATGTACAACAGATGGATTTAAGTTTGTTAAACACATTAAGTTTACTCTGGGACCAATAAGAACACACAATTATACGGAGAGTTGAGAGACTTTATTTCAAACTTCATAAAATTATGTATAAAAAAAAAAAAAAAAAAGACCCAGAACTTTTTTCCCCCCATTCAAAGTCAGAAGAGCACTGAGATTAACTTCAGAGAGGAAAGAGGCCACTTTAGCAAAACATTTTCTAGATCTTTTCTTGTCTTGGACTTCTCACTCAAAGTAGTTATTACAATTAATTATTACAATAATGTCACTCCACTGCTATGTAGCTGAGCAGATAGCCAAAATCTTGCACATCATCTGTTCAATAAAAGAATGGTTGACAAGAGTTCAGGTACTCCTTAATGTATTTCACCTTACAATGATGCATCCGTTCTGGGCAATCGACAGATTAAATACGTAAGCCACAGATTTCCTCTACAAGCATTCCCAGTTCAATACTTATCTTTAATACTCACAGACTTGTCATGTATGCTAAGCAGAGAAAGTACCAACATCCCTGCTGTTTGTTCATAATCCCCAGAGATGGAACTGGTTTCACTGCATCAACACTGCACATCCTCAAGATCACATGCTGCTTGCAAGGAAAATGCTCAGTGACAGGCACTGCATTATTGTCCAATTCTGCTAGCTACAGGCCAACAAGTGACTAAAGTTTCCAAAGTAAGAGACTCAAAAATAAATAAAAATCATAACTATATATTTAAAAATGCATACATTCACAGCCTCTTAAAAAAAAAAAAAGGTATTTCATAAGACATAAATTGGTTTGCAAATGAGTTCCCAGTTGAGAACTTGATAACTACATAACCAAATACATGAAAGATGGAGTAACAGTAATGCTACTTTCATCCGCAGTATAATTACAGATGATTTATTTTCCTCACTGAAACTCAGCTCAATTTTCATCTACATTGTTCCTCATGTGAATACTAACAATAGCACTGATATACCTACTCCATGTAGAACACTTATGAATAAGTGGCTTCTCTTGTTATAATAGTTACAGAGATGCTGTTAAGCCACCCTGCAAAATCTTGTGACAGACCAAAATGAAAACACTCAAGTAGGACCATTTCTTTTTCCACCCTTAGCACCGCCAGCACAACAGAGTAGCCTACATGTGAGCAAAGGATTTACCTTCCACACATTTTTCTTCCTCTGTTCTGATAGTTGGTATCTGTTCACTCAGAGCAAAAAAAAGTTCTTCCATACTTCCTACCGTAGGAGTTTCTGTTATCCTGTTATGCTATTAGAAAAGGACAGAGAAAGTCCAAGTCCCTTTATACCTGTTCATCAGCATGAGGAAACATTGCATAATATCCATTAGTCTAATGATATTACGTAGAAATACAACAGCATATGTGCATGGGTTACTGCACACAAACATCTTAAAATTTTGCAATTCTTGATGAGTCTACCTGCCCGCACATATATAAAATTATATTTATTTCATACCACAATACAAGGCCATTTGTTTTGTTTTGTTTTTTCATTTTCAGAGACTTATCATTCATATTGTATATTCACTCATTACCATCCTGGTTTCTTCCAGCCCAGGTTTCAAGTTGGCAGAAAAGAAAGGACTGGAAGCTCTTTACTCCAGTTAATTGGAGTTCTCAAAAACAAACACTACCACCACAAAATCCAACAATTCTCAAAAGCAGAAAAAGATAATTTATTTCTAAGGTTCTAGAGATTCATTCCTCTCCTTCCAAAGGCCATTATGCTCAGAAAATGGAAACGAAACCATCATCTCTATCTACACTACATCCTAACTACCTTTCACTGCTGCTTGCTGTGCCCTACCTCTATGCACACACATTTCTAACAAGCTATTTAGATAGACAGGTAGATAGAATTATTTCAATAATTTAAAGTTGCAGTTCAAGAAATCAAAAGTTATGCTGTACATATAACCTGTATTAAACATCCTTCACCCTATTTTGTTCTTGTGGTCCAGGTTTCCACAAAAAAATAAAATGAGTAAGGGACTATAGCATTGTTATATTTACTGTTCAAAATTAAGCAGCTGGTTGCTTTGCCAGCCTCATGACATCTATATAGTGCGCCAATCAGCCTAGATATTAGGCTTTCATTTCTAGATCAGTATCACTGTTTGATATGTAGCTTGATACGTAGTCTGTATCTTTATTTCTACTATGAATGCATCAGCTGGATGTTAGGATCAAGGCATGAATCAATGAGAGGCAAGCATGGTTCATTCTTGGGAGGTTATCCCTTCAAGCTAGACTTATGATATGCATGAAACAAAAGGAAAGTGTTTGTTATATCTCCTCCACAGATAAACAGGAACTTTCAGGTCCTAAACTCATACACCTAGCTATTTGGGGAAGATTCTGAAGTTATATCCATATAGCTATCACATCTGTCACACAGTTCAATAGCTACAAAAAATGATAGTACAGAAATACATTTTAACTCCAATTTCATTCTTAATTCCAATTTCATGGTATACTCATGAAAATGCTGTAAATCTTTGACACAGCGAGGGATCTCACAGTGCACTTTCTATACTTACTTTTAAGACAAAAAGGAGATAGATATTGCAAATTAATTCCAGGATTTAAAAAAAAATTACATAAGAAGAAGATGGAGATGGTACTAGAAAGAAAGAACTGAGTAAAAGGTTCTTCTAAAAGGAAAATGCTTTGTGCAACTGATAGGTCAGTAGTGATACTACAATTAACAAGCTGATCTTCAAAGATCATATCTACAACATTACTCAGTGAGCATCTAGCAAGCAACAAATCTGCAGATGCTCTATTATTTGTGCCTACATATATGAGACTGCTACAAAGAAAGCCAAACAAAAAACAACCACCAACAAAAAACACCCCATCTCTCCTTCCATGAATAAATAGGGATCAAGAATATAAGGCATCCTAGGAATGAAGACATGTTTTTAAAGCTCTCAATATAGAAAAAGGTTTTCCTAATGAATGGATTGTGTCGAATCCCTCCTTAACTAGCCTCAAGAGTTCTAAAGAAAAGAATTTTTTTAAGAGTTTTATCCTAGAGGGAAATAAATCACTGGAAGTGGACCGTAACCATGACAGTACGGTAAAAGCTGAATGGAATCTTTGCGCGTCTGGTTCACAGTGAAAGCAAGAAAGCAGCAAATGAATCCTTCAGTTCCCTCCAGACCACTGGGAACAGACACTCACCCATCCAACTGTCTGTCCCCATGGCAGTGGCAGTCTTGAAAAAGGAACAGACTTTATTCAAGCCATAGTTCATGCAATAGTTTCTCAATTTACATGGAAAAAGAAGAGATTAACGAGCAACAAATAAATCTGTATGGTACAAGCTTTTTTTCAATGGTGGCCTTCCTAGCATTAAAGGGACTTCAGGATAGATTTCTGCAACATAATTAGGTATAAATTTAAAATTTTTCTAGGAAAAATGGAAGATTTTTGCTCATCACTCTTACAAACCAAATCATAACTATGAATACAATGACCTTTTCAAGGTCCCTTAAAACACAAGAAAGACTGCCCAGCTCATACACACAGATAGCCACCAAATCTGTGTTGCCTTACAGTATTCAATGAAACACAGTAGGCTCCTGTCTAGGCGTAAGAATTGTTCTGCTGCTAGAAAGATGGCCAAGAGCTTGCAATCCTATCAGGCAATAGAGGATAAAATGATAATAAAAACAATTATGCTATGAATTAGTATAAATATTATTATTACTAAGGAATTAGAAAACACATTCTTATGCAAGTAAATCCATTATATTACATTTTGCTATGCCAAAAATAGTACTACTTCTTACAAGAGAAAATTTTATAAAGAGAGTTGTGGAGAAAAATTAGTTCCAACATTACTTGAAAGGAGGTTCAGATCTTGAAGTAAAGAGTGCTAACGCAAAGTACTAATTTGGCAAGTGGTGTGCAACAAATCTCTGTAATAAGCAGATAACTTATACTACTCCCAACTTTTTCATAGATTACCAAATGTGAAAGTGAAGTTAGTTTTGCTATCAAAGGAGAGTCAAAAAACTTGAACAGCATTCAAAACTACAAAACCTTAACATGACTCATCTGGTCTTTATAATATTTACAGTTATGAAAGCAGCCTGACAGAAAAGAAGGAGCAGGGAAGAGAAAGCAGTAAATCTGTAACAGTGATTGAGTAATATATAACTGGCTGAATAAACAGGAAAAGAAAACAAAGAGCAGCCTGAACTGAAAGGGGGAGCTTAACCTTTGATACACTAGTAAATCTAACAAGTATTTAAAACTCAAGCAAACATATGTCGGGAACAAACTCTCAAATCTTTTTCAAGAACTTCTATAAAAGCACACTTGTACAGATATTCCTCTCCTGTGACCAGCAAGAAAAGTTCAATTAAGGGCTCTCAAACAGAGCAAAACCTAAATCTGCCCTTCTGGCTGTTATCTACTTGCCATGAAAGCAGGTATAGCAGCATCATCTTTCAAAGCCTGTAGATGAAAAACCTGGCTCTGCTCATGGGTTTTTCAGCTGCTGTTCTGAACATCAATGGAGCAAAGAATTGCCAATTTATCCGAGCTTTTCTTCTGCAGCTTTTCTCTGCTGTTCAAAATTGTGTTTTAGAAGTAACACTGGAGGCAGACACTTGATGGATTTAGAGGCTGGGCAAGGCAAGGAAAAGAAGAAGCCACTCAGTATCACAGCAACCAGGAAAGAGACTAATACAAACTCTTTTCCTCCCATAGACACAGTCCTCAATACAGATGTGGAAATAGGTGCAGGTGGGCAACACAGATAAAACAATGCAGGCTAGGTGCTAGGAAGCTCTGCAGTAACAACAGAAAAACCAAGCTTTACCCCTGCTGCCTTTAGCTGCAGCCTCCCAGTTGCAGATTCACAACAGGAAGAACTGAGCCAAGCACATGAAGCAACTTCGAGAAGAGCTGCCGCGATTTCTGGTTGTCAGGCAGCTCTTTGGAACATCCCAAGCTTTCTCCCTGGCAGAAAGCTCTTCAGCTTCTTTTAGCAGATGGGTCATTTAGGCACCTATAGTTTGGTAAAACTCCAGTGTTTTGTACATTTGCATAACCAAGAAATAGGAGGGTTATTAAATGGGAAAAGAGACATGATATCAAGCATTGGAAGGCGCTGGGAAGACAGGAAAGCTTTCAGTTCTGAGGCAGAAGCTTTAAAAAAAAGAAAAAATACAAAAGTAACACAGATATTATATGATGTGAAAAGCTGACATTAGAGGAGCAAGAAAAATTTACCATTTACAGGAAACATGTACTACCAGCACAGAAACACGTAAGCAAATGGTGAATGTTAGTTCATTACAGAAAAGAAAATGAAAGAAGAAAAGTTCAGGTGAGGAAACTGCCAGAACAAGTGTTAGCTTTACTAAATTCCAGGAGATGAATCCCCACACTTTCATTTTTCAACTTAATTACTATCCTGAAAACTACGGTGTAAGAAAAAAAAAAAAAAGATTCCCCCACCTTGTATATTCTACTAACATTACAGTTCAGCATGAGAAGCATACCAACTTCTACATGAGGCTCAGTTGAACAAGGTTTCTCAAATACTTTCTTTTTTTCTTGTTGTAAACAAAGTACATCTTGACATTCTGCAGTTAGTCTATTTAGGTACTATCAAAATGTTTTAATGCTATACAATAAATGAAAGTGTTGTGTAATAATAAATGAATACATAGCATGGACTCTGCCATAAGAAACAAAAAGGCATTGATTTCTACAAGTTGTTAAGAGCTCTTTCTCTTCCAGACAAAACTTTAAATCAAAATTAGATGAAAGACGATGAAAGACAATCAAAGGCAGAAAAGCCTTAATGTATGCATGCAATGCAACATTTTTTCATTTAAAATAATCTAATTTGAACTTCTGTGTGGCAATCTGAAACTTAAAATAACAAATGAAACAGCCCCAAAAGTGCAACACTGAAATTGTAGCAGTCCATCCACTTGGATATACTCACAGATCTTTATTCATCCTGGTCCTTGAGCCAGAAGGAGGATAAAAAGCTTTTTGTACCTTGGACTGGAAGAATTACACACTTTCTCTAAAAACAGCACTACAGACATTAATTCTTTCCTTTTACAAGTCTGTATTTGGATTCTGATGACTTAAGTACTGCTCTACCCATGAATCTGCCTTCCCTGCAAAAGCATAGACATTGCTACACATGCATAATTATGGTAAATATTTTTCCTCACAACAGGAGTTCAGGCAAGTTAAACCAAACAAGCAGTGGAAATGCTGTGTAAATATAAATACTTTCATCCTCAGTCTTGCAAAATATTTGTCACCTTACATCAGCAAACATTTCCAGAATTCCCATCCACTCCAACCAGAACAGTGCTGCAGGTCAAAGTTTTACCTGCATATATCTGACACAATAGCTGCTAGAATGACACTCTCCAGTAAGGTAATATAAGTACTATCTGGAAGCCACTCAAGTGATCATCTAAACAAGGAGGGGGCAGGAGAACGGCTAAAATTGGTTAAGCTACTTTTCTGCCTACCTCCAAGATAAGTCAGGTTTCTCTTCTCCATTAAAATCAAGTGAATTTCTTTCAGTAGCATATGTAGATAGAAGGATCGGATCAAGCGTATGCATGGCAAGCACGCTGTCATTCCTTTCTTTTACCACTGACATCATTAAGCCTACCTATTTATAATCCCACCACCTGACCAAATAGCCCACACAGTACATCTGAGATTTGTACAGTCATTAATCCTGACATGTCTACTTCAGCCAATTCAAAAGAGTACTAAGTAGCTTTGTTGTGTCTTTATCATACCATAAAAAGAATCCAATCCTGTTTTCTGTGCCCTCTTCTTTCTACAAGAAAACCTTAATGGGAAATCTTATAATTAGGAGTCTTCCCTCTTCCTCACTTTTTTATTCTTCCCCATTTTTCCATCTTTAAGATACCCAGCTAAACAGTTCAGATGAGCAAATTTTGGTGATCAGAGGAATACTTGGACTGCAGAGGAAAATAACTCTAAATCACTTTGGTCATCCATACTGCCTATGAAATGACTGACACACTCTAACCAGTATCACAAATAAGTACAACACTTGGAAGAAAGTGTTGTGCCTCTGTTACTGGGACAGTAACAGAAGCATGACACCACTATCAAGAAAAAGCAGAAGCTGCTTGAAAAGCAATTCTCAGCTCGTTTACCTCCTTCTCAAATGCAAATCATTAATTTACATCCTGCTCTAAGGGTCGTAGCTAGAGGTGTTCAGTTAATAATCATATTAATGTCCGATTTCCTCTCATCTAGCAGTAATAAGTTTGATATACTATTTACTTGGCAATTCCCTTCTTACAGCTTTTACATATAAAGCTGTACACTTACTGCTGTTAATTTTTTATTGATTTACACAAAATTTTACATGTGACAATCTGGCTTAAAAATGCCCCTAGTGTTTTTTTTGTTTTTTTTTTTTTTCTTTTAATAAGTTCCTAGAATATGTGTGAAAGCTAAAAATTTGAGAATTTTAAAAGACCTGACCAAAAGAATTTAGACAGGGTACTAGAAAAAAAATCTAAGGGAGGAGAATTAAAATATTTTCTTAGAACTTATTTAAGAATTAGAATTTTCAAATTCTTCTCATGTTTCCCATAAAATAATCTACTTCAACTACTCATCTTGGCATTGCTGCATTTGAAAAGATTCCCTAAAAAGGAAACATTGACTACTCTCAGCAGCAAAAGGAAATGCATGTGAACATTCACAAACTCAGAACTAATTTTATTTCTAGTGTCTGTATGCTTTAAAAGAAAGTAACAATCTATATTCCTAAATACAACAACACTATAGTGCTAGATAGAAAAGTTTCAAAAGAGGTCCCTTTCACTTCTTTGGTGCAGACTTTGGGGAGCTTTCATACTCCACGTAATTGCTTCTGAGACCAAACAAATATGAAGACTTGCATATACCAGCAAGTAAAGTAAAACTTAGCAGTATTTATTTTTTAGATCTCTAGTTAATCACAGACAAGCGAATCTGAAGATAACCAGAATAGGGAACATTCCTGTACTGGGCAAAAAGAGAAAAACAAACAACACCCTCTCAAAAAATGCGTAACAGTTATTAGAACACAATGGATGTGTACCAGTTATCTGCATTTGGAGAAGTTGTCCAGAATTATCTGTACTGTCCCCAAAAGGGACACGTCTGGAGGAGCTGGAAGCTCTTTGAACCTATTGTCTCTATTGTTATAAACAAAAGACTTTAAAACTATCTGATATTTCATCTAATCCTGAAATAGTTATGACTTTTTGTTTTTTTAATAATATCCATGAGAACCTGAAGTTTGAAAGTAGCAAGAATAGCAGGAAACCTGGAATACTAGCTAAGAATAAAAATTCTTCCAGAATAAATTCCTGCTTTATTAAATACTCTGTTTCTTCAGTTGCTTTGTACCTACTGAGATGACATCTCATATGTCAAGGATCAACATGGCCAAGTCTCCAGGGAAAGGCAAACAGTTGTTCTATCAGAAAGAACTGGAGGAGAGAGCATAGACAGAATCTTCCAAATGGCTTGGAACATGACCAAGAATTTTTCTTAGGCAAGTCACACATCAACAAGGAAAGTTGTTTAAGCATTCAAAACTGAGGGGCACTTAATTATTTTTCCATTATTTAACATTTGGCCTAAAGATTTTGAGCAGTACCATTACACAACTTCTATTGTATGTTCTCCTTTCACTTACTTGGAATAATTAGAAAACAAGCACAAGCAGTAAATGTAAGGACACGAGAGCAGAGAGACCAGATCACGATGTCTCATATGAATACCATATAATTCTTTCAACCATCCCCATTGATCACCTCTGAACTTTCTCCAGTTCCATTATATGGTTCTGGAGAAGACAAAGACCAGAACTGCACATCACATTGCCAATAAAGATTTATACATTGCCAGAATCACGTCTTCTCTTTTCTATACTTCTTTACCAATTCACACAACAGATTCCTACTGAATTTATCTAAAGTGAATTTCATCTCACTATTTATTCAGTCACCTGGTTTTGTAAAATTCTTCTAAGTTTTCACAGTCATCTCTCCTCTAATTACTATGAATAACAGATTTTACAGTCACCAAACTGCCAGGTCCCACTATTCAGCCTCTTTGCTAGTTTATTAATACACCAATATAAAAATTCTTGCAGAGAGGCCTGTGGAACTCTTATTTTTGTGCAAATTATTAGGTAGCCATGCAAAGCTTACCATCATGTGACACACTTACTTAGTTTTCCTAAAATGCTGTTGGTTTGTGACTAGCAGAAACTTTCTCTAAGACCAGAAAAAACTGTCAGCTGGTTTCCCCTCAGTCATTTGGTCAGCAGAGCACTTAAGGTTTTTCTATAGCATTAAATAAGACATTTACACTGTAGGTATACTGCTACACAAATAATTATTTGTTTTATTCCAACTGCTGCATTAGAGTCTGCAGACAAACAGATTTTGCTACTTTAACTTGAACACTAAGCTACCACTTACAAGCTCTCATCATAACTACACAAGTTAAGGACAAAATAAGAATGCTTGCTCAAAAAAAAAAAAACCCAAACCAAACCAAAACAAAACAAAAAAACAAAGAAATCCACCTTATTCCAAGGACAAAAGGACTATGTTTTTGGCCACCTACCCATACTTTGGGCTACTACCACAACATGACTTCCCTTAAACTGTTGCATGACTCTTCAATCAACCTTTTACACCCAAGATTACTGCTCTGTCTACTCAGCACAGAAAGCAATATGCAAATGGTCAAAGTATTTTAGACCTTGCTGAGTAACATTTCATCTCAATCACCAGGGACGTAGCTCATTAATTCACTGCTGTTTTTAGTGTTTTCTTCTGTGCTGATCTGCTTCCCAAGAGGAAGTTTTCTTTTTCCAGAACCACAAATCAAGGGAGTTGGGAAATTTTGCACAGATTAAGCTCTATAGAGGAACATAAAATAACGGAGAAAGGAAGAAAAAAAAATAACAACAACAAAAAAAAAGAGCATAAAAGGATTAAGATTTAAATCACAGCAGAAACTTTCACAACAGTGAAATGCTTCAAATCATGCTCATGTTAACCAGAAAAAAAAAAATACTTAAAAGGAACAGCAAATGCAAGGCAACTGTTTGCTTTTCTGTTTGAGGGATTCACATGCATTTGAGGGATTCACATGCATTTGAGGGAAAAGGCACCAAAGTTGAGGGGTGCTCGAAAATGATCATTTCAGATCAAGTCAGTTCTTCCCCTGAGAATACTTAAGGTATACCCTCGAAGTAAACTAGTGCTCCTGTGATGGTAGTACTGTCATGGCACCAGTTGTTTCTACAGATAAATACATGACATAATAGGCAACTTGAGTTGTAAATTATAAGAATTATTTTTCTAGTATTTTTAGTGTAGACATATTAATATAATATGGCTAGGTAACAGATGGTATATTATATTTTTCCTGTTTTGACACAATGTAAAAACATGCTGCAGATGGCTGTAATGTAATTCTCATTAACACACTTATATTTTCACAGTTTAGTATAGTAATAATGAAACTTTGAGGCCTGGAATTTCCTGTTGGTTAATTAGTGGTTAGGTTAATAGCCCGAGGAAGTACACAACCCAGAAAGTTTCCTTATTGTTTAATCATATAATTACTATATTCACATTTCTGGGAAAGATCTTAAGACAGCTCTCATGTCACAGTGAAGCTACCTCTACAACCCTCCCTCTGTTTGTGAAACAACTGCATTATTTTTCGCAGCAGTGTGTGTAGGCAGGAGAGCAATGAACAGTCCTAATTCAGCTCCACTGGGAGGTTTCAGCAATGCTTGGTTTTATTTTAGAGATACCAACTCACACTTAAAGAATTCTTCAAATGCATATTAAATCAAACACTAGGGAAAAGCTAGGATCAACATTTCTTGGTCTGTTGTTGCTATGTTGTAATAAAATCACTGATTAATTATCAAGTAAATCTGAGGGTTTTTTTAAATCCTCATTTATAATCTTTCACAGAAGCTTGGAGCATGACATGCATAGCAGCACACTAAGATCCCAGTACATCTGGGATCTAAACAGAGGAAAGGAACAAATCACCTCAGATCTCATACTCAGGCTATTGCCATGACAGAAGCTGCTGCTGTGACACAAACACTGCAACTTCAACAATATAGTTCAACTAGCAATGGAGGATTCACAGCAGTCCACAGGCCAGGTGCTTCCATCATCACTTTCCTCATACTGAAGAAAGAGAGCAAGGACAGAAGTCTGACCCATGTCAGCTGCTGCTCCCCTGGGTGGCACTGGAGGATTCCCAGCAGATTACTCATACCTACACATGTGTTATGGCCAGGTACCTAGGCAGAACTAGCTCTCAAAAAATTTCTGAATGGGGCAGCTGAAAAAAAAAGAAAAAAAGCAACAAATACAGAGAAAGCATTCTTGAACAACCAGAGCAACTCATATACTGAGTTACAATGTAAACTTGTAATGGGAACTGTACCACTTTTTAAAATGGTATCCAGAGAGAACAGTCACTACCAAGCTCTTGTGAAAGAAAACACAATGCAAAAACCACAACTTGTGACTTGGGTTAGGGATTAAGAAAGCCAAAAGCTGCGAGGCAAAAAGTACCTTTTAACTCCCAAGCTCACTTATGACACAGAACTGCAGGGAAAGAGAATTTGGATTTTCTAACAAATGCCTTTTTATTTAAAGGTCAATACAAGGCTACTTTGTCAGATTCTGGAGCCCTCCCATTCCTTCACACTTTATTTAGACAACATTAAAAAGAACTGAAACAACATTGTTTTCCGTAACCAACAGAAGCAGGAGCTGCACACAAAGCCTTTTTGGAGCACTAAATGTCACTTTGGGATTCACCAATCACATGAACCCAAACACAAACAATTGAAAAAAGATCTCAATGTTTTTGGAGATCTGAGAAGTACAGCTCCCAGCAGAGTCACAGTGTTTCCTTACATCACTGCCAGGGGTCTAGGAAGTTAATGAAAAACCGACAGGCAAAATAAAGATCCCATAGTCATTTTTTCTTTTGGAAAATCCCATGCTTTAACTCTTAAAATCAGATATATTCAGATCCAGTCAGACAAGTTTTCATAATCACACCCATTTCTTTACAGAATATGCTGTACTTTGCCAGACCTTTTTAGGGCAGCATTGCTATTTTTAAATGAAATAGCCTCAATAATAATAATAAAAAAAAACAAGATTCTTGTTCTGAATGCTTACAGGTTGTACACTGCCCTTATATTTTTTCTGCTATACACACAAACACACACACATTCAGCAACAACTCCCTCAGTTCTTCAGAACAACATATTTCATGGGTTATCTCAATCTTTGGAGCTTACATGCTAATCAAGTAATAAATGACATTAAATACATAGTCAAACTTTGTGATGCAAGTTCCACATACTTCCTTAAAGTGAAGTAAGAATGAAATGATGAACAAAATAATACCTAGCTGTACTGGGAGCTATACTAAAATTTTTAAGGAAAAATCCTCCCCTGTTTATCAACGACAGCAAATAATTTAGGTAAGAGTTTATTTAACAGGAGCGTACATTGGTGTACAGAACAATGCTCATTCCAAAGGGATAAGAAGCTGTGCAAGCAGCAAAAACTCATGGCTGAAAAAATGTCATGCTGGGAGAGTATGCCCCAGGTTCATTGCTAAATGTAAGACAGGAATTAGGAAGAAAAGCAGCGCCTCTTACTCAACACGTGTGCACACAAGTTCCTTGATTCAGATAAGCACATATCTTTGGTATCAGTATCACTGTCAACTGGGAGTAGACCATACCAACCTCTGCAATGTGTAGCAAAGCATGTTTGGGGATTCTCCTCAGCACACAAAAGAAGATATTTCAAAATCAACAAAAACAGTTGAAAAAATACTTCCACTATACAGCCAAATTCTAGACACAGCACAAACAATAGAGTAACCCCAACAAACTACTTGAACGCATCTCTAAGGAGTTTGAAGGTAACAGGTTAGCATCTGTTACGTTAAGCACTTATGTTTTCTTTTGCCTACTTGAAATCATAATTCAATATATTCAAGCATAGTTCAATATTCTGAAGAAGCGCAAGCACTGCAGTCATATTCAAGCTTTATTACACATGTATAACATTAGCAAACTATTTTTAGTAAGCCTACAGTATTATCCTGTCAATAGTAAACATAAAAAAAGTATTCTGCCAGCTAAAGTGGCACTGGCAAAGACAGACAGAGCTCATGCTTTACCATACACCCTACTAGTACATTGCCATGTCCACCTGTGTGCAGAAGCCTCCCTTGTGCTACCCAACAGGAGCTCACAGATGCTGTGAAGCTGTGACTAGACAAAACAGGCTACTGCAGAGGTTCAGCATGCTGTGCTGCAAGGGTGTACAACTCATCACAGCACTGTGCTGCCTGTATCTCTCTGTGACTGAATGCGACAGACACTGCACCAAATTCTGTGTTTTGAAGCATACCGGGTTCCTAAATGCTTCTTACACAGCAGGGCCATCAGCTCAGTTTTGGCCTACTCAGAAAAGATTTTTAAAAAAGAAAGTAAGTAATCAAACTCATAATTTCTTAAATTAAAACTGTAATCTTTTTCTGGTTTGGGGAATGCAGTGAGATATTTTGCTATCCAACATTTTTAATGCAGAAGGGATTCAAGCCAAAGCCTACAATGAACAAGAAGGTGCTTCCGTACCTTTCTGTATTCTGGTTTACCTTTTAGGAAAGAGTAATCAGAATTGTTCATAACTTACATTAGAGTAATTCAAGAGACATTCACTAAACAAAGAACAATATTTAACATACACAGCAGTTGTTCTCATATTGCAGCTTACTGTGACCTGAGTGAATTCTGCAGTACCTTCTGCCATAAACTACCTTAAATCATGGACTCTAGTTTACACATACCCACTACTGCAGAAACCTGTGTGGTACAAAAAGCAAACAAGCTTCCTAAATAAAGATGAAGAATCAAAAACTTCTCCATTGCCCTTCCATCACATGCATTTCAAATTTTGGTTGTTACTGCCCAGAAAATTGGACTTACAAAAAGATGTATTCAACCACAGTATTGAAGAATACAAAGCAGTTTAAAGAAAATACAGTACAGTCTTAACTGCTCCCCTTCAAATGTTTCACTTCCATGAATAAGCATACAACAGCAAGAAATCCAACATTTTGCTTATACACACAGTGCATTTATATTAAATGTAAGAAAAATGCAATGGGTTATTATAAAACAAAGGAACTCTTTCTGTCAATGCTGGAAAAAATAACTGAATTTTTAGTTCTCCCCATTTATAGCTGCAGTGCCACAGAGCAAGCAGCACAACGCACAAGTATGGGCTGCAGCACCAGCTCTTTCCACCTCCAGCTTTAAGACTGTACAAGAACTCTGGCCCCACATTCATGTTTCTCTGTCTGCACTTTCTAAGGAAAACACACAACTCAAAAGAAACCTTAGCTTTCCACAAGAAACCAGCTGCTGTAATACAGGCAAATCTGAAGTGCTGCTTATCAGAGAATGCATACGCGCATTAGATATACAGCTTAGTACTTACCTATGGCACTTTCCTGCTAAGGAAGGGCAAAAAACTGAGCTGAAGGCACTGAAGCCCAGTGGCAGGCTGGCAGACTGGGAGACTTTGCCAGCCCAGGCTGGCTTTGCTCTCAGCCCCACGCCCCCAGAGAGCCAGGTGGGCAGTGAGTGCTCAGTAAAGGGGAGGAAACTGCAGCAGACAGATCAGGCCTGGGCAATGATAGTATGGAAAGTCCCAGAGAACTAAAGGGTAGGACAATAAAAGCCTCATATGGTATCCTAGTGTATGGTTACAACAGCTCATTTCATTAAAAAAAAACAAACAAACAAAAAAAAACCCAGCAACAACAAAAAACACCACTACTTTTGCAGCAAGAAAAATACTGAAAGCACATTCAAAGCGTTATAATAGCAATTCTTACAGAATAAGGGTAATAGTTTTTAACACTCAAAAGTTTGGGTGGACAGTTATGCTGTCACAGCCAGCTGCGGGCCAGCTCCTGTGACCAGAGACAGGCAGGGGGACATGACACCACACCTGGAGAACTGCTGCTGCAGTGCCTGCATCAAGAGCAGTGCTGGCACTGCCACCCAGAAGTGACAAACCAACCTGGTCCCTGCCCTGCCTGACAGGCTGGGTGACACACAGGGAAAACCCTGTATTTCAACTTGAGATTCAGATAAGACAAAGCTGACTATGAGGTATAAAACTAGTTCTGCTCTGTAAGGCAGGCTAAGCAGGTAAAGTGCTGAAAAGTTCCTCAGATGTTTGCCTGCTGTGAAACACCCTTAGTCTTACACTGAAAATCACAGTGTTAAACCTATGGGTACTTATCCTTGCTAAGATTTGGACCTTTTAAAATGCTGCAAGGCAAAATATGACCCAATGATCACAGCTTTTAAGTAGAAATTTGTCCCTCATTCACTAAATAAAGTCCATAGCGTCCATGAAGTCCAACAAGGCAATAGAGGTCCTGAATGCAAAATACGAGGGCTTCATATTTTGTAATGCCAAAAGTAATGTCTCCTATTTTATTACGCTGGACCACAACCTCAGAGGCAGACGGTGGTGATATGGCAGTAGAGGCTGAACCCTCTCACCAGCATTCCGTTGCATGTTGTTGCCATGGGACAGATGGCAGCAGGGGGGCAGTCTGACACACTGGCATTGGACATGGAAGTGCAAATGAAGCAAAGGTGTGGAACTGAATTCCATCATGCAGAAAAAATGGCATCCAATGATATTCACTGACAATTTCTGAGTTTTTATGAAGACCCAACAGTGGATGTGAGCACAGCAAGGCAGTGAGTGGTGCATTTCAGCAGTGATGGCAGCAGCACTGGGTCACCTTTGCTGGTGCAGATTCCTACAAGCACAGCACACAGGCTCTTGTTCATCACTGGCAAAAGTGTATAGCTAATGGTGGTGACGACACTGAAAAATAGTATCTCGTAACTGAGAATTTGATCTAACATAGTGTCATTATTTATTTCCATGGGAACAATAAATAGGAGGTATTACATTCAGAGGGAGCTATATAAGAAACTTACCTAGACAACTGAGTTATAAGAAGAAACTGTCCTCCTTCACAACTGACTACATACCTAAAGCATATGTATATGTTGTACTGATAAAATATGGAACAGGGAAGACCACTTAACATGCCCTCAAGTTACAGCTATGAAAGGATGCACTTTTTCCTGTCCTGCTCCAGTTTGATCTTTTCTTTCCAACAACCAAAACAACCACTGCTTGTTGCTTTAATGCAGCAGATGAATGAATTGCTCAGAAATCCTGCTATTCTTTCCCCTAGGCGAGTTCAGAAGGGACACATCACTGTAGCCTCACACAAGTCATGCCAGAAGTACACTGCGCGCTCCCAGCTGGAGTGGGTCTGCAGCCAGCAGGACAGGCATTACAGCAGTTCACCTATAATCCTTTCTCCTCATGGTGGATGAGCAGAAACTGGCTAGTTTCAGAGAAGCCGTGAAAGAAAAAGCCACGGGGTGGCACTGCAGGTAGGCTCTGTTTTGAAACTTTTTTTTTTTCCCAACCAAACTGGTACATATCTAATTCCATCTGTATGAAATAGTAAACTTACTTGCCAGGTGTTTTTCTTCATACTGTTCAGCTATTCCTAACACAGAAATCATATCTTAAAAGAAATATTTTACTGCAAAGATACCAGGGTATAGGGAATTTTATGAATGTATTAAATTGTTTTTAAGAGCATAAAACATAAACAATGACATTCTAAAGA
This sequence comes from Cyrtonyx montezumae, assembly GCF_038088225.1. Classification (NCBI taxonomy): domain Eukaryota; kingdom Metazoa; phylum Chordata; class Aves; order Galliformes; family Odontophoridae; genus Cyrtonyx; species Cyrtonyx montezumae. The sequence continues at coordinate 19,390,684 of NW_027072078.1, read as the reverse complement.
TACTCTAAGAATTGGCTAGCATTTTTTATTTATTAGTTCATTATGAAATAACTAACAACATTTCACAAAGCATTTTCATACAAAAGTTATATCACACTTCATATTTTTTTCTTTTAAATCAATATTGAGATTGCAAAAATCTTCTCCCTGAAGCATTAGGTAAGACAGCATTAACTTCTGACAAAGTGAATGAAAGTCTATGAGAAAAGGTCATAACACTGCATCCAGTACTATCACTTCCTTTTAAGACACTTTTCTTCTCACACATAAAAGAATCAAAAACCATTTAATGCAAAATAGAAAATGTAGGAGAGCAATATTACAAAGCTGGACTTACAAGACTATTTTATCTGCTGTAATGTTTTTCCTTCCCCAGTTTCAAACTCCTGCCGTTACAGTCAAAAGCCAAAAATGGTTGGTTACAAGGAAAGCTATTTCTGTTCATTTAGTGAATAAACCGATATTCAAAGGAGATTTGGAGGTCAGCCAGTATTGCAGTAGTTTCTTTCCACTTTTAAACAAAAGGCTTCTTCAAGTTTTAAACCTGATATTCCTGTAGATTCTAAGCTAACAGATAGCATGAGACCATGCACTACTATACAAGTCACCTGAAGACCTAGGTCATTTTCAGTTCTGTTTTAGAGTATGATCAGCAACAATTAGTATCCACTCTCAGTGTTTCTAGTAGTACTAATAAAAAGTCATATTTTAGGTCAGTTACATTATCTCATGAACTAGAACGCAATTCATGTGCTGTCACTTTTTCTTATCACAGAGGACAAGGATACTGGAGAAAAAGTAAGTTATTTCCTTGGACAGAAACTGAAGAGAGGACTGGAAAATATTTCAACAGGCAAGTAGCTCTATGCCATTCTTTCTACTACAAGTTTGTTCCTCATATTAGTTAAGTCATTTGTATATGGAGATTCTATCGCTGTTAGATAGCATGACATTAATATATTGGCACATAAATGTGTCAACATAGCAGGGACTTTAGTGGGACCCAAATCAAAATAATTCCCTGCCTTACCAAACACATTATGTAATACTATTAATTTCCAAAATTATATAAAATTTTTTCGAGCACATCATTTACCCATTGTGATGACACCTATACTACTAAAGCATCCCACATTTTGATAAATGACCTCAGGACATGTGCCTAACAAATATTAAATTAGCAAGAGAGCTAACAAGGTAAAACACATTGTCTATGATACCAAAGCCTCAGTTCTAGGAATTAGTACTCTATTAAATACAAGATTTTTAAGAAGTATTTAGGGAAAAAAACACAGTCAAAGGCAAATAATTTTTGCTCTTGTTATTTTGTCTGCTTCAGTTTGGAGAGCATGGGTTTCTGATGAAATGTCTGCCTACATGAAACAAGAAAAAAAAATCAAATACTATAGTTTTATTCCACAAAAGTCAAGTACTAACATCAGGATTCAGCCACTCCTAGTACTGTCTCATTCGCACTAGAAAAATATGTTTTTACATCTCTGCTATCCAAAGTTAGAGTACCTCATATGTATTTACTTATGCAGCTACCTAAGAAGTTACCTATTTTTCAAATATTCTAGAACAAAAGAATTTATTGAAGAACAAAAAGAATAAAATTCAAATGTCTGCATAGTTTGTGTCACTGGAACACGAAACATTTATATCCAACTCTTAACAAAGAGCTGCCTTATCACACAGAACTTCACACTTTTCCTCAAAAGCACAATCAGTATGCAGCCCAAATTTGTATACAACCCACAGGAATTTAGATATAAGAAAACACATTTTACAAAGCAAAACAAAACCCACACACAACTGTTCCATCCAGCACTGAGACACATTCTTTATTCCCACGTAAAGTTAGCAGTGAGAAGAGCACAGCTACGTATTCCTTTGAGGCCACACAAAACTGAACCACCAGACAACAAACAGTTTCTGGACCCCAACACTGGTACAGACACACAGATCATGGGAACTCATTTTCTCTGGGTCACTTGGCTACACAGCTGTGTGTGTCATTTGTTTTCACAACAAAAATGTCTTCCTTTAAGAGAACCACAGATTACTGCAAGATTAAAAAAAAGACAAAAATATCTGTATTATGTGTGGTATGTCTGACAGTTAAACTAAAAACATATTCAAAAGTACTATTTCACTGAACAGTACAGGAGTAGAAATTCTGCAAAATTAAATGCAGTTCAAGAGGTGAGTGTTATCATCAGATCACTCTCAGGAAGAGTCAAGAACTATGCTGCAGAAGCCCCATCACATGCAGACAATTTTATCTGACTTCTTGCTGACATACAACTGAAGTTTGTGCTAACCTAAGGTAAATGAATTTATTCTATCATCTACTCAAAAGAGGGATGAATAACAGCTATCAAGATTATGTCACAGATCAAGACGCTATTTTCATTGCTAGATTTCTACCATTGCCAGTTTTAAAATACAGCCTGCATGCATAAAAACCTAGGGAGTGAATGTACATGGAAAAGTAGATGTAATCACATAACTGTGAGAACACATAAGTGGTTTTGTGTTGAAAATGATGGGACACCCCCAAATTATGATTGTTAGACAAAGTTAATCTAGTATTGATTCAAACATACTGATAGGGATCAGAAAAATACACTGCAGCTTTTCTGTCACTTCAGATAGGTAGAGAGGTTCAAACAAGCTGTGAGAGACTGCTGGAAGACACCTAAAGTCAGCTGTCAATTTAAGTATTATAGTTAGTAGACACAGAAGCAGACTATGATTCTTGATTCTTCTGTCATCATCCTCCTCTGAGTAAAATTCATCACATTCTCACTATCTTCTGTATCTAAGGATCACCAATTTGCTACCAAACCTTTCCAGATACAATTTTTAATCACACTGTGAACTGCTAGACCATGCCTCTGAGCTGAATCTATTTTCTAAAAAATAATAATAATAATAATAATTAATTAACGTGGCTAAACATCTGTTCATCACACACTTCACGCAAGTTCTGTACTTCTGCATGTGTAGTCACATGTTTTCTCAAGCTCAACATCACATTTAAGCTCATAATACTATTTTCTGCCTCTTTGGAGATGTGGAACAACAGGGTTGAACAAGGATACATCTGTCACAGAACCACTGCGGTCTACGCCAAACATTCTTATAGACCATACGTTTAAGTGCAATTCAGCAGCCTTTAAAAATGTACCATTAGCTTTCTGTGGTCACATGTGGCTAATGAGGATACCAGGTGGCTCTCAGAGAAGCATAACAATGACGTAAGCTTCTCAGAACATTCTAAGACAAACTTCACAGTTAGGCCTAGCCATAATTTCTCTATATAAGTAAAATGTAATAGTCAGAGGACAACAGAAACTAAACAAGCTGGCAGCTGTCCAAAGCAGACCAGACCTTTCCTATACTTAGGAAAGAGTATATACAAAACTCAGTTGCCAAAGTATCCAGCTACATACCTTGGTGCCCCAATGTGTTTCATCATGTAGATATCTGAAAAATCTGAACATTTTATAGCTAAATTCCATTCTGGAATTCTCCCTTTTGGATGTTCAGGGGATATAAATCATCGTCCTGTTTTGGAAACTTCTTTTCAAATATGACAGTTTTATGCTTGAATCAGACATAACCAGTTTTTCTTTTTTTGTTTTACAAAAATAATTGTAATGGACTACAACATAAAGGAACAAACCAAACAGATCTCAGAGATTCCTTTATTTCACTGGATTTGGGTGTATACAATCCCAGTGGCTGTGCCTCTTCTACAATACAAGGTTAAAACAAAACTTTTAAGATTCACCATACACAAGCTGTATTTCAAATATCTATCCAGCACCCATTATCCTTCTGCTATTATATGTTTTGGAATAGGGATTCGCACTGCAGAAGCCACAAACTGTTATTTAATGCCAGAACACACCCTCAAAATAGACAGTTTGAAAAAAGTATGTATGAAGTGGGAAAAAAAGGGACTCATTTAATGCTATGCTCTAAAAGAGATGAAAACATTCTTTGTGGAACACACACTGTTGGACTAGTGAAATAACAGCTGCCATGCATGCTCAAAAGCAAAAAACTTGATAAACATAAAATAAGATTATGAACCAAGTCGGGATCAAAATTTAAGACAAAACAAATCAGGTAAATTGAGAAGAGCATCCACTACAGCTTTAAATTAGAAGATTGACTTGTGAGGTCAAGAACTAAATCATGTACAAAAACTTGAATCTGTCAGCAAGAACCACTCCTCCAACAATTCACAGTATGAATCTTCTACAACAAACCACTTACGACACCACAGGTACATTTCAAAATTACTACATGGGTGTATGCAAAACCAGCTGATTCATAATCAGACACACAATGTTCATGCACAAATTACTATATCTATCAGTGGTGGGGGACCATGAAACAAAACTTCTACAAGTTTCCTTCACTGTCTAGCAAATGATAACCATCATCAGAGAAATTCCTGTCCTTAAAGACTTTCAAAATGCGATTGAATAAGGTCCTGACAATCTTAATGCCATGACATTTGCTTTTCTTTGAACCACAGCTGACATGAGGTGACCCCATCAGAGCTCCCTCCAACCTAACTCCCTGACTCTATGAAGCTACACTCACAAAGAGAGACTCCAACTGATGCCTTCTGCTAACCACGGCTCAGCTAAATTCTGATTAACTTGTTCCAAATAAAGGAAAAACAATTTGCAATTGCTGAAAACAGAAAAAGACATTACAGCTAAATTCCTGAATCCTGAGTAAGTCTACTAATCTTGATCAGTGGTTGCAGCATTTTTTAATTTGTAGATTCCTAAAAAGGTTTTTCAATCAGCAGTGCAAATGCTGGCTTCGCAACCAACTCAAAGCAGCTGGAATAGGCTTGTTCTTTAGTTGTTTTGTAAAAGCCCATGGGCCACAAGTTGGTTTGGAAACTGATGACATAACCTTATGGCACAGTAAGGAAGATACTGATAAAATCATTCATTTTACTTTCAGCCTCTTCAGAAAAGCAGCAGTGCCTACTTATTAAGGGAGGTGGGCATGTTTTATGCATTTTGGTCATTTGTTTATTGACTGAAGTCCAAAGATCCTTGGAGCACAGACTTTTACCTTTCATACTTAAAGATTTCACCTAAATACCAAAAGATCTACACTGCAGCTCAGTGCAAATGAGAAGTTTGTGTTTTATTCAGCAAACAAGTTTCAAATTTCCCAAAAGTACAACATAGGATGTATCATACTTACTGCTGCTCTCCTTTGCTTATGAAGCAAAAAACTAAAAAGCCAGTTGACTAATCCCTTGCACTTCCTACTACCTCAGTATTGCACCAACTGCAGCAAGCATCTTTGCACGAGCAGACCACTTCGAAATAGAAGCTGGGATTTATCAGTCAGGACTATGAACTGCAAACATACAATGCAAATACTCCACATTAAATGCAATTAGACAAAACAGGTCAGATACAAAGGCCAGGGTTAGAATATCTTCCATAAAATAAACCTGAACTTTTTCTGAGGAGAAAGCTAAGCTACTTTTTACATTTAACAAGTGAAAGTTGACCATTGTAATCAAAAGCCTTTCTCTAAGCACTAGAGATCCGATGAAAAACATGATCCTTATGTTGCTGTTTTTTTAATCTTTTTATTACTATTGCTGAGGACTTCAAAAGTGAAAACGGAAGCTTGATTAGTGAAAGAATTCATCAGAATTTATCAGCTCCCAGTACTAAATTCCTGCTTGATTTAATTCCCAGGATATCAGTTATTTTTCTGTTAATTGTAAGGTCAGAGAGGACCCCATTTAAGCAATAAGCAGCAGGAACTAAACAAACAGAAGACCGGATCTGTAATTCAAATGTGTTTCCTGGAGGAAAAGAGTAAATCAGTGCAGATAATGTACTACAGAGGGGGGAAAGTCACATGTTCCAAAACAATCTGCTCAAAAAATTTCTCACTAGAGCATGGGTAGCTCTGCAAAATCAGTGCCCTGTTTAGGAATCTACATACTTTCCAAGGTTTAAGTTACTAATAAAAAGCAATAGCTATTTGTTTTGCGGATGAAGAGTTGTGATACTTGTAACACTCACACATATACGACAGAAGTTACAAAACAACCTGTACAGCCAGATCTGTCGGTGCAAGTGCATGCATGAGACAAGAACTCCAGAATACAACCCTGCTCATTAGCCAGCTTAAGAAAAATAATACTGGTAGTATAGTAAAGAGGCATTCAGAGTACTGGAATAGTTCAAATAGTTCTTAATGCTTTTCACATCCACCAGTTACAAGGTCACATCAGCAGAATTCCATGGCACGTCTCCTGATAACAGGCTTCTGGCCTGTGGATGAGCACCATGCGCTAATATGAACAGTTGGAATTTGGACAGTGTCTTTAATGTACATAGGGCATGACTAAAAACTATATACACTTTCCAAAAATCACTGGTCTATCCTAAATCATTACTTATCCTTATTTGATCATTGAAACATTAAAGTTGGAAAAGACCAGTAAGATCATCTAGTCCAACCATCAGCCCATCACCACCACGCCCGCTGAAACATCTCTCCAAGTGTCACATCTACCCTCTTCTTAAAACCCTCCTAGGACAGTGACCCCAGTGCCTCCCTGGGCAGCTTGTTCCAATACTTCACCATTCTTTCTGAAAAGAATTTTTTCCAAATATTCAACAATAACCTCCCTTAGCACAACTTAAGACCACTACCTCATGCCCTATCACAGTTACCTGGAAAGAAGTGGCCAATCCTCACCTCACTAACACCACCCTTTAGGCGGTAGTAGTGGGCAACAGTGTCTCCCCTGAGCTTGGTGTTCTCCAGACTAAACAATCCTAGTTCTCCCAGCTGCTCCTCTTAAGGAAGTGTTCCAAGTGGCTGACAAACAGCAGATAAAGACACCAGGACATCTAATAACTGACCAACAAACATTTACAAATAAATTGATTTTTAACCCCAGAAAAGGTTGTCCCTCCACAAGTTAGGCAGAAGTAACTGTACAAAAAAATTCCTAATCTATACTCGGCCAATTCCAGACAGCATGGCTGAGTAACACAGCTGGAACTGGCAGGACTTAACAGGCACCGAGGATACAATTCACATCCCCTTTAGTAAACTACCCCTGGCCTGAATATGGGAAAGGAATTTTCTATTTCTATAATCTAAGGAATCATAAAGAGATAAAAATAACCACTTTGTTTGTCCTATTGAATAGGGGATTAAAATAACTGGCAACGTTTTAAGTCATGCACCAGAGGTGGATTCACCAGGTCTCAACTGGAAAAAGAGAACTGCCAGGGCTTGATAAGCATGGCAATTACAATTCTTTTATATACAGAGCCACTCCAAGGGAGAGCAGCTTCCTTACACAGCAATAACAGCATATCCTTTGATTTATACAGTAGTCCTCCAGCAATACAACCAACATCCTGTTTTCATCTTAAAGTACAGCTGGGTAGGTTGCCTACAGGCTTTATTTATCAGAGCTCCTCTAACCAAGTCCATTCTCATTATGAGAAACAGCACCCTCCAGTTTAACAAGCATTTCTTATCTTCCCAACTCTTCTAAAAATTCTAATGTGCTATCTACATTTATATAGCACATTGATCAGATACACTGAGGGCTTTGAAACAACATGATTCACAATTATTAACTGAAAATACTCCTCTCACCTGAGAAGTCATGTAAAAACACCCCAGAAAATTCAGAGGAAAAGGAGTTTGTGGCTTTCAGAGTAAAGAACAGAAATACTGATTGAATTACATAAGCTGTAAGATCTCATAAAGCCCTTACAGCACAGATTCCCAAGATCTGAAATTACTTTTGTGAATCCTCCCCATGTTTAGAAGTTTTCTCCAAATAACAGAGAATCTCAGTAAAATGCCTAAAAGAATATAATATTTTTATTAGATACCTCTCTGACTACTTTAAATATTTAATGGTTCTGTATCCTGTATTATCATGTCAGAATTCTGTCACAAAATCACTTTTCCACACTGTCACCCATGAAGGAACTAGCCAAGAAGCATTTTATATGTGATTTACACTCATACTCTGTGCCCATGCAATAACTCATGAACATTCCACTTGCATGCTGTCACCTTTTAGAAATAGAAGTATTGTCAGGACTTAACTGTTAACTAGTGAACTTGCTCAAAACAGTTTTATAGAAGAAATTTTCGCTTGTTGAATGTAATTCACAAAAATCTGATGAAATGAAGAATGCATTTCTAGTTACAGCTACATTTTTTACTGATTTACATTCAAGCAAGGGGTTAGCAGCATATCAGCAGTGTCAGTGGAAGCATAAACACAATTACCTATATCAATATAGGGCAAGCTTCTCATTAAAAAGTAATGACCTTGACTCAAATGAACTACAGAACTTAGAACTTGTCTGCACTAGTCAAAAAAGGGGCTGATATGTGGGTAGAGATGGAAGGATAGGCAGAAGTACTACCAACATAGCTACAGCAGTTGAAGCTTCAGTGACCAGGTGTGTAGATCTGAACATCACCTACACCAGAGCTTCTGCTCTTATCCTTAATACTGTAAGATAGGCCAGGGACAAGCTACAGGCAATTCATTTGCAAAGATCTCTCTGAGATCTGTCCCAGTTCCTTCAAATTTACTATAGTAGATCAATTCTTCAGAGTCTAATCAAAAGCAGCATAAATCTCATTTTAAGATGCTGAAAAATAGCAATATTAAGCTGAGAAAAAAGTTTTTGGGCAGCTATCTATGTAGATGACTGGAGAATAAGGCAGAAAGAAGAGAGCTAAATTCACCTGAAAACTCTGATTTCCCTCACTCTAGAAGCTAGAACTCCATGTGCCAGTGGCCCCAAACCCACTGATCTCTCCCAGTTGCCAAGTTTTCTCTCTCCCAGTAACAAGGGTTGAGTTTCAAACACTACTCAAATACATCTGTAGAAACAGCTCTAGCTTCTTATCATGCAAGAGTTTCAGGCTGTTTCAGAAGAGCAGTCAGATAGCCATTAGCCACACCTAAAACAAAAACAACCACAATTTTTGGCATTTTTTTTTTAATGGGTGTGAGATCACTGCCATACTGCATCTAGTGTAAAGAAGAAAGCCTCCCTCTGCAGCAGGAACTTCAAAGCTTACCCTTCAAAAATATCATCAAACTAAAAAGAATATCCTGAGTTGAATGCAGGCAAGCGAAAAGGACTGAAAGCAACAAAAGCCTTGCCTAACTTCAAAAAAGACTTGGGTAGTCACAAACAGCTGGTTGCCTACTTCTAAATGAAGAAAGTCTTAAAGAGCCTAGAACAAAATTGTTATTCCACCAGCTCAAGAGCAGCAGTAAATCTGCTCAGCTCAGAACAAGACACAAACATCTTTCCACCTAGATTGTCTGTATGAGACACAGTAAGCTTTTCAACTACTATCAAAAGAGAGTAAGGAAAGTCCTTAGCCTGTGACAGATCTCTGAATCATAGAATCCTTAGATTTGGAAGGGACCTCTGAAGGTCATCTAGTCTAAGTCCCCTACAATGAACAGGGATCAATCAGTCTCTCTCATAAAGAGCCATAAAACCATTCCTTTCTTGCAATTTAAATATTTAACTGAAAACATTTGCCAGTCAAAGCCACAGATGAACACAGTGAAGATATGACTTCCTCGTACAGCCCCGTTAGTTTAAGGATGTGATTCACATCTGCTGACAGATCTCATATTAATGTAATAAGGGTGGAGCTTAGGGAGTGAATTTTTACAATTTCAGCTAAAGTTTTGACATGTTTCAGCTCTCCCTTCCCATCTTCAGTAAAGTATTGTATGTTCCTTTGCAAATAAACTGGAGCTCTTTCTACCACATTGAGTACTTTTTCACACTATACCACAGACTGACTAAAGGTAACCTACTGTACAACCAAGATGTGCATCTTGATCTGACAGGATGTGGGAAAGGCCAGTAGCTGTACAGCTGTCCAGATCTCACTGGTTTTTATCGTATCTTTGCATGACTGCTAAAAAATCATAACGTCATTTTTTCTAATCTTAGACCACTTGTTTACATGCAAGAGAAGAATTCTTTAGATATTCAACTATTCTTCCTTTCTGAGACTGGTGTTGGCACCCACACTGTATACTTCTCAGTTAATTAGGGTAGGATTTTTAAGGGTATTTCTATCTGAAGCTCTTCCAAGAAGCTCTGACAACCATTTATTTTCAAAATAAACAATTTACTGGGCACTTCATTTCTATCTACAGATCTGTGCACCATGAGCAGGAAGGGACAGCATCAACTCGTCAAAAAACAGACCAATTTAATTCAGGAAATGCAAAGGAACGCTGACACGGTCAGGGTATCTGCCATGAATGGTCCACTAGGCCTGCAGGTAGGCATCTGATGGACGAGGCTCCACAGTTAACAGTCACTAACCTGCAAAGGAATGGCACAGCTGAATTCACACAGGGCTGCTAACAGGCTCTCATTAGCATACCAAAATCTGAACCAGGTCGGAAGTCAAGATATTGGAGAGAGCAGTAGCAATGTCCCTCACCTTCAAGTTTAAAATATCAAGCATATCCAACTTAAAGGGCAAGTTAATCTATAACCAGTCCTCACAGCATGCCATCCTCTGCCAAAGGCAGGATAAGAGCGGCACACTGGTTTTTACCCACAAAGGTGAGGATCTTAGAGGAATTTTGATATTTCAGCAAGGTGATCCAGCTGGGCAAGCTGCACAACTGCAATGACCATAACATGACAAACAAAACATCTCCTAAAAAAAAAAGTCAGTTAGATGAAGTAACATTAGAAGTATTAGTCATTAACTTTTTTCTTCATATTAGACAACTGTAAACATAAAGCAGAACTTATTTTCATATTTCTTTTAGAAGACTTCCTAACTTTTGCTTCTGATTACACCCCATACAAGTAAGTAAGCCCATAAAATAGTTATGATCTCCTCTGCTTACACTAGATTTTTACAGGCCTGCATTTCATTTTTAGCTATCAAAATACAAATAACCACTGCCAACATGATTACAATAGTCTTACAAGGTTAAATCAGTAACAGAATCATGACCAAGTTTCTCAAATAAGAAGTCTCTTACTACAGTAAACATACAAGACAGAAATGTGGGGATTTTTTTTTTTTTTTTACATGACCTCATGTCTTATAGAAATGTTTTTAAACAAGGAGAAAGATAATGTATTTGGTCCGAAATGAAATTTCGAACTTTAGTACTAAACATGTTAAAATAATCACTATCATCTAAAGTCTACATACAAATAACAGAAGCTTGGAAGCAAATAGTTTTTTTTCCCTTGCCCTAATGCTTCTGCTTATTCACAGAAATCCTAAAAACAATTTATGGTGATATCAACTAAACTGAGGCTGCAATTATGGTCATAGTTTAATTCTCTCAAAGCTGAGACCTACAGATATACCTGATTATCTCTTGGAGATCACAGATGTTGTACTAGTTTGAGATTTTCTTCTCTTCTGAAGAGGGGGCAGAGCTTCCATGGACATGTTATGGATCTTTCCATGAGATCGCTCAGGTTACCAAATGTTTGTTGGTTTTTCTTTTATTTGTTTGTTTTGTTTTTAAACTCCATCTATGGTCAATACTCATACAAAATACTGGTTGGTTAGCACTGCATAGGATGAAATTACAGCATTTACATCATTTGTCATTATTTCCAAACACTCTCAAATCTACAATAAAAACTTATTCTCTGGATTAAAGTCCTGGCAAGCAGATTTAAAAAGCAAACAACAACAAACACTTTGCAAGCCCAATGGCTGGCAGACTTTAAGTACCGGAGTACTGAACCCAGAAATTTTTTTCTGTGAGTTAAAGCATAAAGAAAAGAAAAATAACCAAAGCAGTATCTTAAAGACCATCATCAGAAAAAGTAAAAGAAAGAAAGTTTTTTTTTTTTTAATATTTCTAAAAGTACCAAAATGAAGTCATATAATATTGTAAAGGTTTCATTTAACTTTCACAGTTCATTGCATTTCCCTCCCTTTATTCATTTGAAATTTATAGATGAAGAGGCATTACAGCAGTGTATTTTGGGAGGAAGACTGGAAATTTTTTATGTGTTTGGGCAGCAGAAATATGAGAACAGTCAAAAAAAGATGCTTAGAAACAAGACAGATTCCAGCAGTTCAGACAGTGATGTCAGATCCTTATTACTTTTCCAAAATATGCTGCTTCAGATTCTCTCCATCTTCCTCACCATTGACAATCAGCTCTGACAGACTTCTTATAGAACACTGATTTTCCACACCATCTGGATTTTCATCTTTCTTTTCTATAGAAGCAAACAAGCACCTTTTGTGTTGAAACTATCCACACTATACCTAGGGAGAGGCAAGCAGGGTAGATGTGATTGTTCTCCTTCAGTGCAGAGCAAAAAGCAGAAGTTACTGTAATTATAATATCCTCTGATTATTGGACATATCATTTGGAAGAAAAATTCTCTTCCACCGCTTCCTCCACACCAAAACAACAAAGAAAAAAAAAGGGGAGAGAAAGAAAGAAAGAGAAGACTTACGGATTTGAAGGAATAAAGATACACCTCCCAAGTAAAAAATGCTTTCATCATTGTTGCCACAAGATCTTGTAAATAGATAGCTTAGCAGATTATCTTCTACCATCACTATAGCATCCAACTGTTCTGTCAGTCTAGTTTGGCAGCAAACAAGGGACTAGGTTCTACAAAGGTCAAGAGCAATATTATGATACTTAAACACTTGGTAACACACCAAGTGACAAGAACTCAACTTGCCACACTGTATTTTTCCATATTGTACTTCTAATTGTATCATTACCTACACATTGAAAGTAACTGGGCATTAATAACTTGCAAGCAAGCATCTGTCACCCTTTTGGAACAAGCCGTTTGATACTATATGAGAAAAAGCAGGTAACAGCCCACAAAACCACAGTACAACATCCACATACAACTCGACTAGATTCCGCAGCAGATCATCACCTGAGGATGAAGAACAGCATGCAGCCATACTCAGAGAGGTTCATAGGTTCATTAGGTTGGAAAGGACCTACAAGATCATCTAGTCCAACCATCAGGTCTGGGAAAAGGACACTGTCAAACAAGTGAGAAGTCGATGTACTGGTGCTTAACTACACAGCATTATGGGGACAGCTGAAAGAGATACTGAAGCCTTCCAGTAGAAAATCACATAAATATTTGCTGCTATATAGCCTCATACAGAGCCTCAGTCTTTGAAACATGAGGTATCCAAAAGTCTGAAATGAAAGCAGGTGAAGTGCCCCAGAGAATTAATTCCCAAGAAATCAAAGCAAATTAAAAGGACAAGATTTTTGAAACCAAAACAGAGAAATTATTTTTAGGAATATGAATGTGAAAAGGGAGTTGATTCTGAACACAAACACACAAGTTCCTAACTTTGTTACTTTGAAATTGTGTGATTTTTGGAATTATGACATCATCACTTCATAAGAAAGATACTGGGCAAAAAACAACAACAACAGCAACAAAAACTATATGATCACCGATACCTGAGAGAAATACAAGCTCACAGGAATTATTTACATTATTTGGTAAGTTGGAGAGGTTCATTTAGATATATCTAAGATTTATAAATATTTAGATATGTAATTTGATCATGTATAAATTTATACTTTCTAAACCAAGTGGTTATACTTCCAGAACAGAGGTGAATAACATTCAAATAAACATGCAGAAAGAATTGTTAAGGTACAGCTAAGAAAGTACACCTTGGAAGTTATTCCTCCAATTCAAATATTTGATGAATTAGTGCTCAACAACAAAATTGATGCATTCTTACAGAAAAAGCTCATGCCTAGCCAAACATATTTACACGTTCCACTTTTTTTTAACCAGAAATAGCAATCCTGACAACTCTAGTCTTGCAGAACATTTGACATATACACAATCTCCCCAGGCAGACATTTTTTTCGTATGTTAGTGACCCATCTTTTACCCATCCTCATCTTTTTGATCATTTACAACCACAGAAAGATGTACAAAATGTGAGTGCCCTTTTTGAACTTGGAAATCTCCAAGCAAATGAAAAACAAATCCAGGAACTCTTAGTTTGGTAAATACTCCTATGGGATTGTACTTCTAATGCAGAAAAAAAATGTTTCCTTAACTATGAATAAATAAAGCACTTTTCTACTCTTATTCATCACCATGCAGATTTTAAGTCCAAATGTACCTATTTGAAGTTCAGCTAGTAAAAGTTTACTCTCATACAAAGAGTTGCACTTTTCATTCTGAAACCTTATTTAGGAGAGAATTCAAGTGAAGCCTCCAATTTTTAATCGCCTGTTACAAGTCAAAACAGTGTTGTTTTTTCCCCCTTCTGAGCTCCCCAGTGTCGCATGCTGCACAGTTTCCTTTCCTTTGTGCTAACAATGGGCACAGCCACAGAACTCTACAGGAGTCTAGGAGAAAACATCTCAGCTTCTTGTCATCCTTGAATGCCTTGACGTCAACTCACAGAGTTGCAGAGCAGAGTACAGCAGCAGCAAATGCTCCCAGCAAAGAGCAGCCCTTTCTCAAGCAGCCAGCAGCTGTGTGAACGCAAAGCCAGGGCAGCAGGTAAGCTGCTGAGGAGCTAGTGAGAGCCAGGTGAGAAGGAAGAAAAGACCTGTTTTAACTTGCAAGCAGCCATGAAAAAAAGAACACTCTGCATTCCTTGCTCTCTTAATACAACTCACACTGGCTTCAAAATTTCAAGGAAAAAAAATTAAAAAAAAAAATCAGATCGACTTAGCTGAGCAGGCACTAACCAAGAGCTGTCTGGATAATTTGGGATCTGACACTCTCCAGCATGCACAAAGCTACAACAGCAGCAACTGGAAATGACAGCAGCCATGCTATAACTTGCACACTGAGAAAACTTCTTCCACACTACAGTCAAAAAAAAACCAGAAGCAGTCTGGGCTTTGTGAAGAGAGGCCTATTTAGATGTTACTAGATTACAGCAGAAACGATTTGGTTGTGAGCCTGAAACATTCCTGGTGAGTCAGTTTACCTGTCAGATGGACAGGATGACTATAAAGATCTACCGTCTCCTCTGGGATCTGAGCTTTTGGATCCCCACAATGGGCTCTTTTCTTCCTCCACCCAACACAGATGCTACTACTCAAAATAAACACCGATCTTCAGGTTTACATGAACACTGTAGTCTCTTTTATAGTTAACAAAAGCACCCAGTAACATCAGAAAAGAAGAACTTCACAGAAGATAACAATGAAACAAACCCACATTCTAGTCCAAAACACCTTTTTTTCCCGCATGCCTTCAAACTCTCACTAGTGACTAGCTCCCCCTTTTCAGAATGTAGCATCATGCTGGACAAAGCTTTGAAATAGTTGCAGATTTCTCTATTTGTGTGGTACCCTCCGACACATTTTTTCACACTAGCATCCACATTCCTTAGCCCCCTAGTTTCCTTGATCTCACTCCCACAGCAACACACTCCTATAGGGAATATAACCGCTCAATACTGAGCTAGGATTCAGACTCAACAACGTTTGAATATGCAAACCAGCCACTGAATACAACAACATTCAATTCAAGGCACCACTGTGTCATGCAACTATTTGATGTTGCCTTGGCTAAGGCAGACACATTAAAATGAACAACATACTCAACCAGAGAAGTGTTCCGTATATATTCCAAATTCAGATGGCAACCTACACCCTGGAATGAGGAACATTCAAGTGGCTCCTGACAGGGATCCACCCACAAAGTGGTTAACTCCCTGCTTTAAACACTCAGCAAATGCTACAGGCACAAGTTCTCAAAGTTCTTTCCATTTTGCTATTTCTTAATTACTTCTTCTTCATCGGGTCATGGGAATGAGAAAAAATTTAGTTACTTATCTTGAACTCCGGAGTGTAAGAGATAGAGTACATTTAAGAGTGGATGGCCCAGTGCACCCAGACCAACCTACATTCTAATTCTAAAGATTGCTACCACAAGCACAAAGGTATTGCATTTATCCACCAGTTTTGACACACAAGAAAGCAGTACACAGATCAATAGCAACAGCTAATTCTTTGGAAGTAGAAAATGCAGTTTCAGGCCTAACCCACACTTCACCAAATAAGAAACTTGCATTCTTCACTTTCCCCTCCAACCTGCTGCTGTGGTGTGGCAGCAGACCACCTGCCCTGTTGACAGCGCTGCACTTTCACACCATAAGACATTTCTTCATACTGCAACAAATCTGTGGCCAGGCTGGGAACTGGCTCAGCTGACAAGTTGAAAGAGAGGGAGAGCACTCAGACCAGCATTTTAAGCTTGATGCCAGACATTTTTCAACACTGAACCACAGCTGATGTCTTTGGAAAAGACAAAAGAACTCAACGGTTGTATTCAGGCAAAGCCACAAAACGGATAAGTTAAATTTCTTGTTCTTTCTCAAAACATCCACATCTGTTTCTCAAAGTAAGCTCTAACAAAGTGAAAAGATTACTGTCTTGCTCTTCTTATTAAGCTCAGTATGTTCACCAGGCCAAGCTGCCAGGGAGTGGAGTATGACAACATCAGAAGAGATTCCTGCAGCACCCAGGCGCTGCTCCATGCTGCACTGACCCCACTGCCTTCAGCCCTGGGGAAAAGCTGTAGCCCTCAGGTGTGTTCTCACAAGAGCGAACAATTTTTATTGCTTTGCTAAGGAAGAACAGAAGCTGCTGTTTTGAAAGTAAACACATATGATTAAAGGGAACAAACTGAATCATAAAATTATCCTAAACCAATTAGAATTGAATTAAAAAGCACACCTCAGTGGTCACTCTGATATTTAAAAGGAAATAAATCTTTAGTTTACTAAAATCCAGACTTGCTCCAATAGTTTAACAGCATATTTATTGGCAATACTTCACAGTGAAAGCCTCTGTCAGGTAGTGAAATCCCCTTGTTAATGTAAAATTTGATTTACACCAGAGGTTCAGCACTGCTCTCTTGTAATAGTAGGAAAACTAGTTCGAGATGCTGGATACCACCCACAGTCCTTTTATTTATTTATTTATTTATTTAAAGTACTGAAGCACACATTTTCCTATCATCCCATAGCGAGCACACAAAGCCAATTCAGTTCTGAACAGGAGCACTGTGTGTCACTGGCCTGGCAGGAGCACGCTTCCAGGGGTGCTTCTGAGAGGCGAGGCAAGATGGATGAGCCACAAAACTATTAAAACTATGTCTGGCCAAGCTTCTTTTACCAGAAAAAAAACTATGTGGCATGTCCAGCCAGTTACCGGGCATGCCCTCTATTCACCATATTCCCGAAAACAGACAGACAAACAAAAAACTACAACCCTTCGCTGTTTTATCTTGGTTTTACTTTGAGAATAACACAGGCTCATGTCTCTGCATTTTTTTCCTACATATTCAAGTAAACATTTATTCACAAACTTTTTAAAATTAATTTTGTTCAATAAGAAAGCATAAAATCACAATAACTCTTCTCCAAAGCTCATCCCAGCAGAATAAGAACTTCCATACAGAAGAGTCACAGCAAAACACAGAAAACAAAGTTATATAGAAAGACTAGCTAGTGACAGGAAAACTTGCAACACACTGTGGCCACATCTACCCCTCCTGGCAGTAAGCATGAGTCCAACTGAGCTGTACAGTTACAGTGATTACATCTACTTTCGAACAGAGGTTTAAGAACACATTTGCTGGTAACAGTTTCCAGCTGTGTTTCACCAACATTGCCCACCTGGTCAGGTGGGATAGTAGGAGAAACAATGCCTTAGCACAGGCTTGGATAACTTGTTTGAAGAACACTGCTATTTCAAAAACACAATGTTCCCTCCAATCTCATCCAGTGAAGAGGACTACAGGACTGCTGACTGCTCTAACGCAGGTCTGTGGATCTGTGTCAGTAACTGGGAGGGAGCTGTTGGTACACACAGACTTTTTTTTTTCTCAAATCCTGCATGTGAATGAGCAAAGGAGACCCATCTACAGGAAATAATTAAGACTGGCAAGGCAGAACTCTTGTTGTAACAAGTAAGGAATGATAAATGAATTTCCAAGCACTAAATTACATGGGAACAGCTGATAAAAGGCCTGAAAATATATCTGCAGGGCTAACAAAAACAAGCTTTGCCATTAGCTACAAAACCGAGACGGGAATGCTGACAGATGCCTGAAGCCGCATGAAGGGAACACGCGACCCCTCCTGACTCGAGAAGGCCGAGCAGCAGCGCAGCATAGTGCAGCCAGCAGCATCAGGGCAGGCCACAGCCCGACGGGATCTGCTGATGGGGCCTTGGCTTGTTTTTGTGTTCCTGCCCCAAGGGGAACCAGAGGCTTTGAAGGCACACTAGTTTAGTGCCCTCCTAACCTGTTATCATGCTCTGTGCCTGCAAGTTCAGCTCTTTCAACTGAACTCACGTACCCAAAGTCTTAGAAATGCAGTAATTATCCACACCGTAACTATAATTTCTATGTTGCCT
This sequence comes from Cyrtonyx montezumae, assembly GCF_038088225.1. Taxonomy (NCBI): domain Eukaryota; kingdom Metazoa; phylum Chordata; class Aves; order Galliformes; family Odontophoridae; genus Cyrtonyx; species Cyrtonyx montezumae. The sequence goes on along the minus strand of NW_027072078.1, from coordinate 19,372,194 downwards.
GGAGCTGTGAGCTTCACTTCTGTGTGGCCATATATTAACGTGGGATTGCCACAAGGACCAAGATGAAGAAGCACCTCATTTGCTCTCCGTGTTTGCTTCACCATCCATCACTCACACTGCTTTGATCACTGCTTCAAGCACCGCCATCAGCCACCACCATCTCTGCGAGCTTATCATGCACCCAGTTACCCAACTTCTGCACATAGCACGAAAGCTTTGAGAGCGTCTTGGTGCAAAAACACGAACACGCGCTTGCTTTCTGCCCACTCTAAAGCCAACTGTAAGATGAGCACCTTCCCTGCACACCCCAGCCCTCCTGCCGCCCCTGCACCGAGATTTAATGCTATCTTTTAGAAGTTTAATCTTCTGGCGGGCTGCAAGAGATTGACAGCACGCTGGATAGTGCAGGCGCTGGCAACCAAGCACGCGTGTCCCCGCTTCTTCCCGTAGACGCGCCATGCGTTTACCTTCCAGGCTGGGAGCGGAGCGCTGCGCTATGCCCCACTCTCCCGCACCACCGCCTCTTCTGCGCTGACAGCGGTGGTTACAGAAGGAGCTCTCCCGAGGAGCCGCTCCCCGTACCGCAATGCCGCCCGGCAGGTGCTCCGCGAACGGTGGGAACGCCCTGGGCGAGGCTTAAAGGCTCACGGTGCCCTCGTCCCGCAGCCCCCGTCCCGGCTCAGACGGATCGCGCTCCGTGCCCCAGTTCCCGCCAGGTCGGCAGCCGTTTAACGGTCGCCGCTCCATCTGCCGGCTCCGCGGGGCTTTGCCTCCCGAGCGTCGCCAGCGCCCTCACCTCGCGCCCGCCGCGCTCCCCTCGTGCCCGCCCCGCGCGATGCGGCGCGCTTACCCGAAGGGCGGCGGGACGGCAGCGTGCGGAGCGCGACCGGCCATACCTGCGGCTGGGACCCGCCTCACCTGCGCGGGGTGGGCTGCGGAAGGCGGCCCCGCTCCGCCTCGCCCCCGAGCGCGGCCATCGGGCACCCTGTGCCGGGGCGGCCACTCGCCAAACCGCACCTCGGGCGGAGAAGCGGGGAACAAAACCGGAAAGAAAAAAACAAAAGCAAAAAAAAAAAAAACAACTTGGCGGTGAGAAACTTGAAGCGCGGAACCCTCACCCGCTCAGACAGAGACTCCCTGTTCCCGGCCCGGCTCCTCCCTCCGCTGCCCGCCTCCACCCACCGGCTCCAGCCCGCTGCGGGACGCGCTCCCCCGGCCGCGGCTGTCAGGGCCCGCGGGGGCAGGGCCGCTCCTCCCGGCTGGAATTTTCCTCTCCCCGAGCAAACCGTCCCGGCCGCCGCCCCGGGCTCGGCCCTTTCCCATTCCTGCCAGCAGGGCGCGGGACGAAGCGCCTCCAGGTGCGGACAGCCCGCGGCAGCCTGGCCCTGCGAGCCGCCAGCTATGCACCGTGAGAGCAGGGGATGCCAGCACACGTAACAACACACAGCTCTTCAGCGCGGCAACATTTCGGAAGCTGCGGAGCACAAGTAGAAAAACAGCCAGTAACAAAGTATTTATTTTCTTCTCTCTGGGGAAGAATCCCTGTGCGGCATTGAGGAGTAACTGCCCTTTTCTTAGCAGTTCTGACTAAATACTGGTGAAAACTACTGTAGCAGCCCATCCTATGCAAACGTTGCGCATGATATGCGCTTTGCTTAGTGTGGTACAGCCATCCCTCTCTACTTTGCCCTGCCACATCTGGAATACTGTGCCCACTTCTGGACTCCTCAGTTCAAGACTGACAGGGAACTGCTGCAGTAAGTCAAGAGGAGGGCTACGAAGATGATGAGGGGCCTGGAACATCTGTATGAGAGAAGGCTCAGAGATCTGGGACAGTTCAACCTGGAGAAGACTGAGAGGGGAATCTTAACAATGTTTATAAGTATCTAAGGGGCATAAGTCAAGTGGATGGAGCCAAGCTCTTTTCAGTGGTGTGCAGCAACAGAACAAGGGACAAGTTCCACACGAACATGCAAAAGCACTTTACTGTGACAGAGCACTAGAACAGGCTGCCCAGAGATGTTTCCTTCACTGCAGACATTCAAAACCTGCCTGGAGGCTTTTCCACCCACCACCCAACCTAACGTAGGGAATCTGCTTTAGCAAGGGGTTTGCACTCAGTGATCTCTGGATCTTCGGTCCTTTCCAACCCCTATGACTGTATGATTCCATGACAATAACACAGTTTGTCTTCTCCCTATGTGCCCTTCTTACTTGCACCATGCTTCATCGATAAGATGAAGATTTTATCAATGAAGACTTGATTTTGCTATTGCATCTTCAATAAGATTAAATAACCCTACAGCTTTGGCAAACTTGAGAGGTTGACTGCAGCTTGAATAACCACATGCCATTATCCGGCACGCCCCATGAACCTGCCTAAGTTTCAAAACCCCAAAAAAGCACTAATGAGTCAGCTGGATTTTCCATGGTTTTCAGAGTTCAACAGACTGATCAGAATCTCAAGAACAATCCCAGTGAAGACCTTGAGCATGCCTGTGGTCCTTTTTGCCTTTTGACAGTCCACTCTCTTTTCTGATGCTCCTCAAATTGTTTGTCCACTTTCCAGATTAGGATGAAGGCTGAGAAGTAATCCCTTTGGATGCTCCTGCAGTAATGGTGGGTAGCTTTCTGTTATTCAGAACATAGCCTTAAAGAATGAAAGAACATAATGATCCTAACCAGGTACTTTTGGGGACAAGATGTTTACATGATCACATCCTTAAAATGTTCATTGCACTTCCACATTGCAAAGGTGTGAGATGATTTGACAATATAGTGTTGCTGTTCGAACTGAAGACCATCATATCTGATTATACATTAGTTAAAATAATTTTGTAAGTTAATGTGATGTTATCTCTTCTAGTACACTTTGCTGGACCATCAACTGATGAGAAACTGCTCTACCGTTCTCTTTAACATCTCATTTGGAAACAACCTACTACTTTGGGTAAGTACTAATCCAGAATAAAGATTGCAATCAATTGAATAGCTCACCTGGGCAACTAATAGAAACTTTTTTTTCTTTTTTATGGTGACTAGACTTAAAACAGTTGGTTTTCTGACATACTGGAGATATTATTTGTCCAAGGGATTTTCAAAACTAAAATCTGGACTGATGTGGCAGTTGTGCTCATGTTTCTAAAGATGGTGATGAGCCAAATTCTATTTCTATTTTTCTGTTTTTGTAATACTCACAAATTTGTCCTGAACTCAAAATGTTGCTCATACAAAGCAAAAGTAATTCTCATACATGATAAACAAAAGACTGCAACAAGGGATACCAAGTAAGTGCATTAATAGCCCAGTATGTCTGACCAGTTGCATATTTTAAAGGAAAAAAAGAACACCTGAAGAAAAATCTGTGGCTTTTTCAAGCTAATCAGAGAAGACAACATTGTAAAAGTTAACAATGTGACAAGTTATTAATTGCACAGTTGCAATAATGTCATCCTTTGTCTATGGGTTGAGGTAGAGCAATCGTTTAGCTAGAAGCATTAATCCACATGGCAAGCTGCCAACCACTGTACTCAATGCACGTACATGATGCCATTGTATACTTCAACATAAATGTTTGCAGAGTAGTACCCATTTCTGATTACTGTTAGCATAACCTTCAGCTAGTGAGAACTGTTCATTCCAATACCTATTTGAAGGAGAACTTCTACCGCAGGTAAAGACATTGAGTTCCAGGAAACTAAGTATGGGTTTTTCATTGAAGATAAATTATTGAAAACAAAGTCCTGCCTGTTCTGAAAAAGCAGCAATATCCCATGGCTCTATTTGTAACAGCTGGTGGTTGTCCTAGATGTCTTTGGGAAAATCTCCATGCCTCCAACTACACAGTGGATAGCGCTGGTGGCTGGTATCCTCTGTTCAAGAGGTTGCCAAAAATGTGGAATACAAATATTTTGGGATGAGAGATGCTGTAGAAATGTAATATACTGTGTAATTTTCAAATTTCAAATATATATGTCCATTATTGCTTGTGGCAAAAGCTATTGAAAGTGCAAAACAGACCACAAGAGTCATACAACATTTTCCCTGTTGTAAAGGTCTGCTTGCAAGGTCTGTTTTAATTCAGCCATAATGTCAGCATATTAATGGCATTGTGTGATTTAAGGATAAAATTGAATGTGCACTTACTGTAGTCCTGTATATGGAAAATTCTACTGCATCATACAGTCATCAATTTGCATAATATTGTGCAATATAGGTGTGGAATAAACTACAGAACTGAAGAGATTTCCTTGTGAAATTATTTTTATGATGCATAATTAAATAAGTTAGAAAGCTGGACTATTTTATTCTGCTGCTGTTCTAGGTGTGATAAAAATCATCTTTTTTTCCACTGCAGTGGAACAGTAAATCAAGAAATTTCTCTATGACTCTTGCTTTTGTTTAAATTAAACCAAATCAGTATGTAATTCTGTTTTTACAGAGCAGGCAATCAGTTTGCAGTGCATCCTGCTGAACAGTTGCCTTTTCTGTGTTTGCATTCCAGCATGTGGGTGAGGTTTTAGGAAGCATGCACACACATGCATACAGCCACTGAAAGTATTGCTGTAGGCACAGGGACAGATTCTTGTGCCCACCTTAATTACCAAATACTGTACACAGATAACCTATAAAAAGTCAGCAGTATAATCATAATTTTGGTAACATCTTTTTTTCTAAGGAGTTCTGAAAGCACTTCTAAATAGCAGCTTCTTAATACCATAATGAAGTTAAAACCATTACATCTATTTCTCATATTAAATAACCTCAGTGCCCTGAGATCAAGCAATCTGCTGAAATCCCAGATTGTTAATAGCACAATTTGGTATAACACAAGTTTGTATTGCAACTGGTTTGTATTCTCTATTTTCAACAGATGATCCTAAGAAAATAAATTGGATTATAATAATGAAAGACGTTTGTCGGGGTATATCCTTTGTTTTTAAGTACATGAAAAACTGATTTTAAAATTAATAGGGTCAAAATTTGTATCGGAGATTCACCAAGTAAGTCACTGCGTTGTAGATTTGATAAAGACCTCCTATGCAACATGCTGATGGATTTCTATTCAGTTTATGGTATAATAACTTAATAAATTTAAGTGTATTAGAACACGTGAAGGCATTACTTAACTCCAGTTAAACAAGAAAAATGATAATATTTCAAGTTAGAACTGTTCTGTATACATGACCCAAGGTAATATTAAAATTACCTCATACCTGGGTATGCACAAGGGCCTTGCTTTCCAATGGAGTTCAGTTACAGTAACTGAAGTGTTTACTGCTACCGTCAACAAGATTACACAGGTAGTATAATTTAGTCTTTGTTTCTAATACTATATTTCAGTAATTTATATTTGTGATATCTATGCTGGCCATCTACACAAAGACAGCTTTCACCCTCAGAAAGAAACAGATCACTTTATTCTAAATTGCAAGCAATGCAATTGCCTGTATACTCTGGCCTGACAGATGAACTTGTCTAATGCTAAGACTACAAAAAAGCATTCCATGTACTGTCAGGTAAGTCATTTTGGCACTTTATAGTGCATTACAGTAGTAGAAGCAGGATCAGAGCCAATAAATTTTTTTCTTTCTTACATTCCAAATTCATATTTTGCTCCTGAAAGCATACATTACAGCCATTTACTTTCTTAGATCTGCATTGCCCTGTTGAGGCATATTTAAGATTAACATGATACTATGATGCATTCCCATTGCTCTCAGTATTGTTTCACTCTGCTACTTTTTTTTTTTGTGTGTGTGCTTTTTGATTATCAAGGTGAATATGTGTAGTGATTCACAAGTGACTTTGCTTGTTGAACTGTATTTTTGAGAATTCACTTAATAAGAATTATTGAGGTGGAATAAATTTGTACTTGAGTAACATTAGGAAGTTTCAAATGATGCAGAATTTTGAGTGATTTGAGATACAGAATCACACATACCCTGCACTACCCTGTTGCAATGTTATTTATTTTTTCAATGATTTGTCTTTAATGCTTTCAAATAATGTTAACCAAAATAGTTGCAATGAAAGACAAATAAGTGCAAATTAAGATGTTAGTCTTACCTAGAGTTTGGAAGAAACTACAAATTCACTAAATTGCAATCGTCATAAATTTAGAATTTTCATATATAACTAGAAAAGTGAACTGTGCAAAAATCCTCACAACTGAAGTCTGCAAAATCTAAACAATACAAAATATTTTTCAAGAAAAATGTTTCTGGAAAAAAATTACATTCATTGTTCAAATGATTAGTAACACATTAGATTACATCACAGTATATCACAAAATAACACTACAAGTAACAATCCTTTTCTATGGGAACAGTTCTCTTAGATTCAAGAGATTTAGGAAATTCCTCAGCAGGCATGTAGAAAATGAATGTAGCATAAATAAGCTATCAGCTACATTATCATAGGCCCTAAAAGCTATATTTCTGTGTTTGTACTGTATCACAGAAGTAATATACTAGCATAGGAGAAGTAGTACACCACTCAAATCTCTCTCTCAATGCTCTATCAAGGTCACTTAGAGCTGGCTTGGGTAACTCTAGAGAGCTCATGCCTTCTGGACAGCCTCTGAGGCACTGCATCCACTTTGGCAGAATCCAGTGCTCTACGTTTGATGCCTTTGGAGCACGTGGAAGGAGTTAAAAACCCAACTCTTTGAGGTGTTATGAAATGCGTGCTATGACTGGACAAAAGAATATGTGGGGGAGGAAAGAAGGAAGAGGCACTCCTTCCTCAGAACGCAAACAGGAGAAGTCGTTCACTCGGAGACGTGCTAGGGACCTGCTGCTGGAACAGACCCCCAGTAGAACTCCAAAGGGAAACGTTTTAATGTCTTTTTTAAACACAAGATGGTACTAAGATGCTTAGCACAGACAAAACTAAGATAACTTCAGACATCTATTTACCTACATTGAAATTTAGGGACCTGGAGAACTCTGCTGAAAAGAATGCTTGCCTCTCCTTCAGATGGTCCAGTTTCAAGTACACCTTGCTGCAGTAAGTTCTACTGAAGTCAAACTGCAGGCATATATGCCACTGTGAAAATTCCCATAACCCTTTCAAACACATTTTCCAAGTATATCACCTATCATGCTGATCAGAAGAAACAGGAACAAACACAGACAGAGCTGCAGGCTGCTCAATTACTGCTGAATTTGGCTTAATGTCCCATATTTGCCTCATAATTGGGAGTTAAAACACCAGGTGCAGAAATTCCTTGAGGTCTTCAGCTGACTATTACTGATCTGTGCTGAGAATTAACATAAATAATTTCAACTAATTTCAGCTTCCCAGTTCTGACTCTTTCTTTTCTACAGATCATCAGTGTTTTCCTACAAAATTACTTAGTGAGTATCTGCCTGTAGTCAGTGCAGCCTGAGTCATGTCAGAGACAGTTTGAAGCTAGCAGTCCCTGATGAGGTTCATACAGCTAACTACTCATGTTCAGAGCCAGGTGTCCTGGAGAATGTCAAAGCTAAATTCTTTATCTTTTTCTTTATCTCTATCTTAGCAGTAGTAACAGGTCAGAGTAGCTCAAAGGCAGCACAAGCATCTTTTCCGGTGTCATATTGTTCATTATTCATATCAAGCAAATGCTATAAAGATGGTAATTAAACAGCAAAGAGTCTCACGTATAAGACTAAACAAGCCATCTTAACTTTTGAGTAAATTGCTCAGAAATGTAACTTAAGTGCACAATTCTATGCACATTTCACTGAATCACGTTTGCTACTGATTTATCAAATTGGGGTGTATATAATCAGTATTTTGAAATGCTTCTAATTTAAACAGTAAAGTTTTAGTGAAATTTAGTATTGTTTAAGAAATGAGCAGAGCATTTACTAGAACTAGTTTTCCTATTTTTTAATTGAGGTTAATGTTATGTCCATACATTAGGGAAAGAATTCTTCTGGCACCAAACTCACTGTTAGTTCATTCTTCCCATTCTCCAAAATATCTATACTAAAATCACTACTTACTGTCTACTAAGCACGGTAAAGCTTGGACACTTTTGTTCATATCTTGACACAGAAAAGAAGAAGAAAAAAAGACCAAAACATGCTTTGTTGGGTACTGTGCTCTGTGGCAAAACAAATCTAAGGAGGCAGAGAATTCTCACATGCTAATTACAATGTTTACCTGTAGTAGTTTATAATGCTTTTTACTGTACATTAACATCTATTAATTCACCCTAGATAAGTACTGTGTGCTAATCAGAGAAACACTGCATGAAATGGTCCAGATATTTTCATTAAAAATAAATTTTTAAAGAGGGCACAAGCTAGGCTGGAGTTTGAAATGTACCCAAGCCAACAGAAATGCCCTTAGCTCAACCTGTCTGACTTGAGCTTTAGGCTGGATTTAGAATGTTTTCTGCATAGCAGTACAACTGCATAATTAAAAGATTTGAAGATTCAACTTTGAAATAGCTAGCTCATTAAAGATATAATTTTATTTTTAATGTCTGCTTATTCTAAAACAGTCATATAAAGCAAAGAGATTTTGAACATGTCAGTCCTGCTCCATGTAGCTCCAGTGCCACAGGTTTCTGTCAGATGTGAAATTTCCACTGTCATTATGCACTGGAGCCTCAGGACACTCAGCTGCTACAATAGCTTTGTAACTACTTTTGTCCTTGTGGAATGGGGCCAACACTTTTCCCAGGAATAAAGGATATAAAATGAAGATTGATGTTTTTATCTTCTCTATTTCTTCCTGGAGAAGGCCAGGCTGATGGAAGGTAAATCCATCAAAAGTTGTTGAACACAAAGCTCCATCTCTGGCTCAGGAAGTTCCTGAACTACAGATTGCATCATGGTTGAACATTTGTGCAAGTTCCATATGCTCTCCTTCATTTATAGTTCTCTCTCAGTGTCCATTTTTGGCCATTTTTAGAGACAGGATACCAGGCTAGATAAAACATTTGGACTGACCTAAACAGATCATTCTTAACTTCTGATGTTCTTTTAGATATTTGAATGTCTGTCTTTTAATAAAAAGTTAAGCATTTCTCTTTTAAAGTAAAGACAGCTTATAGATGTCTGTGGTCTCTTTGAACCTAGTGTAATTACTACTTCAGGATTTTGCCATCAGACTTATTTTTTTCATTGTAGTACACCACACCTTTCATTCATTAGGCATCCAGTGAGCTGGCAAAAGCAGTTCAGTGGTGTTGGAAGGCAAATTATAGCTTTGCTGAATGCCTTTCTTGAATGCTGACTTTAGAAGCACTATGGAAAGTGCTCTTGCAGAATGGCTTCATTAACAGCTCCAAGGCCAGTGCGTGTGAAATTCATGGAATAGGGACAGGAGATGTTTTATTTCTCCTAGCAGCCGAGTAAATACTTATTCACCAGGCTGGACCTTATAAGTCAGCCCATAATAGTCAGATCCAAGTTCTTTGGCTTCATTCCAGGCTAAGATCCACAAAGATAAACATATATACGCTAATTAAAAGCATGAGAGACTATTCAGGCCAAACATTTAAAGACAGAAACAGAGTTGAGCTGCCCAGATGCAGGAGCAGTAGAAAGCAAGGGGGAGTACAGAGTCACCCTAAATGTTTTGTAAACTTTTGATTTTGCTACTTGTGAAACTACATTTGAGAAACTGTAGACTTTGGCCAACACAGTATGAATTTGGGTCAAGTCCCACAACCATTTTTCAGGTGAACAAACTTTTCTCTTGACTTTGCAGACAGAACCCTGGAGCATAGCCTGTTTTAAGAAATGCAGTTTGGAAAATCCTTGGCTGAAGGTCAGAAACTTTTTGAAACAAATGAAAAAAAAAGGGAGATAAAACTGCTTGACAGTTCAGGAGATAGACCCCTGCAAAGGAAATTGTTTTAAAATGTGGACTGTAATTATCAGCATTAAAGAGAAACATGATATTTTTCAGTAAAAGTTTCAAAAAAAAAAAAAAATCAAGTGATAAAAGTGTCCAGCAAGGCTAGACTACATTGTTAGTTGTGTCTGAACATACTGAATGTTTTGTGACAAGAAAAAATAATGATCTTGGGTTGGTCTGCTAGTTAACCTTCAATTGTGAGGATTTAAACCTCAAGTCACTCAGTTCCGTCCAGACCTGTTTTGACTATTAAGCTAGATGCATAGCTACGTGTCGTAATTTCTAGAAAATCAACTTTTTAATACTTTTTCAAGCCATCTTTTTTCAACTCACACGTCACTGATAAAAACATACAGAACACATAAATAAAATTCAGTATGAATTTTGCAACTATTTCATTCTTAGCCAAGAGTCAGAGAGGTCAAAGTAAATACTAATAATCCTCAAGGTGCAGATAGATGCCTATGACTTTGATTAATCCTCTAAGACTGAATCAGGAAATCAGGTTTGTTATTGTCTTCCTAAATAAAGAGAACAGAAGCAAAGGAATGCAGCCCCAACAGGCAGCTATCATTCTGATGTAAACCTGAAAGATTCTGAATCTGATTTTAGGTCTTTCAAACTGAAATTACAGAAACTAAATTTCTAATCACCTGGACTACTTCATTGGTTGGAATTATGGAATGTAAAGTTATTTTTGTCCATGTTTTTCAATAACATGTTTCAGTCCTTCATTATGAAAATTGTACTTGTGGCTGACAAAAAGCAAACAGTAGTTTAAAGATTTAAACCACTGATAGTTAACCTGAATAACATATCTACTTATATGATGCTTATGAATTGCAAATGAGTCTAACCAATATGCTCTGTGGAATACAAAGCAAATAATAAAAATGAAAGTGATGTATTGCAAGAGTCAAGGAGTCACAAAAACTTGTGCTATTTCTCCAGTAAATCTTTACATAATTTATAGGAGAAGGTGAAGTAGTATTTCTTACATCCTTCTGCAATGGTAATAAACTCCCTGTGTTTATCTAGCAAGTCTGCCACTCCAGAGATCTCTCTAGGCTGCATCAGATATCAGAGAGTATCACGCACTGCAAAATGCCACAGGAGACAGCAATCTGATTAGAACTGTACCATTTCATTTGCAAACAGCCTACATCAGTTACAGATTAATAATTTTTTGAAGGAGAAAATTAGTGGTTGGTAAAAGCAAAGTACAAATAAAATACATGCTGGAAATTACAGGAAAACTTTAGGAGCTGATTGTAGTATGTGTTTTAGATTTTACATACAACTTATCATTTTCTTGTAAGAAGTCTCATCAAGACCAAATACACATTCCAGAGATCACTGATGGTTTTACCTTGCCCCTTAACAAAAACAAAAACAAAAACAAAAACAAACAACAACAACAAAAAAAAAACCACAACCAAAGAAAACCAACCAACCAGACACCAACTACCAAACAGTGATTTCATTCATTTTTAAGAGTCAACATCTCTTAAGTCTGGCCACAGTGCACATAGCAAGCATCATAAAAGATATGGGACCTATTAGAATTATAATCTAACACTTTAACTTAAATGGTTGTCACCATGTAACTGGGAGTAAAAGAAGGGGGCTGTAATGCTTTTTCCCACTGTTAGAAATTTCATTCTTATCTCCTTCAGGATCTACCTCAATAGCAGGCCCTACATGAATAGTACTCATGTTTAACCTGCAGTTCATGAAACAGAAAAGCGAAATAATACGATGGTTAGAATCCCTAGCCAAACCTAAGACAAGTTCCAACACCTCCCGTCCTCCCTACCTCTACCCAGAGGCATAGAAAAGTCAGGTAACTATTGCAACTTAACCTCTGTAGCAACATCTGATCTCGCAGTCCTATGTGTTTTTAGCATTCCCATGCCCAGATGTATGCAGCATTTTAAGTCTAATTACAGCAATATGGTAGAACCCACTGTAAGGAAGGAGGATGCTACAGAATAACCTCAACCAGAAAGAAAAACTTCCTTGAGTTCCCTGCACCTGGGAGTCATTGTAACTCCAATCACTGTTCAGAATGTTAAGGCTCAAACTCTTTTACTGGAAGTGTGAATAAGCAGAAAGGCCCCTGTATATAAAATATGTCAGACAGCAGCAAGTCTTAGCGCACCATCTGCAGTGATTGCACTCAAATACTTATGCACAATTCCACTAAGGAATAATCAATAAGCTTTGCTAGAGAACTGATGAGAGTTCAGAGGAGAAAGCTGTGTGTCAAGCAGCCCATGACAGTATAAAGAGACTACAGAAATATATGCATCCAAGGGGAGAGCTGTCAGGCACTTAGAAGTTGGAATATAGCATTCAGTCACTCTCTGTTTCATGAATACGTGCTGGATTATTACATGAAAGAAAACTGAGTCTTTAGGAGAATAATTATTCACAGAGCTATAACCCCACTGGCAGTTCTAGCAATAGTATGCTCTGCAGTACAGGTGCGGCTGCTGCCATGGATGACCTTCCTGACAAGCACCTTAACCTCACCTCAGTGCTCTGGAATCTCAGTGATATACATCACAGTCACTCTGACATAATGAATGGTGACTCCTTCAGAATACTGTCTTCTGGCTTGTTATGAGTGAATGCCCAAAGGTGGATTGATTAGGATCAAAAGGAAGCAAAAGAAATTCTCTTTTCTCTGTTTCTTGAAGCTCCAATTTCAACTATTCCTGACTGCTAATTTTCTAATAGTAATCTCCACCCCAGGCATCTGAAGATCAACAACTGTCTTGCAGAGAGGATCTCAAACGTTCTGTGATTCAGTTTGTCCCTGCAGACTAAATCTGCACTGCTACTGTTTGTTCAGCAGTTGCCATTGTGCGATACAATAGGCCTAGATTACCATTTATCAGACCTGTTCTTCCAGCTACTCTACATTCCTTGCCTTCTCCACTTCCAGGATGGGGAGATCCTTCCTGAGCCTCCCAAAGACGCATGCTCTCCTTTCAAGGAATCAGCATTCACTTTAATTATTAAATTAAAACTGAAACAAATGCTTTGAAGAATATTTTGATTAATCATCTTAATATAACGATCTCTTTCCTCTAAAGCTTCCTGATTCCAATTAAATGAATGTCTTCGTATGCTCTAGCTTGATTCATGAAATCTTTTCCAAAATTTTTTCCATTTGCAACTTCTGTTGCTCTCTGCATGCTCAACACAAGCTCAGTGGAACAGCTTTATTGAACAGGAGTTTAAAAGCTTGGCACCATGCACAAGCTATGATACTGTAAAAATATTAAAACTCAAAGGATTAGAAATAAATAATAACAATAAACCCAATTAAAATGAAAAAAAATAGTTCAGTATTCAAAATGGCGTTTTGATCAGCAAAATATCTGGCCATCTCTTATAACACCTCACACAAGCATGTTTTTCAGATGTTCATATATACCCAGCTTTTGTTTTCAGAATCTTTACAGAAGGCAGGTGTGCTCGGTAAACTATGATCAATCATAAAGTTAATACATTCATCTTTAACAGAAATAACCATAAATGCCTTGAATTCACTATCAATAGGAATGATGTACTGAATAGTGTGAATGCCCTCTACAGGTAGAACAAGAAACCTTTGTAATTCTGGGATGTGAGTTGGTCTATTCATTAAGTAGGCATTAAATAATGAGTCTACATTGGTCCTTATCACAGTGGCATCTGAAAATTGTAAGTGATGTGTTGGAGTCTGCTGATATTATTGACAGACAGTTCACAATATATCACAGACCTTCCCTATTCTAAGACTCAGGCTTACAGAGGTTTGCTCTGAGCCTATTGCTGACTGTCCACCCTATGTGGTCAGAAGTTTCAGAGTCTGACAGAATGATCTCTTACTGCCCACAGAAAAACAGCAGTCAGCAACTACAGTCTGTCTGAACTTTGTGACATTCAGCCCCATGAGCTTCTTCACAGCATATCCGTTCTGATTTTCCATCTGGACAAGCATACCAGGGATGAGATCAACAAAAACATAAAGATATGAACTCAGTTTCAGGGAAAAATGATCTCATCCCACAGCCAAAGCTGAATGCAAATAAAGCGAATTGAAGACTGTTAGGCATTCAGAGCATGAAACAAGGCTTTTAAGCACAGTCTTTACTGGAACAAGAGGACTGACAGACACTAAATGAAGTGTGGTAAACATCATATGCAACAGGAGTAAAAAAAGCAACAAAAGTACTGACAGTCAGTAAAAAGCAAGCACAGTAGCATGACAAAGGAAAAAAACCTATAGCCTCGTTTAGCGTTAATAGCCACCATCATCCTTATTTCCAAAGGAATACTTCCAAAGGAAAATGCCCAGAAAATCCTGCACTAGGGTAGATTAACAAGCAGCCTTGAATTCAGGCTGCCCATGAGCTGCAGATTTAACTTCACATGCAGTACAGAACGTAGCTACTGCTGCATACACAACCTCTGGCAGCACAGAGAGATGACTTACTTCTATTTTCCCTTAGCTCTGCCATAGAAGTTCAGGGAATATATGGAGGCCACAAAATGAAAATACCATTCCAACACTTGCCTGTTCACTAAAAACATGAACAAATGGCTTCATTACTATATTTGAGAAAGCAAGGAGACATGTTCTATATGTAGGAAACAAAGCTGCCAGTAAAATAAGAACTGAGGAACAGAAAACTTTGATCAGTTTTGAGTTCAAAGAGATGTCACAGCATACATGCTTCCAAACCAGATTATTGTGACACTGGCAGTTTCAAAAATACCTTTCTTCTTCTGTTCGTGCATACAGCACAAATGGAAATCAGTCAGTCAGGCTCCATATGGCTTTCGACCTGCCTAACATTTTCAGTCTATCAAAGCTCTTCTGCCATATTTATAGTCCCTTAAAATCACAGTTTTGCATTGAATCCTAATGTACATTTTGTACTTTATGTTTTTCATCTGGGAAATCAGCAACCTCGGTGATATATAACACAAAATCTAAGAAGGAGACTCTTCTCACAGATGCAGCAGGTGTACCAAGTTCTGAGGGTTACAGAGAAATTACAGGTTGAGAAGTAAATGCTTTTTTGAAGGTTCTATATTAATGCCCTTCCTTCTACGTACAACTTAACAAAGAGTAGATAGAGATTTAGTATTTTACTCTCACATACATTGAACAACTAAAACTAATGCCTCCTATTTCTTTACTGTAATGCTGTAACACAGTGGAAAACACAGCAATGGTAGTGGAGTAGCAAAGTCCTAGGCTGCAACAAGTGAGAATATGCCCAAATGCAGCAGCCAGACACAGAAACAAAAGGAAAAAGCTGCTTATTCTTGGAAGACCTCACACAAGCAGGGGTCTTCAGCAAGATACCCTTGTCTCCTTGCCAATGCCTAAATCAGGTCTTAGGAGTGGTGGATCCTGGTTCCCTCCCTTCCAGTCACTCAGATACATTGCATTACATGTACCTGAGTTAGCTCTGTCTTCCCACCAGGTTCATATGGAGCTGAATATCAGCTTAAAGACTAACACATAATGGTGCCAACATTTGAACTCTGCAAAGTTTGCACCAGGTGGGTCCCCCAAATACACAGGAACAGAAAGAACATTGCATGAAAGTTTGTCAGGACCTACTGAACCCTTGAGGCTGAAGATGACAGTTTCTTGGATCACATCATTACAGGTGATACAGTGTGGTATGTAAAGGCAAAGGAGCCAGCACAAATGAGATGTTACAAAGGAAGGAAAAGAATGCTCACTCGTCTCTGAGGATCTAGGCTCATAAAGAAAGAATTCCAAGAAGAGAGATATCCAAGAAGACATCCTTCCACAGTGGCAGTCAGCCCTAAAATGAGGTCTAAGAGGGGTGGAGCCTGGCTTCACCTGTGCTCCCATGGCTGATCAGGTCTTTCCTTCAGATGCTCTGTCAGTGGATCAGGCTGTGAGTCACCAGTATGAGCTGCAGCCAAAATGACAGTCCATGGAGTAGCAATATGTGAATGCCTCATGGAAGAAAAAATTAAAGACCCTTAATTAATTTACCCTTAGTGGGTAAAGTGATGTGCATCTTTTGGGATAGGAAAGAGGTGATCCTGTTGGATTTCATGAAACCTGGACTGCTACATCACAATGCTGACTAAGCTGAAGGCTCAAACTTCTAGAGTCAGGCCAGAGAAGTTGGCAATCTTTCTCCTGCAACACAATAACACTAGTCTCCTAATCAGTTTGAAGACCATGAAGTACAATGCCAATCTTTGCTGGAGTATCCTACCACACACACTGTATAGCCCAGATTTGCCTCCATCTGACTTTCATCTGTTTAGGCCAATGAAAGATGGACTATGTGGGAAACACATTCCTAGCAACAATGCTATTACAGCAACTGTGAAAGAGTGAGCCACCTCTACTCGTGTAGAATTTTATGAGTGCAGTGTAGAGGCTCTTGTTCATTACTGACAAAAAATGCATGGCTAACAGTGGTGATTATGTCGAAAAATAGTGTTTTGTAGCTGAGAATTTGCTCTATCAAACAGTATTATTGTGCTTTTTGTATCTACTGTAGTTTCCATGGAAAAAAATAGGAGGCGCAACTTTCAGAGCAACTATTTACAATAGGCTTAGCAGCAGGAAACAAAAACTGATACTTGTTTTATTTGCATTCTGTGCAAATGTTCTATTTTGCAAGTGTTTCCTGTTTCTAAATTTCTGTTTCTTGTTTCCAAAGGATGCTTTTGTGTGAGCTCATAAATTGTGAGTTCTGCGTTTGACTCCACTGATATATCATCTAGGGTTGCACACACCCCTATCTTACAAAGGGCCAGGTTAATTCATCCTTCACAAAGTGCCAGCACGAGTTTACCATTTGTCACATTTTTGATTCTATGTGAAATCTCTCTTCTTTCCAGTACAGCTACCTAAAGGCAGTTACTGCCAACATTAAGCATTTATGAAACAGCTTCATTAACATGCCAATGCATTTAATTACAGAACTGACTATACTGCTTGCTTGGCGTTTACCAAAACAGCCAAGCTAGGTTCATTTTCACACTCTGTTGCATAAACTGAAGTGAATATTTATCAAGGTGTCTGTGAGTGAAATATCCAAGAAAACAGGGACTGTAAAGCTGACAGCTTTCAAAGTACCTGGGCATATAATTCACAGCATCTAGAATACAACATGTCAACAGGTTGTCACAGCCTCAAACTGGAAGTTAACAGGATGGCAGAGCATGTTAACTTTGCTTTGTTTGTGAATATGAAATTAACACTGAATTTTCTGTTTTGAAGAAAGTCTTATAGTTGATGTGTTGTGTTTAAGCCTCTAAGGCTCTTAAGATTACTGATAATATCTTTGCAGATTAATTTCAATACAAGCAGAGATATTTTTTTTTCCTGAAATTCAAAGAGTATTGTCTACAGCTTTAATCACCTCTTCAAATATCATTGCAATTACTTTACAATCTACAAGGCAAATCTCCTTAGTATTATTAGTTAATGGTACAGTTTTAAGAGAAAACTCGTTACGTATGAACTGAGATTAATTGATTAAACCCAATAAATAGTGCTAGAAGTAAAAGCAGTAATAATTCAGAAAACTATTTTTTGGGAAGCGTTGGATGCTCCGTTTGTCCATCCTTATTCACAATCTCTCTAAATTAAGAAGTTCTGTAAAGAACAAAAAAGAACAGAAATTGAAAATGCTATCACAACTCAGTTATACTGCAATTAATTTCTGAGCACCATCTGCTGGTCTGCTTCTAAAACAACTACCAGATTTCCCCACTGCCAGTAACAGCTAGACCGATACCCAAACTCTACTAACTTACAATTTACTTAGTTATATTATTTATTAAAAGTTCATATGAATCATACACCATCAACATATTAGAGAAAATAACAGAATCCATGTAATAATGGATGATTTCACATGAGATGTGTTGAAAAGTTAAAATAGCTGATGTCAATATAGTTTGGAAGACTGTAAGTTAACAGTGATGGTTTTAAGTTGAAAAGGTTTCTAAAGTAGAGTGAAAATGAAAGCAACTTGGACAGGTGGATTTTTTTTTTATTTTTTGTCTTAGTGTACCATATGTCATCCCTACCACAACTCTTGTCAGAAAGAAAAGGAGAGGTATCGCTGCCATCTTATATTTCTTGCAGATTCTTGGATACTGCTGGAAGGAGCTGTAGAGAAATCTACAAAGACATAATTTCAACCTCAAATGTACCATGATGATTACTTCCTACTCATCCCTTTCCATATCAGTGAAAGGACTTGGTACCATCTGCTTTCCTTGTCTTTTTCCTGTCTCTATTCCAGAAGGAGGAAGGCCTAACATTTCCTGCAGGACATGATGACAAGGTCCCATATTAGGAGCCTAGATTGTGACAGGGCTAAGCGTAAGACAATCTGTAGCCTTATTCTCTTCATCTCTCAAGATCTCTAAATAAATATTTGCTTCATTTTGTACTTAAAAAAAATATTTTGCAAAATAAGAAACTGAACTCACTTTCTGGTAGAGATACCACTTTGAGTCACCCTGTAATGAGTCAAGCTTAGAAGAGAGTACTTGAACCTTGTCACTTCCTTCCCACTCTTCCAACAAAAGTTCTTCAATGCCATCCACACATATAATGAACTAAAATACTTTAAAAACATAATTATTTTAAATAAAATTTGGTCCTACTATCATACTGAAGCTACAGCCTCCCAGCCACAGGCATAAAATGGTACTCTGTTAATATGCTATTTCTATTGAATTATTGAACTGTCACAATTATTGATCGATTCATATTTGTTTTCTCCACTGCTTAGAATACGTAGTCAGGCAGGATATACTTTGTATAACTTTTAATAGGTCACAGGAGACTTCTGTCAAAATCTGTATTCCTACTCTGTCAACAAACACTTAAACGTTTATTTTTTCATATTGAAATGTAGCATTCTTTGCAATTTTTGTTAACCGTGTATGTTCAGGATTGAGACTTGGGAGCCCTCTGGAGGTTTGTAAAAATTTAAGTCCAAATAAAAGAGCACATAGAAGGCTACCATTCATGAACTTTTAAGAACTGAATTCAGCTTAAAACTTCAAGGAGCAATAAAAATTCATAGAGAACAAAAAATTAAAAAAAAATTGTTAGGATTAAGATGGTTCTAAAAAGAGAAAGGGCAACAAATCCTTTTACTTATCAGTAATCTGTGGGAAGCCCAGGAGCACTGAGACAGTTTATTTACAATGATAGTGACAGTAGAGTTAGTCCAGAAGTAAAAATCTTGGAGTAACATACGTAGAAACATTTCTGCAATTCCTTTAATAATTCACTTCAGATACTGTAGTGTCAAACAGCAGTTTAAAGGTTTGGATTTTGCTTTTTTTTTTTTTTTTTTTTCCCCTGAAAGGGTAGGAATTCTACAAGTAAAATATGTAAACAAACAACTTTTTGTCTCTCATTGTTGGAAAGTTAACTAAACTCTTCAACACCACAGTTTGCCTAGTTGTCTGATTGTAACTAGCTCTCTTCACCTATTCATACCAATAACTTCCTGCTCTGGGATTATCCTGATATTCCTCATACGCATATATTAGTTGTGCAATACTTCGTCTAGTGCCAATCAGCATCCTGATGAGTGGGATTTGTTTTGTAATTCTATATTCTGTATTGGTATGATCATTCTACTTACAGAAAATGACTAGAACCCACTACAAAATTCCCTGAATCTAATCGTAAGCAAGAATTACATATAATACATTCTTATCTCAGCAATTTAAAACACAGTCCAATGAAATACAGTTTATATTGGTAAAATACCAGTGCTACGTACAGGAGTTCTAAGAGCTCCCAGTTTATATCTAACTATAGCACAACAAGAACAATGTTGGGGTTTTTTTTGGCTTTCACATTGGAAGCGTTAACATTAGTTGGAAGTATTTGCAAATTTTCAGTGAAGTTCCTTCCTCAGTTCCAGGAGGCTCCACTTTGATGTTTTAACTAAAGTTTCAGGATGTTTAATTTGTTGCATCCTGCTTTAGTTCCAAGGTGTAAAGCCTCCTGAAAAACTCCGAGAAGCTTCACAGCATTTCAAGAAAAATAAATTTATAAGCAAATGTCCACATGAGGAGGACATCCATCCCAGTAAAATAAGGTAGAAATGCACTAAAATTTATTAAACAATAGAGCATGGAATAAATCTAAGGGAATATTTATAGCGAAGTCTTTAAGTGCATGGTCCTTTAATGTTATAGATTTTATACATATCAGAACCTAATATTTACAAAAAAAATTGAGCACACATGTTCATAGAGTAGCCTCCATAACAACTAAAACAGATTAAAACCAAAGCATTTCATATAGCAGTAAAGTCAGAAACTACCCCACTAAGGTCATTAGCTGAATGCAAATTATAATTACAATACAGCATTGAATGACAAACTAGAAAACTTTTACTTGTTCCCTTCATGAGCATGAATTCTGTTCTAAAGAAAACCAAAAATTGCAACAGGCCAGAATTTAAGAACTGCTTTTTAAAATTACAACTCCATCTAAATATTATAGTATTATAAAAATGCAAACCACTGTTTTTCTCCATTAGAGGGGATTTCTCCCTCCTTCCTTCTATGGGAATATTGTCAGTCTCATGTTTCGTACTCACTACAAATTTTTTTATTCTATCATTTTTGTGCCATATTTTTCCCCTACCTTCATTTAAGCATTCAGACCAGACAGAGTCGTGTTAAATCTTCATGCTACATTTTCATTTCCTATTCTCAGAAATACTAAAGAGTTAAATCCCTTCCTTACCAGATCCAACTAATATGCGTGTTGAGATATAAAAACTGTGTCAAATAACATATAGAATAACGTCCATTTAGCAAAGCCATACCATTTTTCCCCTTCGTTAGAGAAACTTGAGGAGGTTGGCAAATTCAGTCTCTAGGGAGTCCTTTATAATACATTGCTTGCCCACCTACCAAACCAAAAATACTTTGCAAGTGTCTGCAACTGAGAAGCACACTGCTCTAGAAAGTTAAGAAACTGTCTGCTAAGCTCCTACAGGAGTGCCAGTTTTACATCTGGTGTTTGGAAATGCTTTCTCAGCTGCAAAGAAGGAATTCAGTAGAAACAGTGAGTCACACTGCCAGTGTTTGATGTGAACACCCTGCCAGTGATGTTTGTGGAACACTGTTGATCTCCCTTGGCCTGGACTCTCACTGTAGAGAGTTTGGAGTTGCTTCCAGCTCTCCTTCCAGTTCAGTGGAAAGTCTGTCCAGTGGGACAACGTGGGCAGTAATTATCTTTCATTCATTCTCAATGAGCCCCATTAATGCTAGCAACTTATAAATTGCTGCTTTTGCCTTAGTTTCTTAGTCATAGAATAACACTTTTTTTTTTTTAAAGCAAATATTGAGCACATTTCACTAGTAGTTCTTTATTGTGGTTGTACTTCTGGTGCCATGTTTCCTTTTTGAGGTTAAATCTTTTCTGCTGCATCAGGGCTCATATGCTGTAATACCTAGGAGTTTAGGTTTCAATTTTTTCTAATAGATATATACTTAACATGCTTTATGTATTGCCTTTAATGATAGCTAGCTACAACTTTATTTTGGGGAGTTTTACTTGTTTAAAAAAAAAAACAACAACACAAACATTGTGGCTACTACAGGCTTTATTATGACAACATAAAGGTGATTCTTTCTGTATTCAGAAATCATACAGCAAGTTATCATTTGCAGTTTCAACAAAAATAAGTTATATTAATAATGCTGGAAAGGAGGGAACCATAGCTTCTAAAAAGCCATTTGCCAAACTGCAGTTAACTAACCTCAGGCATCCACTGTTACTGACTTCCCTTTTTACAGTAAACTAATAACACCTTCTCCTGGCAAGTTAATGACTGAAAACTAGTGAGACTTCTATAATTATATGGTGAAATGGATGCAATTAGTTTTAGCAAAACTGACTTTTAAGAGCAAAAGAAGCTTTACCAGAAACACAAACATTTAACTGGTGATTTCTACCTTACCCTTCTTTTTTTTAAATTACAAAGCACTATAAATCAAATTTTCTTTAAACCTGCATTTCTAAAGCAGTTAAGACATAGAAAGATTTCACCCTTCGTAAAAGATGGGTAAATGTGATTCAATATCAAGATAGCCTCAGCAGAGTTTAAGTTGAGCAGGCAACATATATCCCGCAGATTAATTCCCTCGAGCCATAACCTCAAAAGCAAGGACTACAATTAGTACTTTAAACAGAACAGCATACTTCAAGCAAGATAAATGTAGAAATAGTCAGAAAAAAAAAAACAGAATAGCTCCTGAGTCTTCTGATTAAACAGAAAAGTCTTCAGCAGCTGTCATGAAGAAATGTTAATTAAGTAGAATTCCATTTAGCACAGCAAGAGGGGAATATATTCAGTGATCGCTCACACAGCTAAGACAAGCGAACTATATTGGCTGCATCTGAACTGGTGGAAAATATTCCCTGTCAACAGTAACAACTGCCTGGACAACTGATGAAGTAACACCGTCAAAGTTAACTCTAGGTAGAGAAATTAAAGAATTTTACTTTTAAAAATTTTTACTCTCTGTTCTCTGAAACACCTTTATAACTTAGGGGAAAAAATAAAAATCAAACCCACCCTCCCAAAAACCCTTCAACCTCCCAATAGCATCTCTCCCCACCAAAAAATAAACATCAATAAACCAACAGTATTTAAAAGATTTACTTTAAAAAGGCAGTGCTTTCATAATATGCTGATCACCATCTTGCTTGACCCTCGATTAAAGATTTACTTAGTGAAATAATTTCAGTGAAATAGATTTGTCATGAAGGACAAAGACAGAAATCATCACTATTCAGCTGTGTAAAAACTGAGTAGTGTGACACAACTAGTTGTTGAAGCCTGGTTAGCAAAAGGAATCCTAACAATATGGATAAAGCAAAAGCTGCTAATGCAAAGTACACAGCTTGACTTGATAGAGAACATTTTTGAAAGCACTTTTTTTCCCCCACAGCACTTATAGCGAAGATTAGAACAACCCTTCATATTTTCACCAGTAAAAAAACCACTTGTATTCTAGTCTTTCTAATGTTAAGAAACCCTGAATGTTAAATGGATTTTGGAGAACAAGACAAATCAACAAAATTTCACAAACAATGACCAAGTCTGAGATAGATGGCTATGTATTGAAATTAATCATATGCTTGGTGTGTATCACTTCTTCAGATCAGTTTCAGAAATAATAAAGAAATAATAAGGAAGGTTAAAAATGTAAGGATCAAGATGTGATTGTTACATACATCATTTTCTACTCTTTCTTAGAATTTTTACACAGAACATTCCCCTGAATCTTTTAAAATTCACCTAAGTGGATTGATTCATGAAAAGTCTTTTAATTAGAAGATCATGAATTGTACAAATTACAGCTGGATTCTATCAGCTACAGTTCAATTAGAATACAAAATCTTAGAATACAAAATTGCCCTTGACTGGAGAGCTAGTAGAAGGTATGCTTTCAGCTCTAAAAGACACTGTATAATAAAAGACAAAATTAATAATTGGTTTTTCATGTTAACAGTACAAGTTGAATACATGGAGAGAGACTGAGACCTACTCCGTACCTTCTCAGGATGGCAGAAAACCTCCACGCTATAGAGTACTAATAAATACACATTCAATTCTTATACAATTAATAAAAATCATGAAAGCACTGTAACATGGGAGATGCTCACATTTCTACACATTTCACCTATAGTTTTTAAGCTGTTCTTATCTATCAGAAAGGCTGTATCTTTAAGTCATAAGTTATACAGGTAATGTCCACTGCATAGCACCTTTGAGAATTTCTCAGAAATTCTCAGGAAAAGTTAAAATTTTCATCTGAAGAAGAATGGCAGTATAAAATCACATATGTAAACACAGTTATGTGCATATGAACATAAAATCTTTGTTCCAAGAATATTTAAACTGGAATATACAGCTTGCAGGAAGATGCCCCTGATCTAGTTCAGAGATAGGAGCATTACCTATGGGGCAATTGTACTGTTCTGAAAAGAAACATTACTAGCGAAGCAGTAGAACATTTCTTTTCCATGGCTACATTCCTGAGGATGCAAGATAGTCAAAACAAACCCAACAGTCATCACTAGCACACCGACAGCAAGAATCAGGCAGGAGATGAGGTTATCTGAATGGTTCCATCGCTCTTTGGACAGCCTTAGATAGCACGCTGTTGGGATGATAAAAACAAGTGGGGTAGCACTCAGAACTCCCTGCATGTGGGAAACAACAGTAAGAAAACTCTAATAAGCATGTATATTTAGAACCTGAAGAACATGAACCTAAATTTGTGAACAGCTGTATTAGATTGGTGCAGCAGTAAAGTAAGAGAATAAAGGCCTTTTCCAGTGTTGGTAAATAGAAAACTTTCTTTTCCAATTCACAAATAGCTTATAAAAGACTATTTGTGGTTTGGTGACATGGAATAATATTTTATGTTGGAAATACTTCTATTAGATGATGAGTAGGAAGTTTCCAGGATTCAGAAGTAAAGGTCCAAATGTAATAGTACTTCAATACAGTGATCTTAAATATTTCATGCCAATTACTTTACCAAGGAGTCTAGATGTGCCTTCAAAGAAGTGGAAATAACACGTAGCATGTCAAAGAATTGTGATAAACTTTTATGACTCAATTTACAGTATCTTCTCTATGAAAGCTAAGCTCCATTTGAGAGGAAACATACCTTACGATAAATTCAGTTTCTCTTTAGTTGTTACACGTATAAAAAGAGCTTAAAAGTAAATGATCAAATGCTATAGTAGAGACAGTGCTGATTAACATACGAGTAACAGGCCAACAAATTATTTACGCACAAAATTTGAACACCTTCTATCACATACTATAAGAAACGTATTTTGTTTTAACTAAATTATGGTGAGGTAGCAATCCAGCCTACTGAATACCTTCACCTCACAGTACACTCTTTTGTACATCTTCACGGTAGAAACTGTTAAGTGTTATCAGTACTTGCAAGAAGTACCATTCATAAAAAAAGTAAGACTCATGAGTATGTGAAGAAATGCAAACCAACATTAAGACATATTAATTCTGCAGATGCTCGGCTGCCACATGACTAAATGTTTTCCCTGGCAGCGGGCAAACATGAAGGTTCTGCTTTGTTTTAAAAGCAGAAAACAGTGAAAAGGTTGGTGGTCAGAAGCAGCAGTAAATGCCATCTCTAGTGACAAACCAGAGAACAGTCCTATTGGACCAAAAGTCTGCTTCTAAGAATCACCAGCTTTACTTCATATGCAAAAACTAAGTCCATTCATTTTTCTCTAATAGCAGCAAACAAGACTCTGAACAGTCTTTGTAGGCACAACTACATCCCAGAAATACATGTATTTCTACTGCCAACTTGTCTCAAAATATGAGCTATGGGCTACCCACTCAAAAGCCTGACTAACAACTTCTGCTTGAATCAAACTGTTAGACTGACTGTTTAGTAACTGCTTAGACTTCTCTGGGTAAACATACTGCATTGACCGAATATTTACTTTTGAATAATTACTTTAAAATAATTCAATTCCAAATAGAAACAAAATATTTATTCATTTCAAGAAGACTCATTTATAGTTCTCTGAAGCAAATTTACTTTTTAAATATACAAATACTTAATACACATATATAGAAATAAAATGTGCACACAATTAACCAGGTTCATTTTACCAAGATTCAGATATTTGATCCAAATAGGCATGTATGCATGCACAAACATACATAATTTTATTGGTTTGTATATGCACACACAGATTATTTCAGTAACTTGTGATATAAAAACAGGAAGAAAAATGATGGGAAAGAAATTACCAATGGATGTCATGAGTGAGGATAAACTGACTGTTTATTTTCAGATCAATAAAATTTGGAAAGATTAGTCAAGAAGAAACTGTCAGTAATTATTTCAGAGTGTGATTGGATAGCTTATCTAAATATTCAAACCAGTGTAGTATAAGATACGTCCAAGCATGCTTTGCAATATCATTGCCACAGAGCCAACCCCCCTCCCCCCCAGTTTGATAAACAAAGCAGCTCTCATTAAATCAGTTTATGACACTCATTATGAAATTACTCAGTTTTGCTCCCTGCTAAACCCAGCACTAAAAATTCCAGTTACTTCACTAGTGCTTCTTCTAATTTTTAATTATTTTTATTTTATTTTATTTTTCCACTCTTTGTCCCCTTTAGCACACAACAGTCTGCCCCAGTGTTTAGTGATTTGTAAACTTCTTCAGAAGAAGCATTGGATTCAGTCCTGCAATAGTTTGGGATGAGTACTGTAGCAATTTCTACTGCAGTTTAAATAAATGCAGTGATTGCAGCAAGTTGCTATGAATTGCTAATTTTCTTCCTAAACATTCTTTCTAATTACACTGAATAATTCCTTCTACTAACATTTCTAGCTGAATACTATGTTGAACTGCACAAGATTTTTACTTGAGCTACAGATAATACAGAACTCTGCATTATTAAAAAAAAGAAAAAAGTGGTTTATTAAATAGAAGAGTATACAGATTCACTTACATTCAGCTCTAAAACTATTCCAAGGCAATCATACACTAAAGATATACCAGTCGCCACAGCAATGATAATTACTGTCACAACACTATGGAAAACTGTTGAGAGGTTCCCATGGAAGAATACGTTGGCAATCACCTGAAATAGAACCACAACTTTAAATCTTGATTTTGCTCTCTATTTCATCAAATAGCTTATAACAAATCTTGTAATGCTAAGAAACAAAGAGAATGGGTGAGAATATACTGACTGAACCTCATCTTTGTTCACTTAAAAAAAACATCATCGGCTTCCAAAAATAACTCCTATCAAACATTAATAAAATTGCAGAATGCTTTCCAGATGGTCTTAGTTACATCTTCAGGATTTATTTTCCTCTCATTTGGCTGCAACAGAACAAAACCACTTTCTGTTGTTTATTGAACAAGTGGATTTCCTCAACAGAGAAACTTTAATCAAGCAAAACTAGGAAGCATACTAAATACTACTTTAGGTATTCAACCAATTATCAACAGTAGCATTTACACCAATCTTGGAATTCCACACAGATCTTACAGCTGTTAATATGTTGGATATTATAATAAATGTAACACTATATTGCCAGAATCTAAATGGTACATGTACCATCACATTCAGAAGAGCATGCAGCAGAACAAGATACCTCAGTCACTGACTTCAGCGATAAGTGAGAATGCTATTAATATATCAAATTATTAAAAGGAGAATGTAATAAATGCTTACCTCTCTGGTGACAAAACATTCAAGAGGAAAGGTCAGAATTACAGTAACTCCATAACAAAGCCTTCCAAATGTAGCAAGGTTGTCATTTTTACAGTAGTTTTCAAATATATCCCCTGAGGCACAGCAAAACATCAATTAGACTGAATTCATCACATTAGCCTATTAGTAAATTGAAATATAAGTTAATAGAATCACTGGGCTAACTTTGTAATACCCTTTCCTTTTAAATCAAGAAATATTTTCATCTTAACCTATTAGCAGTTCTTGTTTGTTTGTTTTACAAGGAGTAGCAGGTATCTTTCAGAAATATTTTAACATACGCATTTCAAATTGTCATCTTCCCTTCAGCATCAGTTTTGTATGAAATTTTGTTGTTTACCTTGGTAGGAAACAGAAAAGATTTGTATATGAAAGACATATTTCATTAAAAAACATAAGTCACAGAACAAGAACGATTATACAAGGAAGACCAGGAAGTTACATCTGCATAACTGCATTTCCCTTATCGTATCTAAATCATAGCTCGTAAGTTGCAATGATGAATTTCCAATATTCTGACCCTGAATGCCCATTATAAATATATGGATTATTAAATAGTACATATTTTTACAACTAACAAGAAAAACATTGATAAAGAATTCAAATCATCATCTTGCTTAGTGATTACAACAATGAATCTGGAATAACGACCCACGAGACTTAAGAAATTAACTCCCAGACCACAATAAGACAACGTACTACATCTTTTCTACCTGGTTAACATACTGCTTTACAATTTCACACAATGGCATTAAAGAAGGAATGAAGTGTGCTTTAGAGAAAAACCTTTAGAGAAAAACATCTGAAAGATTTTGACAGGAGAGACAGAAGGCAAGGTGGAGCCTGTCTGCAATACAGTCAATAAGCTGAGGGACAGTTGCAGTCAGAGCTTTCCTGTTTGAAATATGTCAAGCCAGTTTGCCTTACTCTACCTATAGTTACGTCTAGGATACTAAGTTACTCTGCATAAATAGCATAGAGTAGAAAAAAGGACAGATGAACCAGTAACTCCCACAGTTCCTCTGTTCTCACCTATACACTGCTTCTCATTATAAAAAAAAAAAAACTTGGACGCCTTCTCTTATGATTTGTTACAGAACTGTTAAATAACAGAAGAGTTGACTTCAACGTGTGTTTTATCTCAAAGAACTAATGCACTGACCTTCTCTTTTGAAAGCACTTTTCCAATTTCTTTTTAACAAAATATTGTTAAATATCATTACATATTTATTACTCTATGCACGGATATATTTGTACATACACACACAGAGATGATGTGAGATGGTTGCTGTAAAGATAGGAAGTGTCCTAAGTCATAGCTAGAATGCTATGTTTGCACAGATAGGAGAATGTACAAAAATCAAGACAATACTTTCTTCTTCCTTCTCTCTTTGTTAGAGGACCACATGGCTAAATTATGGAAGCTTAGACCTCATTTGGACATGGAAGCATTCAAAGGGGATTTTCACCAGTGAGGCTTCTACTTGGGAGTCTGACCTACTAAAATCTGACATTTTTGTATTCTGCTTTGATTGATGGGTAACTACAAGAAACAGCTGTCCTAATAGAAATAGCTAATGTAATAATGGGTGATAGTAATAACTACATCTGATTTTGGCTTAACAACAGGACTCGAAGTGTACGGACTGTTAGTAAGCATGAAAACTGAGCAATCGAGCAGTTTACCTTCTGTGTATCCTGTAAAAGTCATATATCCAGACGTAGCAAATAACACACTGATAACAACGGCAAGTAAAACAGACACATGTGTGATTCGAGACCAGTTGTTTAATGTAGGTTCCTTCAGAGAGCCATATATTAAAAAGCTGTTATGGTGGCAGATGAATGCTGAAACACACATATAGTTGAAGGAAATAAATGAATTCATGCATATACATACTTGAAATAAATAAAGTGTATATTCCAAGGTATGAGAGAGACAGCAGTTTGATACCACTCTTTAGCACAAACAATAAATACACAATGACTGGAATTTCTACTTATTTGATCTGATGAAGGTTTATAGCTGGATTGAGATGACTCTGATTACATTACCCTAAAATGCTGTGGGGTGTTTCTTCCTCTCTTACCCACGAGTATAAAAAAAAACAATTTTCTTTTTAAGAAAAAAGCAAACAAATTCTGGGTTCAAAGATACTCAAGTCATTTCTTAAAGCTCATCTGAAGACTTAAAATACAAAAACGACTTACCAAAAGACATCACTCCAATGGCTTGTACTGCATTTGATTTTGCAAATATCCATGCATTTTCTGACTTGGGTCTAAAACAGAAATTGTTTGTTAGGCTATGCTCTTCTTAACCATCAGTTACTAAAAATAATTTTAAATACCATGCTGTAATACAGAATTTCTAACTGAATAAGGCCACAGTGTTCATCAACAATAAGCTGAAACCAAGGAGATACCTTTCTCACCGCTTTTGTTTTGAGAAAAGTATTCTAGGAACCAGTTCATACAGCCCAAACTGTCAGTCTGCTTCAGCAAACAGTTATGTAAATAGACTCTTCAAGTTCTCATTAACTGCTTTTATTGATAAATAAGGTAAAAGCTGTTACTAGCACTGGATGAGATTTTCTCAACCCAAAACCTCCTCAGACTATTTGAAGGCATTTTATTCCTCTGAATAAAATGCAATGCATAGATTCCAGAGATATTTTTGTAGACCACAAATCAAGTGAGGAAGTGAGGCAGTTTGTCTTTATTAATACCTTCTTCAACTGTTTCTCATCTGAAAGGAAGCATGCTAGTTCCCAAAGTAGTGATAATGTTGAAGGAAATAAACAGAGATATTGATAACCATGCAAGAACACATTATCTTCCACATCTGCTTCTCTAAGATATATGCAGTTTTGGACCTTAGAGAAGAACTAGAGAAAACTGTCAAGCAATCTTTGTAAAAATCCACTTGATATATGAAAAAGTTTCCTAAACAAAGAAGCAAAATGAAGAAAAGGGAAACATCCTTTCCACAACTTACAATTTTCTAAAAATATAAATGGAATTCAGAAGTCACTTTAGACTTCTTTGTAATACTAAAGCACAGACAAAGCAAAAGTACAGAAAAGCTTAGCTGTTTTTGCTACAGAAAAGTGTGCTGCTGCTAGCTTTGATTGCTACATTTTTATTTAGAGGGAAAGCTGTTGCCTCCTGAGGCCTTAAGCTGCTATCATCTCCCTAATGCCCTATGAAGCAGTATGACAATCACATCAGTTCTGTGAAGATAACATTCACAGCTTTGTCTCTCACTCCACCTGATAAACAGATGATTTTGACAGCTGCAGTGGATTATGCTATTCTAGGTTTTATTGCTGACAAATTTTTAACAAATTAAAGAAAAAACTGTTGTTCCTGCTTTGAAAATTCATTTACTATTATCTCTTCAGAACTTAAGTCAAATCTTCCTTTTCCATATTACAAACCTAATATCTAGTATCCAATACACATTCAGCTTGGATGCTGTACACACTTCTGACTAACATGGAGCTTCTGATCCTAAGCACCTGAATATGGCCCTCCTAAAACAGATTCGGCATTTAGATGTGATAAAAACTAAGGATGAAATAAATATTGTGCATTTATCTTGTGAAACAGATGTTCTGAACAAATATAGCCGCTGTGGCCCCTTATATAGAGTAGCAGCCTTTGATGTCAGTGATTTCAAACCGCTAGAGATGTCCGTGAACAATTCATATTCATGATTTTGAAAGCCTTTTTCAGGAAAACTTTTGCATGTTATTCAAGAAGCGATAATGGTACCAAATAAAAACAAGGCTATGGAAAATAACATTACAATTATTCCATTTATAACCACTAGAGGTCAGCTTTGATATCAAATATACAGAATGGAAATCTGTCTTATCCTTTGATGACAGAATTTCTGAAAGTCAACTTGCACTTTTCTATTCACTATTAGTATTTAGATTATATAAATGCCCTATACATAAAAATATTTCTAAAATGCACAGAAATAAAGAATGCATGTGTATTAAACACTTCCTCATCAGGCAATCATTGTATTTATTTAGCAATGTAAGAGGTCAATTCCTTCCATTTCCAGATCCATGATTTTAACACTGTCAGCAAATGCCATGTCAGAGCAAGCACATTGTTACAGATGACACATGAAACAGTGCACAGCTCATTATTTCTTACAGTAAGTTACATATTCCTGCATGTATTTCCAAAGTGTGCAAATCCCTCAAACCTTGGGATCAGGCAAATCTCATCTAGATGTGATACATACATAAACTAAAAAGTGAAAGTAACACATTGATATCAGATCCCCATTAAAATTTAAGCAATCTATTGCATAACAGAATTTTATCTGTTGCAATACAACGTAATATTTTATAGACAATATAACTGCGATTCTTAGATCAAAATGAGTAAAGGACTGAACAAAAAGACATTCCACGGGAGATACCAGCCAGGAGAAACTCTCAGCTGAAAGCATAACAACAGCAAGACAGGCTGACAATCAGACACATCAGTGGGGAGGCAGTAAAGTCTAGTGGTGAAGAAAGCGTAGTAGCTGAGAAAATAAGGCTCCACACTACTCATTCTTCAGAATACATAAGGACCAGTATTAACACAAACATGCTAGAGAGTTTTTAAAAGTTTTTTTTACAGTTTGGTGTCCACATATGTAAGAACAGAGGGAAAAATATGAAATGAATAAAAAAGCAAGGCTAACACTTTCTAAGGAGGTAAAGGAATTTTACATCCAGATCATTAGTAAGACTCAGGCAAATTTGTTTGGTAGTCCATAACAGCACATCTCCACCTCTTACAAAATGTGTGTAATTAGTGGAATATCCAAAAGATCTAAGCTACACAGACATTCTGTTCAGTCATTTATGTAGAAGCACTGCCATCAGTGCAGTAGTAAATCAGCAGAATGCTTAAAAGGAAAATATCTTAAAGGAGAGTAAGAGAAAAACGGATCACTGATCTCGCCCCAGCTAACAGGCATAAAATACTGCTGGAAATAAAACTGAATTTTTCAACAGGAAACAAAGTAATGCATTTAACAGTGGAGCAACGTTAGAATAAGCAAAAGACTTCCATTGTTTGGGACTGAAGATCAGTGACAAACCATGAAGTTTTGGTGCAAACCTGCAATTAACAAAATAATCAAAGAACATATGGTAAATTTATTCAGATTTACTTCAACGACTTAGACAAAAAAGCATAAAATTTTAATACGGTTATATTTTATTTTTTTTAATTTAAACTTATAGATACTAGATATAACCTCAACCAACACAATGGAAAGGAAATTAGTAATGCTCACATCAGTCTTGAATTTCATATTAAACAAAAGTTAATTACTTTGTTAAACAAAGTAATTTTGATTGTTAAAGGACACAGACAAGGTAAAGCAATATATCAGCTTATCTACTTAGTTACAGCTGTTTTAATCACCATTTTTCTCCTTAATGATAAACTAACAGGTCTGTATACAAGCTCAGGTCTTAGTGTTTTGAATGTCACCCTAACAATGTTTATCTTTGTTTACTCTCAGCTTAACTATAAAGAGGAATCAACTTTCTACTTTCAAGTTATTTCTCTGATCACTTAATGTTTCAACCCTATGATCAACTGCCAGTTGAGTAATTCTCACATCCCAATTATGTGGCAGATGCTCTTAATGTTTTTTTTTCCTGTATCTTTACGTACAATGCAGATACTGACATCATGACATTCTTCCCAAAAGATGAAGAAATTAAAATGATCCATCTTTATAAGATACATGAAGTACTGAATGCAATGAGCAATGAATGTGAACTTCATTTCAGAAACATTAAGTTACTTTTTGCAGTGTTAAGGTATCTGAAAACACAGTGTGAGATAACTAATCCACTACTTTGTATCACAGTAGATAATTCCCTAGCTACAAGGTGGAAATACAGCAAAGAATGGGTCATCTAAGTGCGTTTTTTTTTATCCAACACCTTGAACTACTGAGAATAAGCTCTAGGTCTAGAACACTGGATTTTATTTGCAGGAACATTACACCGATTAGACAACAATAAAAAAGAGCTTACATTAATCAAAAGTAGAAAAAAGTTCCTCAGCTTCATATTTGTCATAACAGTAAATAAATTAAATAATCCCTCAACAGAAATGTATGTTTTTGCCTCCCATAAAAAGTAACAGGAAATGAACTCTCATTACATCCCCAAACAACTCTCTCCGCTCCCAGAGCAACTAAAATATAAAACAAAATGCAACACGTCAAAGCCTCATAAGAGCAGTTTGCAGCCTTCAAATGCATCATATCAGTGTAAACAATAATTCTAGTATGAACTCCATGAACAGAGTATAAGAAAGGAAAAAATTCCAGCTCATAGTTCTGCAGAGAAGAGTTTGTTATTTATACTAGATTGTAAACTGAAGGCACATTCACATCATGCCATTTTACAAAGCAGAAAACATCAAACCATATAAACAGGAGCATTACAGTCCCCAATGAACACAGTAGAAAGGGGCCTCAAGACACTTTAAATGTAAGATGCATCAAACACTGTAGAAGAGGTACCACAATCTCATTTCTATTTACAGAGAACTTAAGGCAGCTTTTTTGAAGAGGTATGAGAAAAGAAAAGCAAAAAAAAAAGACAGTACTGAAACTTTATTGAATTTATAGAAAGAATTGCCAAAGGGAAACAAATTACAGCTTATTACAGGTGTTTAGGCATTAAAGAATAGTTTGCTCTCCATATTCACACATTAGACTGAGAGACGATGAATGTGAAATGTAGCAGAAGAAATATAGTTAGGAAAACTTCCCAAGGGAAGTCTAGTTAAGAACAGGACTAGAAAATCATGGAGTTGTCAAGAATAAGCTGGACAGTCACCTGTCAGCAGTAATAGACCTACAATCATTTCTGTCCTGTTGCAACAGGAGAGATTAAATATCCTCCCTTGGCTCTATCAAGACTTTCTACAGTTATACAAGTTATTTTCCTATATGACAAAGTGTATCATAATCATATCTTTTTTTTAAATCTCAAACTCATTTTCTTTTTAGCAGGACTCAAGTAAACGTATTACTTGCTTCATCTACTGAAATACAAGGCTGGATACATTAAAATATATTAAGTGTGTTCTTTACTCTCACTATAAAAATGAGGCAGCAAACTGCTAGCAAAACATTAGAATAGGTGTTTAATAATTCAAATATAAATTAAGTGAACTATAACAGACAGAAAATGACTATGAGGTAAAAAAGTGACTAACCGTTTATTGACATGCTAGATGAATGTATGAAAATAAATAGTGTAATAGGAAAACAAGAAGCATAAAGGCAAAAAATGGACAAGTCTAAGGAACTAAGCAGTAAGACTTCAAGAATTACTCAAAAAGCAACAACTTATTTTACGAGACAAAGCCATGCGTTTCAAATATTTCAATGCACCACCACAGTTGAGAAGAAATGTTACCATAGTAACAAAGTCAGGAGTAGCTACTATATATAACTTCTTCCTTTTTCAACAGGGAATTTAGAGATTTGCCTCCCAAATACACCTTTAACACAGTAAGAAGAACAAGTTGCTTAAGGAAAAGAGAGGGCAAGGGGAAGAGCAAGGACAGAATTCCCATGCTGTCCCAAGTTCTTCATTCCTATGGATGATAGCACCTTTCTGGAGCCAACTCCACAAACTACTATTTTAGTTATCTTGCCAGCATTAAAACACAAATGCCCTACAATTAGCTCTTGTGCATTTGTCTGATTTCTGCAATACATCAATGTGCCAATGCCTAAATAATCACAGTGGAAGAATCCACTCCTTATAAAAACATTAAAAATACTATATGAATCTACTCCAATAAATAAAAAAGTGCATTCAGAAACTGTTTGTTATCTTTATTACCGTATCTTCACATTCGAAGGATGAGGAAAAAGGAATAAATCAGACCTTCTAGGCCATAAATGAAAGTTACAAGATTAATGACTCTTTTTAACACTATAAATATATAATAATATGCAATATAAATATTGCCACAGCGCACAATTGTATTTTCTCGTATTTATTGTTTATTTGTGTAGAACATTAAAAATATCCAACATTAAACACTAATTTCAGTGCATGAGTTCTGGAAAACAGTTTTTCCTGGTCATTTCTTTTCCTAAATTTGTTTTGAGTACAAATAAATGAACACCACAACATTTATTATGATATCATTATATTAGCAATATTTCTTGGTTTTGGTATTGTTAAGATACTATCTGTTTTGGGTTACTGATATTGGCCATCTGATAGTAATGGACAAATTGACTAATTCTCAAATGACTGGCAACCTCACATTTAAGAGCTAGCTCCTGGTAGAGAGCTCACCAACAACTTCCAATTCCTCTACATCTATTTTGTTGGTTTGCTGAGACTTTGTAACTTTGCATACGTGCAATGGAAGGAAGAAAAAAGGGAGGCAAATTTTAACAGTTCATGTTTTATTACTATTAGTAGAAACTTCTTTTAATACATGTTTCTAACAAAACCACATTTGAAAATATACAGAGAAAAGAATGATGCAACTGATTACACACCAAGAATTCACTTGCTAGTAAGTGTAAGAATACTTACACCTGTGGACCAAGTGTTACTGTCCTCACCATCACAATAACCAGGATAACAATGGTTAAAAGCAGAGAAGCAAGAGACACCTGTAAACGAAAACACAAACTCAGTTAGCAAACTGCAGAAAAGCTCTCTTCAAAGCAGTGCATTTTTTTAAAGAGTTATTAACCAACTAAATTTTAAATATGTCAAATATTTACAATCATGTAGCTTATCCCTACTCCATCTTCACATTTGTTATTCTCCTTAGATAGCAAATAATCTGCAGTTATTTTTCCTAATAGTAAGAGATACTTTCCTTTTAAATATCTGTAATCAATGGTGCTTAGTTTTTCAAGATCAGGCTTGCAACACTTATTGCTCTAAACATATATATATATATATGTATAAAATAACAGTAGATGGAAAATACTAGCCATTCATGTAGAGACCAAAGTTTTGTTTATTCTAAGTTGCCTGATATTTCTTGGGACAAAAGATGGTCTGAACTCCGAAAGTATTTAATTTGCTCTAGCTGGATGCAATTCAATTAAAATACCTGAGTTATGCATGACTGGTACTTATTTTCTAATGGAGTATAAAAAATTTACCTTTCCTAATTTTGCTATGTCACGATACAAAGATAAAGGCAATGTAAAGATGATGGTGGTAAAAAGAATTATGAAGTGACGATCAGTAAGCACATTTTCTGATCCAACTGAAACAAAAAAGAAAGCAAGTTACGTCTCTGAGAGACTGACACAAGAATAGTTTACTTGCACTCAGAAGTCTAACTACAAACTTTAATGCTGACTGCATTTTATCCCCTTTATCCAAGAAAAGGGCAATAAAGTCTAGGTATTAGCAGGGAAGCATACAGAGCATGTGCAAAATCAGTATATTCCTGCAGATTTATGCAATAGTTCATCCTATATGTTATGCACATATCAATCTTGGGAAGTGTGGCATTTGTACATACAGGTTACTGCTAATTCCTTCTATTGTAACTGGATCACTGTGCTGCAGAAGAGGAGCAAATTCTTAAAAAATGATTCTAAATTAAGTTCATTTTGGGTGGTTCATTCGAGAATCTTTTTTCTTGAAGTCACCTGTACCCGACTTGAAAAACACAGATTACCACAAGAGGGCAAAAACAGTGGCATAACAATCCTTGCAATCACAATCAGTGGAGGCTTCCCTCCCCCTCCCCCCCCAAATTGGTGATTTTTTATTTTTTTCCAAGCCAACAGCAATTTAATGCAAAAATCTCAGTTTTAGTCAGACTGCTATGAATCATGATTTTGAACCAGCTTGCAACACAATTTTGTCTAGAAAGTGAGTAGCAATTGACAAGAAAAATGTACATATCAAGTTCAATGTACAATACTCCCTGATCCTTTAGCCTATTTCCCTTCTTCCTAGACAAGCATTCTACCAGGTAGATGAACAGACATGCGTTCCTTCTACTAAAGAAATCATATTGTAAATTAATCATTAGATATTCATTTTCTTTATCAAGCTGAACAAAGTGTGGCTGTTAAAATGTATTCCACACCTTGCAGACTTCACCTGTTTACAATTATAGTCTTCCTAGGGAAATCAAACAGTTTGTCCAAACACTAATTTCTACTTCACTGCATACATCCTCTTTTTAGTTTTTCTAAATTGCCAGTGAAATATATTTAAACTTAGTTGGCTTTTTGCTGAGATAAATGCCTACAAATTGTTCCATCAATTCCACTGTGAAAACTTACAACTACAGAAGGAAAAGCAGCATGTGAATTAAGAACTAAAAATGTTTCTACACTGAGCATCTAGGAGAACATCTACAGTTACATGCACATACAGGCATGCTTAAATACATATTAAATCCATTATATTATATGCAAGTCATTCAGAATTATTCATCAAATGCAGTTTTAGTATTAGAATATTCATTATAGCAAATATCCAAAAATATGATAAAATATGATCTTGTTATTATATCACCGTGGAATACTAAAGCTGCTTAATATCTCGTTAAATATGTGGTCTCTTCACTAACATTGAGTCCAATGACAACGATTCATAATTCTGAGATTTAAGAAAAAATAGCACTCGGACTAACAGGCTTCAAGTTTATGACTTCACTGACATTTAAGAGTAATTCAGACACAAATTAACAGGTAGATTACTTCTTCAGTATGATAAGCCCTAAATAAGTATGCTACATTCCTATCTAAGATCTTCTTCTCATTCTGAAATTTTAAATACATCTTACCTCCAGGAATTCTCAAGAACACTTTAGTTAAAGTGTCTCCAGTTATTATGTTGTAACTAATCATAGCTTAAAGATAATAAAAAAATTGTTAGTAAAAGTCAAATATAGATTATTTAAAAAACTTCTAAATAGATGTATTGTGTGGACTTGAGGGTGGCATGTCATGATCCACCTTGTATGAATTCTAGCAACTTCTACACCAACTTCTCAGATTCGGGCCGAAAACAACAAAAAAGTTAACAATTCCACTAATTTATTTCAAATAAGTACAACCTAGGAAGAATCTAATTAGATAAGCAAGGCCACTGTGCTATTACCATATAAATTTAATACAGAAGGGAGGAAAAAAAGGCTTTAAAATTGCTTTGCTCATTTCCAGTTTCAATTCTTTGTAAGTGTATTTTCAAACTCCTGTTTCAATTTAGTAATGTTTTTGTGTTAACATAATAAGTCAGTCCCACAGTCAAATGCACAGGGCTTCCTAGTTTATGTAAAAAGTTTGTGAAATCTCTCAGCCAGAAGAAATGAGAAGAGAAACACAGGTGAAGATAACAAATATGGACTTCCATTACTTTCTCTCATGAATTAGAATTGTGATTGTAACATATTCTGCACTGAAAGTATGTGTGCATACATACACACACATACACACCTATATTAACATGGATTATGACCTCACCTAATATCATTTCACAGTGTGAAATGAGTGAGTGTGTATATAAGTTAATATTATGTTAATGCAAACAAATTCAAGCACATTTTATAACTAGTTTCATGGTAATTGTAAAGACCATAGTTCTTATTTTCCGTATTTCTCTGTGATGTAATAATTACACTCTCTTAAGTCAACCATAATGGACCAGTATTTTCAGATGTAATTCACTATTCCAGTTTAAGGGACGAACCTTGATAAAATAATAAATACATGCAACATTTTTTCCTGGACTAACCCCAACCTGTTGCCCTTAAATATCTAAGCTACCTAAAATGCCTTCAGAACTATTATTTCTAAAGGATGAATTTTGCTTTTGGACTCTTCTGTCACCAAATCCAAATCTTAGTATCTCAAGTCAGCACCTCACGCTGTTAATACATGTAGTGCATGGTTATTCTAGAAGTCTCTTCTTTGCTATTCTCATAGCTACTTTTGTTATTGATTTTTAAGTGTGTGAATTTTTGTGTTATCACACTTCAATTCATTTTTATTATTCTGATTCTCAGATTCAGTGAATTCTTCCTCAGCCTTTATTCGGCAATGTACAATTATTTATTAATAGATGCATATAGTATACTTTAGAGTTCTTAAAATTTAATAAAAGAATAAGATACTGCGAAAATACCTTAGTATCTTTAAAGATTAGCTATGTATATTTTATGTGATCTTACCAATAAATGGATATAAAAACTGAAGAGTTGAAAGAATTAGATAGCCTATAAAACCATATGTTTTTCTGACCAGCTCTTGATAGGTGTTGGTACTGGAGAGATTTCCTCCTCTGATCAGTAATATAATGGAATAATCTGTTAAAATATAAAATGACTGTTAAAGGCTAGCAATAAATTAATTTACAACTGACAGCTAGTTACTACTCTTTTTCACTCCTTAAAACAAAGGTCTGTAAAAATAAAAAATAGCAGCATTGGAAGACCAGGGAGGAGAATGCTAAGAGAAGCTGCAGCAGAAACATTTTTGTAGGTAACTAGTATGGCTGAAGCAAAAAAACTATCACAAGCACCAAAAACGTAAGACTCAATTAACCAGGGAGAAGACTAATAACCAGATGAAACATATAGTTATATCCTGATTAGAGAGTAAAACATGACCAATGCACGTGTCAAGTGATTTATCTTGACAACCAGACACTGAGCCACTCTTGTATGAAGCAGCAATGTTCCTTGACAGAGAGCTTATGTCAAAGGTGGAATACTCCAAGATTGAACCTCAACCTTTAATGAGGAACAGTATGGAATGTGCTGTTATTCCATGATATGCCTTAGAAATTGTTAGAGTACTATGTAATTTTTCAGTCTTGATTAGCTATACCACAGAATTTACTACCTTGGACATATGTCTTGATAAATAGAGCTAGATCTTATTTATTCTTCAGCTGGCTTTCACTCAGCTTGTAATCTATGCTGCAATGAGAACTCCTTTCAGTATCAGAGTTCATTATCTTCCAGAAATTAGGAGACTATTTTGAAGGTATATTTGTAATTTTTTTTAAATGAATTATAATCAAAATGTTGAAAATCATAGTTACACTGGAAGGCTTTAATTCTGTGGTACACTTGAGTGATATAAAACCCACCCAACAATCATTGTCGAAACTAGAGTAAAAACAGTAGACTAAAATAGGTGATTATAACACACAAATAAGATCTATTCTTCCAAATGTCACCTTGACCTAGTCTAAGAAACTAGGCTTCAGCAAATAAAACAGCACACAAAAAGCAGCTTTATATGTTCTACAGTGTAATTCTCTATTTTTACTAATCAGCTCTCAGGATTAGTGAGGTGAAAATAATTCTTTTTATTAAGTCACACAGTTGCTTAAGCTAACATGAAGTTCAAAATCATCTAAAAACTTCACAAGGCTATTCTTTTCTTTACAACTCAAACTGTTTTTACATTACCTGTGATATAGGCAACTCCAAGTAGAAGCAGTACTCCTAAAGGAAAACCAGCTTCTTTCATTGAAAAGGGCAGTCCTGTAAAAAAAAATTATAAAATAACTTTTACAAATACTTATTTATGATGACAAAAAAAAAAAAGAAATATTTGGATGAAAAAAATAAACAAATAAGCTGCTTTCAATCATCCAAAATAGACCAGAAAGAATTAATAACCTCAAAAACGCTATTTTCAGTAGACAAAAGGCTACCTCAGTATGAGAAGTAAGCACCTGCCCACCCAGTATTTTCTGGTCATTACAGCAAAAAAGGCTGCAGGGTGTTTATCGCAGAGTCAGACCCGATCTCAGCTGACTAAACTGGATTTTCACATAATAAGAGAATAAATATAGAAAAATATCTTCGGCAATAATAGCAAAAAATAAGAGGACAGTATTTTTCTCAACACTGGATAGTCACATGCACATAAACAAAGCTGAACACAGGACAAATAAAAGTACACTCACCTATAATACCTGATCCTATGATGGAGTTGATAATGTTAAATCCAGCTGATGCTAGATTACCATTTCCTCCTTTATTCCAAGGCTTACTAACCAGGACTGCACGGTCATCTTTTTCTATCTGTTTCAGGAATATAATGACAGGATTAAAAATGGGTGACAATATGGATTTTACATACATTTAATAAGGTTGTTCAAACTAAAAAAACCCACATACTTTCATAGACCTGGATCTGTAGGGGTATTTTGATAATTATATTCCATTTTTTCCAGTGAGAAATCAAAGAGGTGCAAAGCATCTAATTCCTGCATAAGCCTGAGCCGTAATCTTCTATAATTAATTTTTCACTGAAAAAATGTAAGTGGAAGAACAAATTTCTATATAAACTAAGAGTTAGGCTGTTAAGAAGCTTTTAGTCATGTTCTAAAGGCAGAAATTCTAATCAAGTGTTTTGGAAAATTTTGGTTAATCTTACAGCTCAGTAAAAACAACACCCTGTTATCAGGGGAATTAAATCCATTTCACATTATTTGTAAAGTATATCAACACATGAAGATACTCTAATTCAAAGTTTTCTCCATCATTTTCAATATTTCTAAGTCTTTCAGTGGTTTAGTTCACCATGAAAAGTAAATGATACCATAGCAGTGGGCAGCTCCATGTTTCTGTGGGAAGGTCTGGTACAAAGCAAAATTCAAAGCACGCATTTGTAGCGCCTCCAGTAACAGAAGTAATTATCTTCAAAAAGCATCTCAGCATGAACACATAGTAGTCCTCTACTTAAACCACCACCTTATTACCAGAGAAGATTTTAGCACCATTCTTTAGAAAGCCAGTATTTTAAATGAAGTCATGTAATTGAAAAACAATGTGTATTTAATGAAGAAAATATATTCAGTTTTTTTCTACAAAAGCAAATCTTCTACTTACCATGAAAATAAAGCTGTTATTTCATGGATGCAGGATCCTATTTAACACATATAGCTTCTACTATAAACTTAGTTTCAACTTACTTAATTGAATACTTTAAGTACTACTCTTCTAATGTTAATACTGCTATCACAGATTAAAGACCAGCATTGTCTGGTAGCAGTCAATGGAAAGCAGATCACCTTACTAAAGCTTTCAACATTTTTCATATCCTGGTATGTCTTAGTACGCTCTCCTTGTGTTACCTTCCTTAATGAATTATTCCTTGACCACTTCCTTTTAAGAAACTCTACATACCTTCTAGCTTCTGCAACATCCTGTGGCAAGAAGCCCCATACCTTAACTATACATTGGAAAAAAAGACAGGAATGCTTCTTTTACACTGAATTTGCCATCAAACAGTCCCACTCAGTACCAACCCTCCCTCCCCCATTGTAAAACTCTCCCTACACCATCACAATCAGTCATCATCTCCTCTGTGCATCACATCTTGATTTATAGGTGTAGCAGAAATGCTAAATCATGGCCTGAACCAATGACGGAGTACCTGGTGAGAGGGCAGGGCCAGGGAGCTCAGGTGCACTCAATGCATCTAAGTGACCAGAACGGGTGGAACCAGGATCCACCCCCTTCCCAGGTCTCATTTAAGAGTTGGCAGTGGAGGCAACAGCACCTTGTTGGAGATCTCTACCTGTGGCCTTCTAAAGGTTAGCAGGTTGATTTTTCTTCTCTTGTGGGTGCTGTGTTGAAGCTTGTTCTTATTTCCTGCAGCCTAGGACTGTGTGCTGTTATTGCTATACTTCAATTGTATTTTCAGTTTTGTAACAGGCTATATTTTTCTATTGTAGAATTTCTTTAGAGTTGTGAGTGGTGCATGTTATTTCATTGCTGATACAAGCAGCAGGAATATCCCTATCGTTTTCTCCTTAGACTTCAGTGGCTTTTGCTATGTACAGTGTAGTTCATGAGGATTTGCACTGAACTGGAACAGAGCAGTTTCCTGTTTCAACTCATTATTAGAACAAGAACACAATGTTTATTGTGCAGCTCAAAAACTTCACAGCTCTTAAAACTGATTACTATAGTAGTGGGCTCTTGGAGTGGCTCAGAAACTGAGGCTTGTTGCATGCCACCAAACAGCTGAGCTCACTCGCAGTCCTACTGATAGTGAGTGGTTGTTCCCACTGTTAGCGATTCTGTGGTTCTTTGATTCCAGGATCATCCTGTTTAGCCTACCCCCCGCTAACCCTGTTTTTCAGCGCCACATCTCCCTGGCTCCCGAGCACTTCCAGAGACAGTGACTCCAAAATCTCCCTGGGCAGTCTGTTCTAGAGCACTGCTACTCTTTTGGAGAATAATTTTCTTCTTAACGTCCAATTGGAACCTTCCTTCGTGCAACTGAAGGCCTTTCCCTCTCATCCTATTGCTGTTACCTGGGAGAAGAGGCTTGCCATAGCCTTCTTCCAGGGAACTGAAGAGAGCAATAAAGTCTCTCCTGATGGAGCAATCCCAGTGTGCACTGATCCCCTGGCAGACCCTCTAGGAGCCAAAGTACCAGAGCTCTGGCACCTAAGTGAGAACCAATTTTGGCTGTGTCAAGAAGCCACAATTCCCATAGAGTATACATGGGTAAGACTCACCAATCTATTTTTTTCCTTATTGTGCTGGGTGCCTATGGTTCAATTATCTTTTCAATGATTTAAAGAGAAACAGAGGGAGCAAAACTGCTGCCAGCCTCTCAAAGCCTGACAAGAACACACTCCACGGCAAAAAGCGGTGCCCCTCGAGCTCTGCCACCCCGCTACAAGAAGCCGCTGAGCGCTGCCCGTCTCACCTGCGGGGCCCCGCCCGGCTGCTGCTCGGTCTCGCCGCGTCCCATGGCTGCGCGCCGCTCC
Organism: Cyrtonyx montezumae; assembly: GCF_038088225.1. NCBI lineage: Eukaryota > Metazoa > Chordata > Aves > Galliformes > Odontophoridae > Cyrtonyx > Cyrtonyx montezumae. The sequence continues at coordinate 19,328,174 of NW_027072078.1, read as the reverse complement.
TCGCGGTTGCGAACCTCGGCAGACCTGGAGGAGGAGGCAGGGAGGCGCGGGGCGGCTCTCGCGCTCCTTTCCGGTGGACGGAAGCAGGGCAGCCGGCCGCCTTCATGCACGCAGCTTGTTGGCCGCGCTCCACACTGCCCGCCTGCAGCGGAGCCACTTTTGCATTCGTTGTTTTTCCTCCTCAGTTAGTGTAGCGACGACTTGGAAAGAGTGCGATGCCGACAAAACGTACAGTGTTTACAAGGTGAGCTAATTCTAAGAGGAATCCTTGGTTACCTCAGTCACCTTCTTTTGAGAGCTCCCTCTGAAAGATGCTTAGCAAACATACAGGGAAACACACAAAGAAAGTTGTATCTTAAATGAAACCATAAAGTAATAAACAACAAGTAATTACAGTCATGAATTTCACAAGGAATTACCAGAGGCAAAATTCAGGGTCCGTGCAGCTCAAGAACAACACTGAGAGCTTTCTTCAGTGACTGGAGGGAAGAGAGTAGAATTTGAATGCAGTATTTTAAACAAGATTAAATCATTGAAGCAAGAAAAACATATAACTATGAAATATGCACTAAATAGCAGAAGGAAGCAAAGCACAGTAATTTGCTTTGCACAATCTTTAGAATTCTTAATTTGACAATATTTTGCTAGGCTTGCAATAGTTAAAGGAGCAAGTATGGTATGCATCAATAACTTTGTCCTTAAAGATCTATGATGCATGTGATTTAATATGAAGAACAAAGTACTTGTAAAGAGCATTTATGACATGTTTTATTATGTAGCTTAGGCACATAAATTTCAGCTCCTTCAAAAAAGAAGTCTGTAATCAAATCCATGACAAGTTGCAAACTGACATGTAGTGTGGTGTGACCAGTCAGGTGATGTGAATCAGCAGAGAAAATTTGAGGCCTCCAGTACAGAGAATGCTACTAAATCACAGAAGCATCTTGGTATATTTTTCCCAGGTTTTTTTTTATAACTGTAAAACCAAGGAAAGAAGCTGAAACTGTTCAAAGCCAGAGTGTAATAAAGCTTTATGAACATGATAGGTTTTCATGATGCTATTCAACCAGACTCTGCAAATTTGTTAAGTAATGTTGAGATTTCCACACACAGCCTTTTTATCCAGCATCCATGTGCTCCATGATAGTCCTGAACTCTGTAATTTTATTTTAGTTCTAGTTTGGAGTGTGCACCTCAGAAAATAATTCCTGTTTTGTGCTAATGCTTTCTCCTGTTTGTTGCTAATCAAATGCGTTCCTGAGGCATCTTCTTGATGCCAATAAAGTCAAGCTTCTGCCATGTGGCTCTAAAAATGTGATGAGACCTGTGTCTGTGTGGCGCCCACTCATTTAAGAGTCCTAGAGGTACTGTTGTCAGTCATATTGATGTGATACTCGGCACCCTTTGTAGACTTAAAGCTCTTGTTTAGCATACTAACAGCAAATTAGGGAAAGGAATTGGCACCTCCCAAACAGTGTAAGTGGTCTTTTTCCAATGCAAAGAACTCTTCTCCAATCATTTGAATTACTCTTTGCTTTGGGATGTGGTTATTGCATAGGAAGCTTAAACCTAGTTGACTCACAATTTATTGTGAAACATTCCCAGCTTCACCAAAAATCCATAATTCAGTGTTTGATTTATTATCTTTAGGAATTTATTGTTCACACTGTTGACAGTTGCTACAATTGTTTTCTCCTGTGGTTGCGATGAGGGCCAAGCTCTGAAGGATGCCAGCCATAGCTGAAGTGCAGGGTAGGGTAGTTATCAAATAAGAGATTTTCCAAAAAGGAACGCAAAGAAAGTTGTTTCCAAATAAGGAATCAGAAAGAAACATAAACTCACAAGTGAAATGTGAAAAGACATTAAGGCAGGCTAAAAGTGAGATGAGGCGCAACTAGTAAGACAGAATATTACAAACACTAGTGTAGAAACCATGTAAGAGAATCCCTAGGATCTACAATGAATCAAGGTTTATGATTAAGGGGGTAGAGAGGGGAAGAGCAATCATGATAAAAAGGATTGTTGTGGGTTTTTTTTTTCAGTTGGAGAATACTTTTGGAAGATTTCCTTAGCAGGATTCTATTTATAGAGTCTAGATCTGCAAGTATCTAAGGAGTGGGAGGCCAAGGGATAAGGCTGAACTCTTATCAGTTGTGAGTGGTGACAGGACAAGGGGAAATGGCCACAAACTGAGGCATAGGAAGTACCACACAAATGTATGTAGAAACTTCACAGTGCAGGTAATGGAGCACTGGAATGGGCTGCCCAGAGAGGCACGATGGAGTCTCCTTCTCCGGTGATGTTCAAGACAAGCCTGGATACCTATCTATGCAATGTGGTTTAAAGAGCCTGCTTTGGCAGGGGGTTTGGACTTGATGATCTCTAGAAGTCCCTTCCAACCACTACAATTCTGTGATTGTATCTCTTCCCATATGGAAGATGATGCAGAGAATACGTCTCCATCTGAATTATCATAGACTGAATGGAAGCGATCAGTAGTAATGATTTGAGATGATCAGATGTATCCATCTTGGAATTCTGAGTTAATTTGTGTCTCAGGAATAGCAAGTGCTAAGCTTTTGCTTGACAGGGGACAAAATGATATCGGAAAATGGCCGAGATAATGGTAGGACTCTAGGAATGATGCAGGAAACTATATATGGCCCTGATAACTTCATTGAGCAAAGTAGTAGAATTTGTAGTAAATAATAGGAAACAATGCCACTGAGCTGTATTGGCAGTTTTCTTTAGAAGCCTGCACTGTTATAACTTTTTCTTGATAATGCTGCTGCTAAATTGCCTGGTGCCAGTATGGATGGCCATTTATAAACATTAAATGTATTAAAGCAAACAAGACATTAGTAAAAGGAAAACTTAATACTCTTAAGTTGTTTGTTTACTCCAAGAATGTGTTCCAGGTCATTTGAAAACATAAAAGATGAGAGAAAAATTGTATACAAAGCTGGCATAGGAAAAGAAAGGCCATGTGATATGAATTGACAAACATGAGAGAGTTCATTGACTGTTCTCTCTTGGTTTAAATGAATGACTACTTTTGAAGTAAAAGAGCTTTTTTTTTTTTGTAAGGGGTGATATAATCACATGACACTTTAAGGTCAAACTCCTTAATCTTTCCTGAGAAGGTCAATCTCTTACTCTTTAATAGTGTCTTTGTCCATGAGACAAACATAGTAAGAGCTACCTTTCTCAATACTGAGTCAACTTAACTGTAAGATACCTGACAGCATGCTACTGCAAGTTGTTCTGGACTGTTTTTAAAAAAGAGAGCTGATTGGTGAGATGTTGAAATGGAATGGAAACTCTCCCTCTCAATTAGACATCCCTGTGAGGACAGTCAGATACACTTGGGAATGTAACCTTCAAGTCTTGCAACTGTAAGCAGTCTGCTTGCCCTGCCTGTGGCAACTAGCTTAAACATCATGCAACTGGTGTAAATTATGTTACTGTGCCCGTTCAGTGCTGGCGAAATGGAGACAATGGTACCTGGCTACAGCCTTGGGTTATTAAAAAGGCAGACTTATCTTTGTTCTTCCCTGGAGTCTCTGCCTTTCAGTATTTGTCGTCTCGCTCTTATTCTGAACATTGCAGATATTTCTGTTATATCCTCTTGTTCTTCATGGGCTCTTATTTTACCATTACTCCTTCATGTCATAAGTGTTTTGTAGTAGAGAATGCTGTTCTGGTGATGTTAAAAGGGATTAAAATATGCACTGTATTGCTTACTAGTTCTGACATAATGGATCGATAGGTGTTGCTGTGTGATGTTGAACTCTGTGCTCTTTAGGCCTTTTATTTCAGTTACTCTGTTAAATAAACAAGGATAAGCATTTAATTAATGTACTCCTTGTTTATGGTATTTTACGCTGCCAGCCGTGCAATTATTTTAATTGAAAGAAAGCTAGAGAGCTGTTTTAGTGTACATTAAACTTCAATTCCTGACTACAGGATTATAGACATAAAAATAACACTACAGTATTTTAGATGTAATAATACAGACATAACTATAATGACAAGTGGGAGTCCTAGAGGGAGGGAAGTAAGGTGTGAGTGACTGAAAACATGAAGTTAGTTTTATGCAAGTGCTGATATTCTGCTGGGTGTAAGCGATTCACCAGTCACACAAAGTGCAGTACTGAAGCATTTATTTATTTCTCCACTGTCTTAACAGATCCTGTGTAAAAGTAGAATCAGTTGTTCTGAGCAGTATTTACTGGCTTTTTTCAAAGGTTTGGAATTGGTATTACTGTATTAATTTACTAGTTCCTGCTGTTTTGGCCCCATGTTTCTGTGTTCTAATTCTTCAGTGTCTATAGAAAAATGACACGATTTGCTGTTTAGGAGTTATCTCATTTGTTTTCCAAAATAGATAGAGAACATACATAAAGTATAATGCTATTTCTTAAGTCTATATTCAATTATGTTTGGAATAGATGATTTTTTATGTCTTTTCCAACCTTTTTGATTCTGTGATTCTACATTTAAATACTAATGACTTCAGTATGACAAATATAGTGTCTTTAGGAAAACTGAGGCTTAATTAGTATTTTTCTTCTATATAAGAGGCTTAGGTTAAACTTTGTATACTCCCTCTACTAATGTAAATTGAATAAGTCATTTTTCCTATATTGATATATATTGTGCATTTCTAACACACACAATAGTAATTATTTGCTAATATTTTAAGTACCTCTGTAGAAATGAGTGGTTCTTATGTAGCGCTATGCTCTCTGAAATCCTTCCTGAGCTGGCTTGCCCAGTAGGGATTTAAGAGCACAGATTTTTGTGTCTTGGAATTCTGCATTACTGCCATTCACTAGGAGTCTGTAAATTCTATTTGAAAGGCTATTGCTGAGAAACAAAACCTCTGATATCAAAATGACGGCAGTTAGTAATGTGTTTTATCCTTCAGGCACCAGGGGGCAATATTTGACTTCTTTTTGTAGAGTACTGCAAAATGCTAGCGGTTTAAAGACCCGGGTGGCTTAACGTCGGCTGTATCTGGTACGTGCTGAAATCTGTCAGGGTTGTCGTTTACTTTAGTTACAGCTGATACAGGCCCTGGAGAAAAAAAGTGTTTTGTTGGTTTTTTCCTTTTTTATAAACACAATGACAGTTGTGGAATAAATAGTGAAAACAGCCCTTGAATTCAGAATCTGTGAGTTTTTGTGATACCCTCGAGATTGTCAAAGATAGAAAATAGAACATAAAGTGATTCTGTTATGATTTTTTTCCTTAATAATGACTGATATAACTTGACATAACCTGCTCATAGGTCTTAGTAACTCGGCGTGCCTTACAGCTGTTTGTCCGCTTTTGAGTCTTACGTCATGTTTGTTTTTTCTGGGCAGAGTAAAGAGATGGTACAAATAAGATGAAGGAAGCTGGTGTTAAAGTCAAGCCATGTAATATTTTACACTGTAGATAAACTATAATCTGTGTTGTGATTTCAAGTATTTGTTTATGACTACCAAGGTACTAAATGTTTTTTGCTGTACTTTGGAGGCTGCTAACTCCCTGTAAGTTTTTTTGAAGTCTGTCTTATGCGAACAATATTAGTGATGAAATCTTTTCCATGGTAAAGTCAACAGTTTAACCCTTAAACGCTCTGTGGTATTTTATGAATGTAGCGTGACTGTTCACCAGTTATATCAGGAAGATGTGGATGTGTAATCAAGTATTTCATTATGCTTTTTGTTACTTGCATGTCTGAAGGAATGTTTCGCATCTGTAAAGTCCTGTATTAAATTCTACAGTAATGGAGATTTGGAGAAGCTTAAGAAGTAAAAAGATGGATGTGTTTTGAAAGGGAGTAGGAGAGCAGTCAGCTTTTGTTTTTGCAAAATGGCTAGCAAGAGGAAGAAGGGAAGAAGGAGAAAAATAGAAAGGGATTGTGGGAAGTAATTCTTTTAAAATGAAAGGACAAAAATAAGTAGGAGGCAATTGGGCTTGTCAAATGCTATTTTACTAATGACTTCCCTGAAATTTAGTATCACTTTTAGTAGTGTTTGCAGCCTTTCAGATTTTTCTTTCAGAAGTATTTTTCTGATTTGCTACTCAAAATTTTATTTTGGTTAGGTGACTAAGTGCTTCCAATCATTATACAATTTGTAATCATGTGATTGCTTATTTTAACATTCAATGAATGCACTTTGTTGTGAAAGGTAACTGAAAAGTTTTGGGCACCATTTTTTTATTTTAGAGTGAGATTGAGGAGCTGCATGCAAGTATGATTATTTCTTCTCCATTAATATAAAGAGAAGAAGGATTTGCCTGAAGAGGAAAGTGAGAACGAAGTCTAACAAATGTCCAAGTTTGTGTCGTCAATTTTAATTTCAGTGAAATATTACAGCCTTTCTAAAGAATCTATTCTTTATAATCCATATGATTTGATAGACAGAGAGCAGTAGTTAGACATACTCCTACCACCATGTATAGGCTCTGTATGCTGTAATACAGAGATTTTCCATTAGTAGTGCCTTAAAAGTCTCTCAGCATGAATTATAGCGCATCAGTGAAAACTTAGTGCTGCCATCTGCTTCAAAATGACCCACTGTCAATTCAAGCTAGCAGGGAATTAAATTTTATGTGGTGGTTGTATGGGAACTGCTGAGTCACAGCCTAAACCTGAGCACCTGAGGAAAATACCTGGTCAGCCCTGGGAGCACAGGTGAAGGCAATTCGCCTGTGTGACTGAAGGGATGGAGCCAGGCTTAACCCCTCTTAGACTTCTTTAAGGTCTGACCACTATGGAGGAAGGATCTTTTGGTGGTGATTCTTCCTCTGTGGAGTTTTCCCTTGTGATCCTCAGTCCTCAGAGATGGGTAAGCACTCTTTTCCCTTCTTTTGTAACATCTATTTGATTGTGCTGGTCCTATTGCCATTATACCATTACGCGGTGGTTAATATTTAGTATTTCTCATGTAAATTTGTTAATGTTTGACAGAATCAATCCTGACCCATGAGTGGGTCTCTTTTTCTTTAGGGTATAATGATGAATAAGATTTAAAAAAAATTGGTTTTAGTATTCAATTTAATTAACATCATGGAACAGCAGAAAAATGTGTAGCAGTGTTTTCCAAAACTTTGAAACAATTAGGAGTAAGATGGATTGTATTTAAGAAATCTTTCTCATTTTAACTTAATCTTCCTGTATGATGTTGAACATGCAGTACACTTTTCTCTGTGCATGAATTCCCTACTTCTAAAATAACAAAAGCAGCTTATAGAAGGTCCCGTTACTTTTTTTCCTTAGGTATTAGTGTGATGGATACTATAGAAATTACTACAGGAACGTAACAACGACCTACTAGACTTCATCTCTTTCGAATACATTTAACATTATTTTAGGTAGAAAATAAAAAAAATTCCCTTGCAACAGGCAGATGAATTTATTTAACTTTTGATCTGTTTGGAGAGTGACTTATGTAGGAAGAAATCTGAGAGAAGTTAAACTTGTTAATGTGGAGCCAGCATGAATTTGCTAAAAAGGAAAGCTATGTAGGAAGAGTCTATAATTTTAATTCCTATCTTTAGACTTGGATTAGTGCCCAGAATAGTGACAAATAGAGCGTCACTGGGGAAGACTAAGAATCATATCCCTTGGTAATAAGAGCTAACTGAAGGAAAGGATAGCTGCATACAATTAAAACAATTTCTTAATAAAAACAATACTTTTTTTTCTGTTTTCAATACGTATAAGTAGAAAGAGACTTTTTAAACAGTCAAGTAACAATTTCAGTGGGGGCAGGGGAGAAAATGTTAACTGTGTACATATGCACACTGTAATTATATGAATGGTATATTCCCATACATGCTTCTATCTGAGGTCCTTAGAGAAATTCAGGTGAAGGTATTAGTACATCCTTTGAAATCTGAAACATGCTTTCTGTAGGGAACTTATTAACAGAAGCTTTTTTTTTTTAAAGAGTTTGGAATGAAAGACATGTTTTACGTGATAACGTCTCTCAGAAGTAAAGGGAGCTTGCCTCATTCATTTAATTTGTCAGCTCTATCACTTAATATATATTTTTGAGGTACGCACAGGTTTAATCATGAAGTTTCTTTATAGCACTATAGAAGCATGGTCAGTCTTAAGTGAATATAGAATTCTAATCAGTTTGCTGCTAATGTTGTCCAGAAATAACAACAACAAAAAAAAAAATCCCAACAATGCCCAAAAGAAATTCCAGGAAGAATACATGGGAAATGAATGGTAGACATATCCTCATTGTAGACATTCTCATAATGAATTGAAAATTTGCTCATAGAGAACTAATATTTTTACTATATTGCTTCAGTGTTTTCTAACCTGATGACTTCCCTCATTTCTGAGAATTTTTCTCTAGTAGGAAAGGGTAAACAATATTGTATTGAAGGGTGTATCCTGCTTGGGTCTATGCTGAAAGTTATCAGCTGGCTTTGCCTGAATTCAGTTTTTTTTAGTTTGACAAAAGGCAATCTTTTAATGCACCTTCCTTTCACATGTGGAGATATGTGAGTACAAGTATATATCTAAAGCTAATACATTTTTATCAGTGCTTGTATAATGTGTGTATATCTAATAGTGACATGAAATTTTGATAGCAAATGTAACTGATTTATTAGTCTCTCTAATTTTTCTTACCTCTCTATGTTTAAAGAGTCAGTGTTATTTAAGGCGACATCAGATATATACGTATGTGTATACTTTAGGAAGTGTCTGCGTTTAAAATCTGTGCTTAATAGGTGTCTGGCTTTGTACTAGCTGGCAGAGAGATTTATTTCCAGGCTGAAAGGCTGTGATAATTCAAACTTACTGTATTTCTATGGATGCACAGGCATGTTTTGAATATTAACTGATATGAAATATCTTGCTGAAGCTTGTTATTGACATGTTATTTAACAAGATTGTTTGCAAGCAGAAGTAGGAATGTGATGATATAGCTGAGCAAAATACAATTCTAGTTATTATGTGGGGTTGCTGAGGATATAAAACTATCACTGATAGTTCATTTTAGGAATTCAGTGAATGGATAATAGTGCTGTGACTAATTATTAATGATACAGAATGGAAAAAGAAACACTGCTGCAGAACAAAGTAGAATCATTTTACTATATGCGATGATTACCATGCAAAAGCTGTACCGCCTTGAATTAGGGTGGGTGGAGGTATATCTGAGTGGGAGGCAGAAAAAGATTGGGAGAACATGATTTATGTGTGAGGAAGGCAATCCTGTAGATTTTTAACATTAGAAATCCAACAGTGGTTGGGCTTTGAATTTCTAGATGCTTCCTACTTGTAATTGGAAATGTTTGAATGATCCAGGTGATGGCCAGCGTGTTACTAGTACAGTTTACCTTACTTAGTTCAAAAGTGCACTGTTACAGTCACGCTCACTTCAGGCAGGATAAGCTTAGATCTGCTTAAAGCCAAGAGATATGCAGCTCCTCCAAAACTGTGTCTACCTTGATTCCTCTTCCAGTCAAAGAGGTGGAAATGCATACATTATAGTAAATTATTTCCATTAAAAAAATCTAACTTTTTCATAGTTGTCCTATTATTGTTACTGAACTAGTGGGTGATACTAAAAGCCCAACTGACTTATTTGTCTCTTGTCAGTTGTATAACTAACATTAACTCAAGATGTACAGCAGCTGTTCAGAAGAGTACAGTTGCAATTCTGTTAAATCCAGCTTTCTTGTTGCAACCTCCAAGAGCAGCAGATGACAGCCAAGGGGCTCTTTCTCATGTGTGCAGCTGCTGTGTGGAATAAAATGCATACTACTGAAAAGTCATTTTGAGCTACTGCGTTACCATACTAGCTCACAAGAGTGCAGTGTAGGGGCAGGCTGAAAGAATGTCGCAGTCAAGAATTAAAGCATAACTGATATAATATGTCTAATTTTAGCCATGAGTTCTGTCTGTTTCTTCACAGACAATCTCAGTAGGTATTATACATAAGCAGTGTTATTTTACCTGCCCATAATAAATGTAGCTTTTTTGTATATATTTGCATTTTTTAAGTGTTATTTCTTTTTTTTTCTTCACAAATTGTGAGATATTTCACTCAAATTTCAATTGCATCTGTTTGGGTGTTTTAATGATTTCCACAGCATCACATTTTAAGTAATGTTTTACAGCACAGGAAAATATTTATTATACTGAAGATGAGCTTAACCTACAAAACAAATGTCTAACATGCTAAATTCTAAAAACACTTTCTTGAAGATGTTGTTTTGAATAGCTCTTTCTGGGAATTGCGCTTCATTTTAAGTGACAGCAGCTTTTGTACATACAGTATTTTAGAGGTGTTAAACCATTTAATGAAGTACTGCAACACTTCTAGTATGTACATAGCTATAAATACTCTGAGTGGGTAGAGAAGATCACCCAGCTAGATACATGTGCAAAATGCATGCCGCAGTATTGATCAAATCACTTAAGTGCTATTAATAGCAAACAGACAAGGAATCAGTGTAGACAATATGGGTCTTTTATTCTTACATTGTAGACTCCGTTTGTTGGATTCAATTATATATAATTCCCTATGCTATGAGCTAGATGAAGCCAAAGAAGGGTAGTTCACTCTTGGTACCAGAACTTTGCCCAGTATTAAAGAAGCTGACCTATCATAATCTAGTTTTGGAATCTGATCCTTCCTAAGATGCCAGACATCCTTTATAAGGCATGGAGTAACTGAAAATCTTTTTCAGAAGGTTGTTTCCATTTTGAAGAGTCAATGGGTGATGGTCATTATTGTTTGTTATTCTTTTCTGTTCTCCTTGAAGAGCTTACATTTTCATCGGTTTCATCTAAAGGGCCTATGATTGTTTTTAAACAGACATAGACCTTGATGGTGCTGGAAATGAAGTAAAATGTGGGATTATGAATAGGAGGTCCCACAGCAAATGTTCTGTAGCCTTTTAAGACAAAATTCTGATGTTTCCTCATGTGCTTTTCTGACAGTTCTAAGTGGAAAAAGTGATTTAGGATTAAATCTAACAGTGATGTTGCTTTCAGAAGGAAATGGTCTTACAATTTTAGTTCCTATTGTGGTACTGAAAGAAAATCCTGCTGAAGATCCTTATATAATACAGGGCTAACAATAGTATAAGCAATGTTTTAGCCTTTATGTACCGCATAACAATTAGTGAAATGTTTGTTTTCAAACACCTTCACTCTGCTTCCAGCTTTGTATGTCTTTATGGAGACCTAGTTCTGTCAAAAATACGATAAAATATGCATAGTACTGTTAATGGTACAAAGAGCATAAAAACATCCATAGAAATTACTGCCACAAATTGAGGGCACAGTACTTAGACCTGTCTTTAGGCAGTCAGTTTTAACTACATGATAACTTAGGCTTTTTAGTACTCAAACTTTGTGTTTTGCTGCAGAAATATCTTCTGACTGTAGATGTTAAAGCAGAAAAACTAGAGAAATTAAAAATAACGAGTCTGAAGTAAATAAGACAAAGTTTTACATTGACATTACGGCAAAAAAAACTTGAAGGCAAATCACAAGAGTTATACTTCATGGATCAATTCTGCATCCTGTACTATTTAACCTCTTTGTTCATGTCCTGGGTGATGGGACAGAGTGCGTTGTCCATAAAATTGTGGACAGTACAGCAATGAGCAGAGTAACAAACATACCAAGTGCCTGTGCTGGAATTCAAAGGGATATGGAGAAGCTGGAGAGTTAGGCAGAGAGGAGTGTCAGGGTGTTCATTAAAGGAGAATGCCAAGTCCTGCTGATTTATGCAGTGGGCCGGACAGCTGAGATGTAGCCATACAGAGGAGGCAGCTGGGGTACTGGTGTGTAGCAGGCTAACCACAAGCTGACAGTACACTCTCATATAAAAGAAGGCCTACAGCATTTGGGGCTGTATTACAAAAAGCACTGCTTGCTGGGCAAGGTAGATGACCTTCTCTGTTTGGCACTGATGAGGTTGTGTCTGGAGTACCCTGTCTACTTTGGGACTCCTCAGTACAAGGAAGTTTGGGAGTTACTGTGAGTGAATGTAGGGGGGGACCAAAAAGGTGGTCAAGTAGGAGGTGAGGCAAGGGCAATTTGAAGAAGAGAGCTCTTATCAATGTGTATGAATACCTAAAGGAAGAGCATAAAGAGGGGCCATGTTGATAGTGTCAGGACAGTAGGCCACAGATACAAAATGAACCATGTGAAATTCCATCTAAACAAAAGAAAATCAGGTTTTTTTTTTACTGTGAAGATGTTCAAACACTGGAAGAGGTTGCCCAGAGGGCTTGTGGAGTCTCCACCTGCAGACACAAAAGAGCAGTCTCCAGCCAGCTCTAGGTGATGTTGCTTGATTAAGGGGTTGGACTAGGTGACCTCCAGAGGACCTTTCCTACCTAAACAGTCCTGAGATTCTGCAGTTCTATTTCTCTTTATTTCTGAGAATATAGTAGGAGGGAAGAAAACAACCCAGTGGTTATATGTATACACAAATCTCAGGGAGTTGTGTATAATGGGGTTGTAATGTGAAAGCAAACATCAGTGGAATACGTCATTAAGGTAACTTCTTTCCTTTGGAGTGGCTGTGTTCTCATATTCCATCAGCAACTTCTTGAATTGGGGGATTCTGATACGTTTTCCCATTGACTGCCATTCTGTTCAGATCCATGAAAGCACTTTTGCAGTGTCACCTTGCATGTGTTCTGACTGTCAGCGGCTGATGGGATGTGTGGGATGTTTCATCTGGTACTGAGATGCAACTGTAAAAAGGAATATTGAATAGCATAAGAATGTTAGCACAATGTGATTTTCACAATGTGCTTATTATAAGGTGTTTGGATAGAAACATTTGCGGACGGTCAGACTTCTAATGTGCTGAGAAATTCAAAGCTATAGATCTAGAATGTTTCTTTTTCAGATTTCAAAGGTCTTCTCTGACAGAGATGGGTTAAAAGCTTATTTTTTTAATATTATTTTTCACCAGCACAAATGCACTGAGATATGATGGTATATGGGTATATAATATTTGAAACTTGTTTTTATGATTATATTCATTAAAATTACTTTTATTCTTTTTGTCAGGATTTTCTGCCTAGCTGTAAGCATGTATGAAGTGTCAGTTTTCTGCTGAAGTAGACAGAAATTTTCTGTGCTTGTAATCTACTGCCAGTGGTACAGCTACTGGCGGTAGATAATGTTTTAAGCATTTGCATCACTGAGCACATTTTACGAGCATTTTGAGCTACCCTACCATGCATTCGAAAGAAATGCTGTCTCTTTTGACCACAAATTGAATTTACTTGCAGGGCTCCATTTTATTAAATACAAAAAGATGCTTGTTTTCTACCAAATTTAGTTTTGTGTTCTAAGGTCCTCTTTTTCTTGAGATAAGCTGAAAGGCACTGTGAACTAGGAAAATCCTTTTTGATTTCCTGTTTAAAAAATGAAGTGAAACATGAGAGTTGAATAGGAGGTGATGATGATAAGAATGGGGGCAATTTTTTTAAGGGAAAACCATGATATGCAGGTCAAGAAGCTGACTTAGTTTACACAGGTATCTGAAAACAATAATTTATAGGGCAATGAAGTGTCCTGTTCTGTATGTATCCAGTTGCTTATGTAGCTTGGTATAGCCTAGTCTTTGCCCTATGGCAATTAGCATTTTGCTCAGTTCTAGCTCCAAAGTTTGCCAGAAGCTATTAGCAAGTCTTTCAGAGACTAAGAATTTAGTAGACTTAAGATTCTGAATTATTCTGAATTTTTTAAAGAATTTGTAAGAATCCTACAGGTTTCTTACAGCCTCTACAATTGTTTATATAATTTCATGTTCTTAATTTTGAGTAATGTAGAGTTGCCCTAATTTCAAGTCTTTATATGAAACGATTTTCTACTCTTAGTAAGATTTCACTTGCCTAGTTGACCCTTCAGTAATAATTGTCCTATTTCAGCACAGTTAATGCTGAAATGTATAGTGTATGAATTCTTCAGTTTCACCAAAAATGGTTTGTTTACTCAATTACCTGTGGTAGAACCCAAACCTAAAAGTGGATGGGAATCAAAATGTCCAGATAGACAGGGAACCTGAGAAAGAAGGGTTGTGGGGTTTCACATGTATGAGACAGACTTGAGGCTTGGCAGTGATGGAAGCCATGTAGGGCAGGCATTTTAAATATAAATCATGAACTCAGTTTTGATTTGTTAACAGTAATTTCAAGGTTTACATTTGTTTTGGAAGATAAGTTTGCCTACTACCATCCTTTATTTTTGCTTTTAATTATCCAAACCAAATCTTTTATCTGTCTTACTAAATGTTGCATTGTAAGTAGTGAAGATCTGGTGATTCAAAGGATGTTTTTTCTACCATTAAAGGTGTCAAGTTACGAGTACACTGGGAAAGACAGAGCTTAAGGATATTAAGAATATGTGGTAGTGATGCAGATCATGCAGTGTTTTAGCAGAGTAAGTTTTTTGATTGGTTGCTTATTTTTCAAAGACTACTGAAATTTTTTTTTGTAGATACTGATAATGCATATAAAAACTTCAAATGTTGGTTCTATGTGCATGTGTATAGAAGGGAGGGAATAGTGATGTGGGCCTGGTCAGTCCTGACTGAAGAGCAGTTAAAAAATTCATTGAGTGTTACCCATCTTGAGATTGAGCTCATTTATATACACTGAGTGTCTCGTGAACCTATTTACAGTGGATGAGCAATATTCTTTCAGGAAAAAGAATTTAAATTCAATAGGAATTAGACTCTGGTGTCAGTGTAGCTTTGTTCTATTTACTGCACCAGAATAACACCTTAGAAAGGTAAGGGCATACCAGGGCAACACAAGCTGTAATAGCTTTTCAGCATTTAATTGTATGAAGGCGTACTAATGTGAGTCATCAGAATTATTCACAATTCACTTTTTTTCCCTAATCCTAAGACATGAATTTAGTGTCATTCTCACTCACAATAACCTGCTGATAGGAATCATTTCTTGTCTCTGTAATTATTACCTGAGTAGTTCTTTTTCTCTTAGAAACTTAATGATTTAAATCTACTAAATTCTAAATAATAAATAGGAGGAAAGTATTTGAGATTTATCACATTTGAATTTTTTTGCAACTTTCTGGTTTTTGAACTGGGAAAAAATTCTGTTTAAGATATCATATTGTGCCTTTGTACAATAATGTTGATACAATAATTGTAGGGTGAATAACCCCAAAGAATGGTGCTCAGAGGGAATAGCATGGAGGATGGTATATTTTCATTAAGCTTTATATAGTTGGTACACAGACTACTGGTAAATAAAGAGTGGCTCACCTTTTTTGGTGGTTGAGGCTCGTCAATGACTCCACACAGGAGGGACCTCCAACAAGAGATCGTTCCCCAGTGGTGGTCAGCTCTTAAATGAGGTCTGGGAGAGGTGGAGCCAGACTCCATCCCTTCCAGTCACACAGGTACATTGCCTTCACCTGTGCTGCTGTGGCCGACTCAGTGCTCACCTCAGGTGATCAATCAGTGGTTCAGGCTGTGATTCAACAGTTCGCATACAAATAATGAACTATAGTCTATTTGGACTGTAGTGAAAAATAGAATATTTTGTTTCCACTTACATGACTTTCACATTGATTTTTCAGGTACCACTCAAAATCAAAATACTACAATTGTCATTGATCTGACTGTACTTATTCAGCAAAAATGTTACATGAATAAGTACCCTGGAGGCTGAGTAATACAAGCAAATTGTTACTCAGTCTTATAGATAATTAGAGTTTATTTATACATGTAAATTTTCTGGCTTTGTGTATTTAACATAGCACAGCATGTCAACATAGAAAATGAAAATAGTGTGAGCTGTTTCTGAGAGATGCTCAAAAGTAGTGTACAGAGATTAAAGGGAAAAAAAAAGACAGTTTGAATTTAAGGTCAGGAAAAGGAAGAATCCAGAGCTTAATATTTAGATGATTTTTTTTACCTTTACAATTTGCCCTAATAGTCTAGAAACTGTACAATCATGGTGCGAAGTTACTTTTTTTCCTGATTCTAAAAATGTAGGAATATTTTAGTAACACTTTAGTAAGGAGTAAATGAATAAAGAGCTTGCAATAACACTACACTATTTAAAGTTACATTTCTTAGTGATTTCTTCCTCCCTTTCTTACTTAGATCACTAGTGGATCACTTTTATTCTACTAACTATCTAATCCTGACCTTCTCCTATCTGTGTCCTTTAGGGCTTGCTAGGTTCCAGTCCTGCAGGAAGATTTGTGTAATGCTATTTGAAAGAAAGTTTGATCTTCTACAGTTGATCAACCTCAAGATTAAGTTGTTTAAAATTTATAGAGCTGTTAAATGTCATTAACATTTTAAAAATTGTCTCCTTATAAACTAGATAGAAATTTTAGGTCTGAACTATATTCCTGAAGTTTAACTCAGTTGTTTTCTTTATGACATCTGAGTTACGTTTTCTATTGGCAATTGACTTTATAATTCTTATTGACTGTAACTACTTGTCTGTGCAAGTTATAGAAATTAGGTCTGATTTAATTTACTGAAGGAGCAGTATTAGTTTACACCTTCAGATGTATTTTTTTCAGTGTCTTATACCTGCCTGCGCAGCCTGGTCTAGGGAGCCTGCTTTGGCTGAGGGGTTGAACTTGATCTCTAAAGGTCCCTTCTAGCCCTGACAATTCTGTGTGATTCAATAAATAACATCTGTGTGTGAAACTAAAGTTGTATGACGTGACTTGTGACTCCTTTCTCATACCCTTCTATTTTTCTTTTGGTTAAAAAATACATTGCAAAACTCAATTTAATGTGTTCAACTTTTATACCCAGAAAATGAAATTACTAGTAAAGTTGACTCCATGTGGTGGTGGTTGTGAACTATAGCTCAAAAGTGTTCACCTGCTAAAGTTCCAGGCTCCTACGTAAAGAGACTAGGAAGCAATAAAAAGATCATGTCAACAATCTGTCAACTAACCCAGTAAACAGAGATGGAAATGTCAGCAGCTTCTCTGCCAGAAGGGATGAATCATTTCTCACCCTGTCTGGGGAGAATCAGTGAGCTGGCTTGCCAGACCATCTGCCCAGAGGTGCTGTCCGAGAGGAGAAACAGTCTGCTGACTAATAGGGTAATGGATGTTCACCTGTAATTGCTGCTCAGGTGGCACAGTAAGGAAATGAATTGGAGAACAGAATGAGGGAAGGGTAGAAAGATTAAATCTAAATGTAAGTCAAAAGCAAATTTTTTTCATAAAAGGATGTATGTAATGTAAAGAAATATCTATTTTGATATAATGCTGTGCTAATGGTGAAAAGGATTCTGGAATCAGGCAGTTCAACTGAATTCCATAATGTTAAGTGCATGAGAGTACAGTTAAACTAACTGAAGGGAAGTTGACAATTTAAGAACTTCTAATTCATGTTATCTCATTTCTTGGAGTTTTTACTCTGATATTTTATCTAGTAATTTAGTAATAAGTGTAATTTGTCTTAAGATCAAGAGAGCACTTAAATATAGTTTGTACACTATTTATTCCATAATACTTTACATCTCAAATATTAAGGTTTCTGCATGTGAAGAACTGTTCACGGTAATCACATCACTTTAAGTATTCAGTTGGATGAAACAAATAGTATGTCAGGTACAGTTTTCACTCTTCACTGTTTAAGATCTGAAGTTCTTCCTAGATTCTTTTTCATAACTCTCAATTTGTCAGCTTTTTTCTTTGCATTTCTTGAAAATGAGTATATCAGAATGTATTCCATCTTTCATGAAGATGTCTGCATTGCTGTTGGCTGAAGTCAACTATATAAGATCTGACCCCTTGTATCAGTAGCATGTCATTTACGTTTACCTTTGGATAACTGTAATTTACATAAATGAAATCAATTTCAGACCATATGCAGTTTTTTTTCCAACCATACTGATTTTTCATTTCAGGGTGTCTTAGAAGCCCAGTCAGATGCCTTGCAGAAGCCTTTAATGTAAGCCTTTAATGTCAGTGTGGTTCCTTTGATAAAACACACCCGTGTTCATGAGTATTGTTTGGAAAGGTTTAGTTCTCCTAAAGCTTGTAATTTTTCTAGCACCCCTGAACTTATTGTGCTCATTATCATCTGCTCTATTGTTTTACCTAAAATCAGTTACAAAGTAACAAGCATGTGTTTTCATGGCTGTTCTTTCACCCCTCAAAAAAACTGCATATAGACACACTCAGCACCTGCCTCTGATTGGATACTTTTTTAGTAAAATAATATGTTGAATGTATGTTGAATAATCTTTTAAGTGGAAGTTGATAAAGAATAGTGACATATACCTAATTATGGAGATTTAATTTCCCAATACTACTGTTTCCCATCCTTCATTTTTCATTTTGGTTATTTCTACTAGGAATGCCATGCTCCATGAATGCAGAACATTTAAGCATTCATACTATTGTACACTTGCCCGTAGGATGCTTCAGAAAGACTAATAGGAAATAATCAATGGGAAAAGTCTCCAAGACTTGATGTGGCTGTTAATGTGAATTTGTGTAAGTGGTGACATTTAGACTCTTAATGCAGAATAGAATAAACTGAATATGTATCAGTCTTGGCCAAAGGTCTGAAGTTCTGTGGATGAGTTGGTAACAGATTATACTCCTTCAGAATGCAGCATTTGTGCTTTAAGTAAAAACCCGTCCTTTGGAGCAATGAAAGCAGTGGCAATGAATTTACTCAGAATAGCTTTTTATGGTAACATAAACCAAATTCTGACACCTTTGTCTTCCAGTGTCTTTCAGGACGTTGATACATATAAAATACTTTGGTCCTTTAGTTTCTGTTGGAAACAGGTTCTGTGATTTTGTGTTGCCCTTTGACAGTTTTTTTCGTGTTTTCATGTTTTTGTCTGGTTTATAAGTTTATAAACTCTTCAATTTTATGTGTATCAATTTTCAGCTTGTAATAAATACCACTTTCAGTAAATAACAAACACATCCTGAAATGTGTATTGAAATAACAGATGTCAGTATCAAGGAAAAACGTGTGTGTGACATAAATTAAAAATAGAACACTGAAAAAAGTTTGCCAATGTCTATGATTATTGGAGTTTTAAATCAACTTTTGTGTGAAGTGTTTCTTTGTAAGTTGTGTGGCTTGGTTATGTCTGGATTTTTAGTAGGTTCTATACTAAGATATACAGATCACTTTGTTCATCAGCACAGACTTGAAGAATTTCATACTTGATGTTCTATGAAATTACACGTCCCTTACAAGATTTATGCTTTGAAAGGAATTGCCCAACAAAGTCTCTTGAAATTTTTACCTCTGTTCTTGTGTGTTTCTGTATACATTTCAATATCTGTGATTTTTTTCTGCTCTCAGAGAATGCTACTAATAATTATCCATTGTTATTTTGAATTCTAATGTAATGTTGTATTGAATATTAGTTGATGCATAAGTGTTTTTTCACAGTAATTCAACCAAAATAAGAGTTTATTCTATCACAGTTGTTTAAATTTTAATTGCCTTTTGAAGTAACAAACAAGCTTCAAGCTAAGACTTGCAGATGTTGAAAACTAGGTCATCTTGTTTATGCACAAACTGTGCTTGCTATACTGCAGAGTGATCATCTAAAATAAATAAATTAGAATGCTAGGATATTCTTATTGCACCCAGCTACAGACAATTCCCTTTTCTTAGTTGTTCTACAGTTATAATCCTGTTTTTAGCTTGCTTGGGTTTACATGAGCTCTTGGATTCTGAATTAATAATTTCTAATGAGATTCTTCACTGTAATTATAACCAATGGAGCGAAAGTTAAGGCTGGTATTTAACCAGGATTGATCTAGTTCCTTTGGAAGGTAACTTTTCTCAGGACTGGTCATTGTGAAAAGAGCAGAATCATGCTTGATAACTTCATATCATCCTTTCAACCTTGAGATTCATTTGAATCATGGTGACATGAAACTGCTTTCTTCCCTTACCTTGTATTACTCACACTATGTCCCACCAGTTCTGCTTATTGAAGTTATGTATAAATAGCCTAGCAGTTCTCACCTTTGCTGCATAATCTGATGATTTACTATGCTATTCAGAATTATGAATGGAGGTATTGGAGGTGCTGGCATTACAGGTGGTCATATGGAAACAATAGAAATCATTTATTGTTGTGACAGCAGTTGATGTAAGTACACAAATTTGTGCTAATACATTATTTTACAATTTGGTATTTATATAGCAATTCCTTCCGTTTCTTATAAATTGTCTGGGGGTGTTTTTACTCAATATTAGTACTAATCGGTAGATAATTAAAACAAAATGGAAGAACAGTAACTGGCTTTGTTATTTAAAGCATTGCTTTTCTTAAAAATTGTTTTTAAAAAAATTGCAGAGATGGCTAGGCCAGATTGAGTGTCTATTTTTCACTGGGTGATTGAGCATTCAACAAAGGCATTTCTTTACAGCACATGGCTCTTCATTTTAAAACAAACAAACAAAAAGCTCATTTAAAACTAAATACCTCTAAGTTGAAAAGTGTCCCTCTGTTCTCATATGAAATGTTCAGTATTTCCATGTATTAGCGTAGTAAGTAATTTACATTTTAGATGACACTGCTTTCACTTTTCTTTGTAGACTGGGCTCTTTTTCTATGTGGTTTAAATTATGCTTTGCATATTGAACCTTACTCTCCTTTTTCTGTCCCACTTCACTGTGTGGGAAGAAATGACTTTTTTTTTAGTTATTTTATTCATCACTTCTTTACAGATCAAGACACTTTACAAAGGAAAGCTTAAAGCTTGAGGCAATGAGCACATTCAATAGCTGTCATGTGACTCAAATGTCCATGGTTTAAAAAGTTTAACCCTTGCAAGCATGTTATAAGAGTTTTAATCTGTGATGTCCTTTATCCATGCATGCTCAAATCTTTGTTATATCTCTTCAATAACTGCAGTGTGGTCAGTAGAAACTCACAAAAGAGAAACTGAGTAGGATGTGTATAGTGTGGTGATTACTACCAGATGCAAAGCTGGATTTGTAGATACAGGTTTTCTTGGAACAATTAGTTCAGTTGGCATAGCAGCACTTCATCACACAAAAGATGGAGTTTGGAGGGGAAACAAAACAGGTCATACCTTAGTGAACAATGTACTTTAGTTTACTCAATTTGTAAGTAATGCAAAAGTGATATCCCTGGGAAATGCTATTTTAATGCAATTTCAAAAGTATTTCCTTTAGAGGAGACTTATGCTTCAGAAAAATGAACTACCGTTTCCTATTTTGTGTGCTAATTTTTTTGCGGATAGCCTATTCAACATTACAGTGCTGTGGATTTCTTTTAGTTTTATTTTACTGTTCTGTTAGAGATGTTCTTGAAGGCATCTTTTTATACAGATGACTTGATTTAGTGAATGTTTTGCATATATGTTACACACAGACCTTTGAAGTAGATTGAAATCAAAGTACTTAGTTAATGACATACTGTATTATGCATTGTACAGTAATTCTAACTGCTGCTTCCATTTGGAAAATGTCTGCATTTTTGGAGCTAGCTAACCATGTAAACTAACCATGTTAAACCATCTTGGTTTTTAATTTCCAGCTGCAGTGGTAGTGTTTTGATGCTGCTTTTCAGGTTTTACTAACTTTGGAAGCTTTTTCCGTGGATAATGTTACATAATTTATTTTGTTTTACTTTCATCCATTTGCTGCTTGCAGATTTTTTAAAATAAATTGCTGATTTCTTGTGCCAGATTCTGTGTCATTGTCTCTGGAATATCCCTCCAATATTTAAGATAAGCATTTCAAAGAGAAATCATATTGTTGTAGCTCATTAGTACCTACTGATCAAAATGCATTTTTGAGGTGTACAGTGTGACTTGTGCACTAGTTCAATAATATCTGAAGAAAAAAAGACATAGCAGTCTAGAGTTAGTGCATAGTAATTTGGGAGGTTATTTCTCATCTTCAGATTTGTCCAATACTCAGCGTTCTACCTGCTTACCATGACAATTGTATCTTGCTAAGCCTGTTGCATTATCTGTAGGAGTCGCTCTGGGCAGGTGCATTCTGCTCTGTAGAAATATCCTTATGGTTTTTGATGGATAGGCTCAAGACTCATGTGGAGGAGACAGAGGTCAGGCTACAGATTTGGATTGAATTGCAGTGTTCTGACCATTGAAAAATATCCATTTAACTCCAGTAACTGGAACTCATATAATGAGATGTTGGTTTCATGTTTGTCAGTGTCATTCTCCCAAATCCATATTTATGAAGTTCTCTGAGCTGAATTTGTAGAATTTATGAGCATCATAATGTAAGAGTTAGAAATAATTATAGAAATTGATTTCATGTGATGTTCAGTATTGTTTAACAGTTTGAAAAATTTTTAGGATGTATTTGTGTTCAGATACAACACTGAAATCAGTGCAGACTGCCACAGCTGGTACAGAAATGCAAACAGAATTTTAAATAAAAATCAGATCTTGTATCTAGGATTTGAATTGGCAAATAATACATAAACTTAAAGTAAACTGGACTGAAGACTTTGGAGCAATTCTCCAGAAGGATTAATAGCTCAAAATCCTCATCTTGTGGCAGTTTCTGCATGCAAGCCAGATTCATTCAAGGTCTCCAAAACAGCTGCAGTTCTTTTATGGTTTATTGTCTATCTACTGGTCAGGTAGTTATCTTTGTTTGGATACACAGCCAAAAGCTCTGTAGAGTTTTTATCTTTCCTAAATATTCATTTTAAAGACTTGTTTCAACCAAGCAAATACTATTTAAAAAATAACATAAACCACGAGTTGTACTTTCTGTTGTAGTTCCTTTAATCTTTTCCTCAGTTTCTGGAATGAAGCTGTCTCTTTTCATTTAGCTAGATCATAAAGTTTCCCGACTGCTAACTCAAAAATGAAGCTATTTCCTCAGTCTTGCTTAAGAAAAAGGTGATTTTTCTTACACAAGTGATGCATGCATAATGGCACTAACAGTGATAGTTTAAAATGATATTTGTCCATATTTGGAGTCAATTTCATCATTGCCAAGTGAAAATAAATAATTCATGTGGTATGTGGTAACAGCTTGAGAGTTTCTTGGAGGGACCAAGATTTCATGATGCTTATGAAATCAATCACTAATTATTACACTTATGTCATTTTGCACTGTTCTTTTGTAACAATGTAACAATATTCCAGGAAGAAAGGAGGAGTCTGGTTGTGCTTTAGAACAGTACTTAATCAGTTTTGAGAATTTTCTCTGATGGTCATAATTTACTGTAAGTTGCATACATTTGTAATACCTTCAGATATTTGTACTATTGCTGCTGCTGTTTTGACTTTACTTTTGTACTGATGCCACATCCAATTTAACTGATAGTCAAACCACTAACAAAGTTGATATTTGGCTCCTTTTGGAAGTATACTTCACAGCTTGTGAATGCATTGATGGCTCTGGGTGGATTTAGTTTATTAATAGTGATGTTTATCTGTCTTCTACATCTGGGTAGAAGTCACTGCTAGTATTCTTTTCTGTTTCGTTTTGAAGGTGTAGTGGAAATGCTAAGTCATGGCCTGAACCAGTGATGGAGCACCTGTTGGGAAGGCAGGGCCAACCCAGGGGAGCTCAGGTGCATGCAGTCCCCCTGAGTGACCAGAAGGGGTGAAGCCAGGATCCACCCCTTCCCAGACCTCATTTATGGGTTGGCAGTGGCTGCAAGGGTATCTCACTGTAGATTCCTGCCTGCCTATGGCCTTCTAAGTGTAAGCAGGCTCTTTCCTTTTGTTTCTCTGTCAGTGGCTGTTGCATTTGAGCGTAACCTTGCTTACTGTAGCCTAGGACTTCATCCCCCTGCTATTTTTGCTGTGCTTCCTATTGCATTTTAGTGTTACAGAAAGCTTGATTGACTTTCTTAATTGAAACTGATCTCTTCCTGTCTCTTGAAGTTGTCCATTTTTTTCATGATCTCAAAAGTGAAATAAAATATTTATACTTTAGGACTTATGGAAATGGCAAATATATTTGTATAATGACGTCTGAAGATGGTTCGCCTGTTAACACACACTTCTAAATGCAATTTCCTTGTTTACTTGAGTATAAAGGAGTGTCAGTTTCTGTTGCTTACTTTCAGCAGTTCTTTTCCTTTTTGAATTATGTTAATTAATGATTATAAGTAATTGTTTATGACTTTATATCTGTTAATACTCCAGAGTGGCCAGGAGGCTACCCTAGAGTGTCTGCCTAGGTAGAATTAAATACAATACAGTTGTCCTTCTGGGCTGCAAGGTATTTAATTACAACAAGTGAAGTGTGGCCAGCAGGTTGAGGGAGGTGATTCTGTTCCTCTGCTCTGCTATTGTGAGACTCTACCTAAAGAACCACATCCAGTTCTGGAGCCTGGCACATTGAGTTGTTGGAGTAAGTCCAGAGTAGGGTCATGATGATGATTAAGAAGGCTTGAGCACTTCCTCTGTGGGGATAGGCTGAGAGAGTTGAGATTTTTCAGCTTGGAGAAGAGAAAAAGCTCCAGGTGGACCTTATAGCAGCCTTTCAGTACTGAAGGGGATCTACAGACTCTTCTAAGAGCATGTAGCAACAGGACGAGGGGAGATGGCTTTAAACTGGAAGAGGGTAGATTTAGACTACATATTAGGAGATTCATTTCTGTGAGGATGCTGAAACACTGGAACAGACTGCCCAAAGGGTTTCTGGATGCCCCTTCCCTTGAGACTTTCAAGGCCGGACTAGATGGAGCTTTGAGCAACCTGGTCTAGTGGCAGGTGTGTCTGCCTACAGCAGAGGGCTCGTATGTGACAACCTTAAATGTCCCTTCTAACTTCAAGTATTCTGTGATTACCTGAAAAATAAATTAATCCTCAGGATTAATTCATCAGCATATGTTCCAGAATTTGCCTTGCTTTTTTTAAAGCAATTTTTAATTTCAGTTTTAACACAAAATAACCAAGCATTGTTACTAATGTATGAAATCAGTATTTTACATGGTATGGTTTGATAAGAGGCTCCTATTTGATATTGGTATTAATAGCTTAAACACAAAACATAACGCTTAGCAGAAGTGGCATTAAGTCTAGACTAACCAACTACAATTACTGTGTATTTGCTTGCTTTTCTGTTTGTTATGGCTTTTGGTTAAAGACATACACATTAAGTTTGTAGTGCATTACAAATGTGTCATAAATTTCTACTAAACTTAAAGCTGGTGTAAGATTTATTTGTATATAAAACTGCTCAGCCCAGAATCATATGCTATTTTTCATATGGAATAGGTTTCTTTAACTTGTGTGTTTGCCTGATTGAGAATATACTGTGGTACTTGGCCTGTGGATCTGATATTTTATTGAAAAACGAAATGAAATGTATGATCTGCTGTTATGTTTGCTGAAGAGTTAATGTCTTTTAATTCTGATTATTCTACATATGTAACAGTTTTCTACTATTCTTATATTTGTGCAGATTGTCCAGGTTTAGTGTGTTGGACATATTTTGTTAAATCTTACGTTGTCTAGTCTTAATAGACAGTATATAAAAAGGATAGTAATTTGTCAGTAGTAAATTGTATAGTAGATACTGAAAAGTGGTGTACTGTGGTATGTGCCCACAAGATGGCAGATTAGCATATGTGACCTTCAGCCTTTGTTGAATTGTTTTTAGACATGAAATCTTAATATTTTATTTATGCCAGAAAGCATCTGTCTGGCTTTTGATTTGCACATCTTGAAAAGAGTGCCTATAAACAGAGTACATAAATTTCTTGCCACTGTTTAGCGATAAGGTCTAGACAGAACTGAATTAACAGTGTATCTGAGCACTGAACCTAAAGAGCACTGAGCACTCTTAATTCTTCCTAATGTCATCAAAACTCTTTGTCTGCTATACTACTTGGAAGACAAATCAATAAGTTTACTTTTTTCAGTAGATTTTATAAAAATCAAAGAACATCTTCTGCACTGTCTTCTGTCCTGAAGAAAGCCTTCTATGCTGATGGGAAAGCCAGCAAACGTGGACGAATCTTTAGTATCCCTAGGAGTTCAGTAGCTTCTTCCTATTCAGGGAACTGGGGAGCCCACCCAGTTTATCAGCACAACCTCTGAAACTCTGTTTGGAGATAACTCTAAACCACAAGGCAGAGGGAATTCAGCTATCCTCAGCCTTCACACATCTGATAGGTATAAGGTGCTGCTGTTTTTCAGTTTGCGCATAACATGAAACATGCACTGAATATCTGGGATAAGGAGGAGTTTCTCTGCTTCTGTTCTCTTAAGGCTGTCTCCTGTCTGTATTGGGAAGCATTTGGCCTACTTATTTCCATTATTTATACTGTTTACTTCTTTCCTTTCCTGTGTGGTACCATGGCAATAGTTTAGCCAGTTTATTTGTGATTTTTGATCAGCTGCTCTTGAGTCTCATAAGCTGCCACAATACTGCAACCTAGTTTGGCTTAACTGCAGACAAAAAGCATTCAATAAGCTATGAGCATTTCTGCTGGAATAAAAGCAATGCATAGTAATGATTGTAGCTCTCTAAAATCTGTTTCTATAACGCCTGCAATTTAGACTTTTTGGACATACAACGTCCCTTTTGATTTTTGTACTCAAATGTGTTTTGAACATTTGAAACTTTCATTCTTTTAAATTTCGAAGCCACTGTTAGTTTTGTTGATTCATTTTCATAAGAATTTATTAATATAATCTGGAACTTTCTTTGGATTTTATACTCTGAAAACTGTTTTGTCAGCCTGATCCTAGCAGAAACCAATGTGTAGTCTTGCTCAGCAACAACAGAACAAAGCTCTGCATTCTGGCTGCTTGCCTCATTGCAAGCAGGCAGGTGGTGATGTCCTGTCACCATGCCGACACACAGTCCCCAGGGGGCTCTAGTAAGATGATAGTGGGAAGGCATCAAGATGGGCTCCTGGCTGTGGGATCTTTTGTATGGGTTGTGCTAGGTTATGTGCCTGCCTAGTCACGTGAGCATGTGCTCCCTAAATGCAGCAGTTAGAGAGAATACATCACTGCAGACAGCATGCAGTGGCTGCTCACGTGTAGTGTTTAAAGTCATTGCATGGATCAGAAAGATGAAAGGACTGTTAGTCATGCAGTCTGAGCTTCGACATTGTGTTTACCATAATATTTCCCAGTGAGGCACTTTAGACATGCAGATGTGTGTTGAGGTGAAGCTGGTTAATGGGCAGCAGCTAGTGTGGTGGTATAAGTGGGATGGAAGGGTTCTGTGGCTGTAGGCATGTCCCTGAACAAAGAATAGGCATGTAAAGGTGGGTAAATTTAATGGGAATAAATGAGTAAAATCCTTCAGCTCTGTGACTTCTTTGTCCCAGAAATTTAGGCAGGTAGAACTAAGAATCTGGAAGATGCTTAGCACACATGAACTACCAACTTTCTACTGTGAAAGGAGTCCAATACCATTCTTGGTCATTACACATGGTTTGACCTTGTTGATGTCATGTCTGAAAAAATGGGATTGTTATCTTAGCTTTTGGTTTCAAGAGTGGTTAAAGAAATGCAACCTTGTGATGTTCCACTGTTTTCACTCTAAATGCAGAAGGAAGAAAGAGATGCCATCCAAAAGGCATCTCTTTGAGGACTGGGCCCACATAAACATAATGAGGTTCAAATAGGTCAAGTGTAAGGTGTTGTACTTGGGTTGGGGCAACCCCAAATATGTACAAAGAGTGGGAGTAGAACTCACTGAGGACAGGCTTGAGGAGAAGGACTTTTGGGGTTCATTCTGATGAATGAAAAACTGGCCATGAGCAAGTAGTGTGCACTTGCAGTCTAGAAGGTCAACAGTACCCTGGGTTGCATCAAAAGAGGAGTGGCCTGCAGAATTAGAAAGGTGATTGTCATTCTCTGCTGTGCTTCGTGAGACCACTTATTGTTCATAAGACTGAAATTTTCCTTTAAGGATTATGCAGCTATCACTCTGCATCTACATGTAAAACCTGGAGGGGTGAAGCATCTACATGTAAAACCTGGAGGGGTGAAGTTGCAGGAGAAGTTCATAATCTGTGATGCTACCAATATTGTTGATTGTTGGAGCACTCAGTCTGAAGTTCATCCAGGGATGCTATATGTACGTAGGTAGTAGGAAGGCTGTCCTGATTCAGAGCTCTTAATGAGGGCAGATGAGAGTGCCTTACATGAGGAGAGTAAGGATGGTTAGAAACTCTGAAGTTTTTAATAGAGAACTAATTAGAAAATGGATCAAAAGTATCTGGTTAGTACTCCCCTGAAGTTTTTCACTAAATCCCTGTGGTGAGTGAATGAGAGTTACCACCAGGATTTTGGCTTCCCAAGGGATTATGCATGTATTTCCAGCACAGTGGAGTGCAGCAACAGAAGTCTGCAGACAGTTGCTCACCTTCATATTCCACATGCAGAAGTTCCTTCAGCCTGCAGCTTTGCTCCTAATGATTTGGGAACAGAAAGCAGCAGTGACCTAGAAAATATAGAAATATCATTTTAGTGTAAAAACGTTTACAATCTTTAGCTTCTGCTAGGCAAATTCTGCAGAATAATGAATTGGGAACAGCCATGCTGGCAACCTGCTTTCTCATACAAAGTTGTCGTTTATATATTCTAACTAAAGTACAGTATACAGCATTCTCATGTATACATACATGGGTTGTATTAGAGGAACTGCTAGAACAGGAAATACAGGCTTGCAAAATTGCTTTGAAAAGCTACTTGCTCAGTAGCCAAATTGCTGTCCTTGCTCTATTTACAATTAAATTCCATTAATCTTCTACCTAGAAAGCATTGCTGCTAGTATTCTAAGGCTGTTAAAACAATGACGAGCTTTAAGATTTTAGGTACCTCCTGCATTTTTCTTGTGTATCAATCATTAAGAAATGTAAGGTGTCAGCATCAGAGTTCTACTGAACTCTCACAGTATGCAAATTGCTGTAATCGTGGTAGGTCTGGGAACTGAGAATTCCTCTATAGAGTTGTCCACTGGAACGCCCCTTAAGGCTATTTGCGCCCTGTATGTTCCCACATATATGGCAAGTGGGATGTTGCTTCATGTCCTTCTTTGAAACTTGAAAATTTTCACTGGGTATATCAAAAACCCAGAGGGCCTGGGTGGGGATGCAGATAACTTAAATACCACTGTTGCTTTTCCTTGTTTGTTACTGCATAAATTAGATGACCCATGAACCAGGTAATTATTTCTCATTTAATAAGACGGAGAGCGTGCTAAATGGAGCAGTTACAAATTCTTATACCTAAAACATATACACATGAAGTGTGTAAATCCCTCATTTAAAAATACAGACTCTGGGTTAAAATGTTGCGCTATGATGTGAAAATATAAACAGTAAAGTTTAAAAAAGAAAAAGAAATTGTGCAGAAACGAGGACAAGCAAACTCTGCAACATATGAATAAAGGATGTGCCTGGTGCAGATGGGAGATGTTAGTAACGTCCTTTTTACACAGCACACATTCATGAGAATAACATATGCTATGCCAGTTTTGTCCCCTGTCAGTTTCCGAGTTTTTAAAAGAATGTGGTGTTCCCTGATGCCTGGAGTTGCAAACAGCAAAATCCTGTCCAAAGAATAAGTGAAACCTATGATATGCGTCCCATGTGTTAAGATCTGACTCTGCCAATTAAAGCTACCATCCCTTTTTTCCTTATCTTTTTGTGCTTGTGTTTCATTTAATATTAGTCAGAAGGGAGTTTCTTTAGCTTTCCCATTGCATGCTTTTACATGTTCCTCATCTTTCTCTTATTTGCATGAAGAGGTAGGATGAGGCCTTCAGTGTTCAGTAGAGACAAGAAGCTGTTATTTTTTTCTAGGTCAATCAATTTCCTTCCTTAGATCAGAGCTGGGATCTCTGAAGTGTATACCAAACTGAGCTTCCTGCAGAGTTGTAAAACCTGTCACTGTCATTCCCCTGTAACAAATGAGAAAAATGGTAATGTGTAAATTTTTATGCTCTCAACTTTTTTGTGGAACAAAAAAAAAAACCCTAATAATGCAACCAGTTAGAGGTCTTGTATGAAATAATTAGGAAGTGTGTGCATGTTCTCTTTCAATATACCTACAAATATATGGCATGTTGCTAAAATGCTTCTTTTGCTTTGCTGCACTGGATATCACAGCCTTCATCTGAAGGGAAGAACAGCATGACCCACTTTGATTTAGGATGGCCAGTTTCACTCATTATGGCTTTACTTTGCTTTAATTTTGCTCTAAGCACATACCTGGGGCATAGGTTCTGATAGCAAACCTGAAGTTTTTTCATTAGGAGACTGGTGGTGTAGGATGTTTGCAGTCCATGTACAGGCTGTAAGAGTTTTAGAATAAAGAGTAAATAACATGATATTGAAATTATTGAGATGTTTATAGTTTTATTTAAAAAAAGAAAACATAATTAAGCAGGAATGCCATGTCCGTATAAGGGCTAGTAAATTCTTTGTTTCTTTTTTTTGAAGTATGAAGAACAAAGAATACCTTTCAGGGATAATATTGTTTTTTCCCTTCTCTCAGAATGTAGGTTATGAGAAAAACATTACATGGCTTTTATTATACAGGAAATGTACTTGAAGTGCAGAATGGTAGGGAACGGATGCCTGCTTTACTGCTATAAATTGTTCATGATATGTCTTTTCTTATATGCATCAAGCGTGGCACTTGCTGCAGAGATGCATGTGATTTGTCTCCTCTCCTGAGAAATGGCAATTGGCTTCAGTTTACTTGGGCTACTGCTGCACAATTTATTTTCCTAGCTTAGCTGAGGCTCTTGTTGCAGCATATTTTCTTCTATGAGGGTAAAGTATTTAATTTGTAAAGTGATAGGGAGTGTGCATTACAAAGACAGAGCACATCTCTGCTCTGTTTTTAGTGTAAACAGACCAAAGCACTTGACCATCCTTCTTATTTTTTCTTGTTAAATTGTAGATGAACTAATCATGATCTTTTAGAAGACATCCATTATAACCAACTTAGTAATCTAAATAATAAACTGTGGTTATTATTTGCTTCATCTATTTATAATAAATTATTTGTGGGGTTTTTTGCCTTAGTCACATGGTGTTATTTCTGTTTTCTAAGTGGATAACCAAACTTTTTTCAAAGAGGCAGCAAATAGGAAACAATGGAAACGTTTTTTTTCCTGTTAAGTGACTTTTATTCCTGCTCATATTTTGTCATAATACCTCTCTAGAAAAACTGAAGAGGTGAACGTAGAATTTTCAACAAGAGCTGAGGACTTCAGTGGAAATATATTCACACAATTGTAATGAGACATGTAGTGATGATAATGGTATAACATACCATGCTGGAGTTAAGCCCTCTGAGCAAGGACTGTATTGATTTTATTATTGCCCAATGTAATTTTACCTTCTTGAATGATAGGTTAATATACATATCTTAAACAAATGCAAGTACTGTATGCAACTCATAATGAATTCTATGTATACTGAACATTTATAACTTCCATTAATTGATGAGTTTTTCACAATACTTTTTTTTTGCCACTGCAGTCTTAGCTTTCATTCTTTGATAATACTTCAGTGCTGAAGTTCATTACTCTTTTATGACAGTGCACATGCTAGTACTGCTGCATGAGCTTGTGTGAGGCACTAAGACTTCTGGGAACACTAGCTTGGGAACAGCAATAAGCTGTGCTGTCCTATGAATTAATTTATCATGTACTGAATAAAGATATGTCTCCTTTATAAGCATCCATGTGGAAACTTTTAATCTAAAAACTCATTAAAGAAAAGAGAAAGTAATCAGTGGGAATAGAAAGCTACAGGAGTGACCAGGCTCTACTGTCTGTATTACTCTCATTTTGACAAGCAAGAGGTTTAATACATAGTGGAATGTATAGTCTGTGTTTGTACACCATAAAAGTAAGCTGTTCATGGAGAAGGATCAGTACAGTCATACAACAAGGGTTTTACTAGCCAAAAGGAATTCTTTTCTAACTGGAAACTGTGGAGAGGACCGCAAGCTCAGTGTGGCAGGAATATAAAGCCATCTTTGCTTGCAATAACCTTTGCTAATGTCTGACCTAGTAGCATGTAGGCGGCTCTTTCAAGTTATTTTTCTGTTCAAATGCTCTGACAACATAGGTGTGTGTGATGTGAGATTTAAAATATTCAACCTGTCTATTGATTTCTGTGGAAAAAGAAATAATAGACAGGAAGAGGAAGGTCACAGAAGAAGCACAGGGTAATTAGGAGGACATACCTGCCCTCAGTGTAAAGTGAGCAGTCTTCCAGTCTAGGTTAAAGCAAGACTCTAAGCCATTGCTGCTGGTCCTGGCTGAAAGCACTGTCAGTGTTGTGCATAAATTCTATAAATTCTATATATTCTCCTTCCATATGTATAAATTCTATAAATTCTCCTTCTATGACTGGGTGACCAGACAGGTAGATGAGGGAAAGGCTGTTGATGTAGTCTACCTGGACTTCAGCAAGGCCTTTGACACGGTCTCCCACAGTATTCTCCTAAGGAAACTGGCAGCCCGTGGTGTGGACAGGTTCACTCTTCTCTGGGTGGAGAACTGGCTTGAGGGCCGTGCCCAGAGGGTAGTGGTTAATGGAGTTAAGTCCAGCTGGCGTCCTGTAACGAGTGGTGTCCCCCAAGGGTCAGTTTTGGGGCCCATCTTGTTTAATATCTTATTGATGACCTAGACGAGGGAATTGAGTGTACCCTCAGTAAGTTTGCAGATGACACAAAGCTGGGAGGATGTGTCAAACTGCCTGAGGGTAGGGAGGCCCTTCAGAGGGATTTGGATAGGCTGAACAGCTGGGCTGAGCAAAATGGGATGAGGTTCAATAAGACCAAGTGCCGGGTCCTGCACTTTGGCCACAATAACCCCATGCAATGCTATAGGCTTGGGGCAGAATGGCTTGAAGAATGTAGAGAGGAAAAGGACCTGGGGGTGTTGGTTGATGCTCGGCTCAACATGAGCCGGCAGTGTGCCCAGGTGGCTAAGAAGGCCAACAGCATCCTGGCCTGTATTAGAAATAGTGTAGCCAGCAGGAGCAGGGAGGTGATCATCCCCCTGTACTCAGCTCTGGTGCGGCCGCACCTCGAGTACTGTGTTCAGTTTTGGGCCCCTCACTACAAGAAGGACATTGAGGCCCTGGAGCGTGTTCAGAGAAGGGCAACAAAACTGGTGAGGGGCCTGGAGCACAAGTCTTATGAGGAGCGGCTGAGGGAGCTGGGATTGTTTAGTCTGGAGAAGAGGAGGCTCAGAGGAGACCTTATAGCACTCTACCACTT
This sequence comes from Cyrtonyx montezumae, assembly GCF_038088225.1. Taxonomy (NCBI): domain Eukaryota; kingdom Metazoa; phylum Chordata; class Aves; order Galliformes; family Odontophoridae; genus Cyrtonyx; species Cyrtonyx montezumae. The sequence continues at coordinate 19,294,942 of NW_027072078.1, read as the reverse complement.
CCTGAAGAGGGGTTGTGGTGAGGAGGGGGTAGGCCTCTTCTCCCTGATAAGTAATGACAGGACGAGAGGGAATGGCCACAAGTTGCGCCAGGGAAGATTTAGATTAGACCTCAGGAAGCATTTCTTTTCTGAAAGAGTGGTCAGGCACTGGAATGGCCTGCCTAGGGAGGTGGTTGAGGCACCATCCCTAGCGCTGTTCAAGAAGCGTTTAGATGAGGTGCTTAAGGACTTAATTTAGTAGTTGGGTAGAGATAGTGATAGGAGGATGGTTGGACTAGATGATCTTATAGGTCCTTTCCAACCTTATGAACTTATGAACTTATGAAATTGTATAGTAACAAAGCAGAGCACAGCAGTCTTGCAGAGTTCTGTAAGAGACTCTAAGTTTATGAATATTCTTACTGTTAACTTTTAATTTCAAACTCAATAACATAATATAGGACATCGAAAGACAATATTGCTTTTGCCCTTGAAAAACATGAGCCAGTTCATTCAAATGTTACTGTTTAATATCCAACATAATTACTTTGAACACTTCTAAACATGGTTGATTTTTTTATACTGTCTCATTGTGTGACCATGTGATTATGGTATTTATTACTTTTTAGAATTACTGGAATAAAAGGAATTGCTGTACAGTTAAAACAACTTTGAGATTATCTCTTTGGCTAAATGCTATGCAAGACTCATAGTGCTTTGGTGGAAAGCACATTCACATATTTATACCTCAAAAGTAGTAGGCAACTTTGATACCAGCAACGTGGCTTACTGAAGCAGTACCTCAGATACTGAGCAGTTCCTTCGTTGTTGGGAAGAGTTCTTGAGGTTTTACGGGAAAGCTCTTGGGCAGAATGTGTAGATGCCCTGTGTTATCCTCAAACAATGTGTCAGTAGCAAAGAAGGTGGAATAAATGGAGTGTAGTTAAATTTCCACTTTTTTTCCCTAAATTGTTTTACATGAAGAGTAAGGTTTTTAGGTTTAGTGATATGGAAGGCATTATTATTATTTACAAAGCCATCTTTTATATTTTGTCACTCAACAGAAGAACAGAGACAAATACAATAAAAAATGAAGTCTTTATTTTTTGGCTCATTTGTAATATTTTTGTTGTTTATGATAACAATTTCCTGCATGCATTTCACCAACACATTACAAGTCAAAAGCATTAGTAAAAGAAATATTACACATTTAATGTTAGCTTGTGTATGAAACACAAAGTGTCTTGCCGTCCTTGATTATACAAATGTGCCATTTTTCTTCTTGGGAAATATTGTGGGTCCTATTTGTACAGTCCTATCGCAGTGTGATTCAAAAAGAATAATAGTGTATGTAAACAGATACTGTGAAATAGCAAGGATTTCATGAACGTTGGGAGTATCTTGGAATTTCTGATGTGATCCACACTAGAAATTCACATTTCCCTAGTACTTTCTTTGCTATGTCCAGTTACTGGATATAACTATTTGGAAACAATAAGCTGGTCCAGATTTACACATTTTACTTCACATTGAAATATTTGCAAATATAATATTAAAACATGATAGTCTACAAATACTTATTTCCTTATAGTATGACTTCACAGTTTAAAATTACTGTAGTTAGAAAGTAAACAGAGTGAATGAGGAAAGAAATATAAGAAACTGTGATCTAAACTTGAAGACACTCTTCTTATATACAGAACTGTTGCCAAATGGTATTTCTTTACAGTATTTATATATGCTAACCACATTTTCAACAGGTTTAACAGTTTCAAATATGGCCTGTACAGTCTGATTCTACACACTATAGTAGCCACTTCAAATTTAAAATGTAAAACTAAAGAAGCTCATCAATAGTTGCAAACTATTGCTTAATGATTTGAAAGAATGAGGTCTGGTTGGACAACTTTATTCAACTCACCACTGACATATGGCTTCCTACATTGGAGGCAGTGGAAGGAGCAAGATACAGCAGCAAAAGCATTGACATGCATCAGTGATGTTCTCCAAACTATCTATAATGACACAGAATACAAAATGTTCTGTTGAGCTTTTGCAAATTATCCACGTATCTGATGCAATTCAATGTGGCAAAGCCATTTATTTCTATGCTCAAATGTGCATGGCAGTATGCCATTAGTATTTACACAGCGAAGGATATTTATTGGATGTAGGCCTTAATGAGGGAACACAAAGAATAATTTAGGAAAAAAGCTTAAAAATGTTTAAAAAAAAAAAAAACCTCCCAGGTATATTTTGGTGAAGCTATTTTTTTTTCTAGTGTAGAAACCGTACAATTTTTTTTTTTGGCTGTGAATATTTTCACACAAGAACTTGTTCATGCTCAATGATTTGCATAAAAATAAGTCATTGCAAATTCCTCTAAATTAGAGGATTCTTTCCAGGCACATTAATCTGGATGTACATAATCTAGGTGCATCCATACAAGAAGTTAGGATGCCTCAATTTAAAAAGCAACCCTGAAACATGGAAGTTCTTAAAATCTTTAGCTTTGTGCAATGTCATATTTTTATTTCAGCATGTAAGTGCAACATGCCTATGCAAATCACTTGCATCTATACATTGTAGAGAATCTGAGAGTAGAACACTTGGTCCTCATGCCTCTTTCCCCAACATAAAACCCATTTACAAAAATAGTCACATATACAAGTAAACAACCTGTGAATTAAAAATGATACCAGTTTTGTAAAAATATGACAGATGTAGCTGTTGAATTACAGTGAAGTATTGTTCTACATGTTTTGCAGTATGTGAAACACATAAAAGTATAGCTTTGCATGTATTTCAAGCTCCCTGTTCTCCGTGGAGCCACTTCATCCCTCATTCTCAGCAGTGTCAGCTGTAGTGAAAACAGTAACCTTTTGTCAGGTTTTTTACTCTGTTTCACAGAGTCATAGTTTGATAATGAAGGTTGACTGTTTTATTATAGGCACTGACCTTAAGTGTTTATATAATGTATATATACGCACACACGCGCGCACACACACACATATATGTAAAAACTGTCAGTTTGGCATAAACCTCCTGTAGGAGTCCGGTTGATGCTTCATTCTCAAAGACTGTAAACATGTTGTCCCACAAGCAGAATTCTTACATTTTTGTTTTTTTTTCCCTGACATCTTTACCTTTGTAGTTCTTTTCTGATTTGTCTTTCTCGTATTTTTCTTTATCTGGCTTTGTTACACTGTCATAGGATGGCGGGGAAGTTGTAGAAGAGCTCTCATCTGTTTTTTCTGGAGTGGAGTTCCCATTCAGTTTATCAATAATTGTTTCTTTTATAACTTGTCCATCTCCTTCTTTGTTTTTATTTTTGTTATATATACTAGATACTTTTTTAACCTTCTGCTTTAAGAGGTAACACCTATAAGCACGCTGAATAATGAGAGCAGATACTTCCTCTTGTTTCCGTTTTAATGTGGTAGTGATTGGTTCATAGGAGACTTTGGAAGGATTGGCTGCCATAAAACGATCTTCCATCTGTATTCTGAGGGCATCCATCTCCCCACTTTCCCCTAACACACGCTTTGTGAAAGCAAACAAAATGTCAAGGCAGTGAATTCTGTCACCGCTTACCATGGGCAGATCCATTGCAATTAGCTGGACCTTGTTTGGTTTTGCTATGAGAAGAGGAGGATCTAACGAAGCTGCAAAATCTGACAGTTTACTGTATTCTATGAATTGTGTTGCATCTGGATCAAACTTCTCCCAGACTTCATAGAACATTTCAAAGTCATCCTCACTCAAGGGCTCGGCACTTTCTTCAGTAGCAACACTGAAGTTCTCCAGAATCACAGCGATGTACATGTTCACCACCACCAGAAAGGATATGATGATGTAGCTGACAAAGAAGAAAATCCCAACCGAAGGGTTGCCACAGTCGCCTTTGACAGAGCTCCCTGGATGGTCTTTATGAGGGTCACAGTCTGGCTCCCCACTGTTAAGAATCGGGGCTAACAAGCCATCCCAGCCAGCAGATGTGGTAATTTGAAAAAGGCAGATCATGCTGTTGCCAAATGTTTCAAAGTTGAACATGTCATCAATTCCTACTTCCCTCTTAACGTAGGCGAAGTTGGACATGCCAAATATCGCATAGATAAACATGACCAAGAACAGCAGCAGGCCAATGTTGAACAAAGCAGGAAGAGACATCATCAGAGCAAAAAGCAGAGTGCGGATTCCCTTTGCGCCTTTAATGAGACGCAGGATGCGACCTATTCTGGCAAGTCGGATGACTCGGAACAAAGTAGGGGACACAAAATATTTCTCAATCATCTCAGCTAAGAACATACCTGGAGAAGGAAAATAAGAGTGTATAAAATAACATTTTAATTTATTCATTCGTTATTTATGGAAATATTTATTTCTTGCTGTCTTGAAAACAATCGGTATAGGAAGTTTCTGCCTTTTTATTTTCATGTCAGAATTCCTAGAAAAGTTTGTTACAGCAGAACATCATACAAGGTTTTACTCTTTATTCATAGCAATTGTAAAAGCACTATGTTTTCCTTATATTGATATGATATCTAAGAGAAAAAGGAAAGTAAGTAAAGAAGTAATTTTGTGACAAGTGTCTGTCTGAGTTCCAGTTTTTTCTAAAAAAGCCAGAAAGAGAAGTTTCTCTCTTAGAAATGATTAGTACTTGATGATGAGCCTACTGCTGTCTTTCATGAAAGAATATGTTGGTTTAATTTATGCAATTTTTTTCTTTCCTGAGGATCTGCACTTTATTCAGCAAAACTTTCAGGTGTATCTGAATGTCTCTGAGACTTTTTTTTTTTCATGACTAATTTACACATTGAAGAATCAATAACTTCTAGATGACATAAATCTAAATATTCACCAAGATTTTAAGTAGAAAGAGTAAGAAAAAATCCCTCCCCCTTCATATACTCTTCAGTTCTACAGATAAAAGCATATTTGTGGTTAGCATATACCAATAAACACAAACGTGTACATATTAATTTAATGTGGCAAGTAGATCCTTCATGTCCTTTGATGTCAAAGATGGTAACTGAACCTAATAATAATAAATATCTAATAGTACCTAATAGTAATAGAAATCTCATATGCAACATTTAGCATATCATATGCTATAAAGTATGGAGATCTGAATCATACTGTATAGAAAAGAGAAAAATGTATATTCTTGAAATAGCTGCTCTCTTTTCTGTCTACTAGTTCTTGAAAGGGAATTGTTCTTACCTACTATGGAGAGAATCACAACCACGAAATCAAAAATATTCCAGCCTATAGTGAAGTAGTAATGGCGAAGTGAAATCAATTTGAGGACAAATTCTCCAGTGAAAAGGATAATGAACACAAGGTTAATCCGGGATAAAATTGTTTCCATTTCCTTACTCTGGTCATCTGTTTCTACCATCATTGTGACCATGTTAAGGCAGATAAGAATCATGATGCTGATGTCAAATACTTGTTTGGTGACAAAATCAAAGACCATGCCTTGGAATTTGTTCTGCAAAAAGCAAAAGACAGAATACTCCTTATACTTTGAAAATATTTCCTTTTAGAAATTTCAAATGAGAAATCAAGTTCCTGCGAGATCTTGGGAATGCAGAGCAACACCTATTGACATTATATCTGTCAATTTACACCCAGCCCTTGTTGGAATTTGTCTAGGCCATTGTGATGGATGAAGAAATGTACCACTGTTGACTGAAAGAAGAGAAAGAGAAGCACTGAAACAATAATAACGTTCAAAATATATAATAGTATAAAAAGGTGGCATAACTTGATACCAGACGAGTATCCACAAAATAGAAACTCATTTTCTCACTCTTATCCTTAACTGGCTTTAGAATACCGAACCCTAGAGCTCTCTCTCTTTGTTGTATTAGTTGTGCTTGGTGAGACTTTTGGAGGGCTGAAGTTGTGTATCTCAAACACTCTGTGACTGCAATATCTTATTTTTCCTGTACTACTCAGCTAATTGTTTATGGTTATATGCCTCTACATAGAGAATTAGCCACCCAGTGAACAAAGTGCAACAAATATTTTCCTTTCCAAACTCTGTAGAATTTCATGAAATAACAGTGTGCTTTCTTATATTAGTGGCAAACATAGTCTAGTTTATCCTGTACTCCCCAGGGCATTCTTTTATTCCATGATATTATCTTTCACATTAAGTGACCAGTGTCTGCTTCTGTCTGGAACAACACTAGCCAGTATAACATGCCCTCTTCCTACAAATTCTCTGGAAGAAACTGAGTTTATTCAATGGAAAGAAGGAAAAGTAAATGATCCAATTAACTGTATTTTTCTAGGGTTCAGGCAGGGGGTTATGAAACTCATCACATTAACATTATTAAATCTAACACTTCATATTTCAGAGTCTATGTTTTTTTAAAATAAATATGAAAGATGTATTCACTCAATTAAAAAAATAAATAAATTATACCTTATAAGAAAAAAATAAGAATTATTTTTCTTCCAGGCATGTAACTTTCTATTGTTGGGTAAAATCATTTTCCTAGATTAATATTCAAAAAGTTCTTACCACTGGCCTCGGTATTGGTTTCTGTGGTTTTTTGGATCCCAGTTTTTTCATTGCATTGTAATATTTCTTCTGTTCTTCTGTCATAAATATATCCTGACCTCCAAAGTAAAGAAATAATACCAAAACTAATTACTATCATGTTCTGCATTTAACTACAGTATGCCTTTCTGTCATTTAATGTTACATTTATGCCTGTTTTGTCTGACAAAAGGGAATTTTTTACGCATTTGTTATTCATATGGGGAGCACATACACATGTAAAAACCTTTGCTAGTACGTTGTGAGTCTGACAGTTGACTTTTTCCAGTGTCCTTATGTTCACTTTTGCTGACATGGATAAGATGGTTCTTATAATGATGCTGTTAAAAAGTTTGCTAATTAGGATTTTAGTGCACAGGATCCTGTCTGGTGCCTGTTTCTAGATTGACTTTTAAGCTGGACAGGTCTGAAAATGGGGAAAGTTTGAGGTTTAATGTGTGAAAGGAAAGACTATTTGAGTCTAAACTGAGGGCAAAAAACTTCTCTGTTGATGGGAACTCAGAAAAGAAACCCTGCTGGAAATTGTCTAGTTCAAATTAGACCATGTTTGCAGATGCTAATGCTGCCAGATCTGCAACTGACTGAATTCTAGTGTAAAGTAAATTGTACCTATTAATGAACCTGAACTAAGTCACATGGAAACAGTGTGAAAGTCACTGTTTGCTAAAGTTGATATCAAAGCCAAAAGACAATCCTTATTGTTAAATGTAGCCCCAGATCTGTTTACGGCTCTTTTGGAATCATAGAATATCCTGAGTTGGAAGGGACCCATACGAATCATTGAATCCTACTCCTAAGAAACTGAAAAATATTTTCACACAAAAAAAAACTATCATTCACAACTGAGTTTTACCATAGACTTGATTTTGCACTGCTGCTTTTTCAGTAGTAATCAAATAAAACCAAATCAGATGAAGCTGCTTTTTCACAGCATGCAAAGGTTTACAGTTATCCTCGTGTGATAGCTCTGTTCAGAAATAAAAGGCTAGGAATCATGAGACCTCAGAATACTTTAAATGCAATTGTAATTTTATATTCTTAAGATTATTTTAAATAAAATTACATGCATAATAAATATTTTAAATATTTTAAACATACTTGAATGTCAAAAATGTACGTGGAAAAATATCCTTCCTTCTGTACATATATTTTATTTCTAATATTATAAATTAATTTCTATATGTCTAAGAAGCTCATCTCATTTCTCAGAGCTCAGGTGTTAGAAAAACAGAATTATTTCATACACATTTTAACATAAATCTTTAAGCCTATTCATGAGTTCTATCGGATTTTTAACCCAATGTTTAATCAGTTTGTGGAACTGGTATCTATTGTATGAACACATTGTCATATTGTAGCTTCACTCGGTGTCATTTGAAAGAGTTTATAAAATTAATTATTTAATTAAAAAGAAAACTCTTCTATGGTAGATAGTGTTAATCTAATGAAAAGAATAATACAAATTCCCTTCTTAAATCTTCATTTTAGCTCTTACATAATTTAGAAATTACCATCAACAGACTAATGATTTGTCCTTCAAATTGGTGAAGTACAAATGTCAGAATTGCATCACTGAGATTATGTTAAAAAAGAAATTTTTATCCAAAGAAGCAAAATAACTTCTGGGTTTTTTTTCTTAGTCTTATAGTAATAACTTTTTAATTCAGTATAATAACATTTTAAATACTTATCTTCTTTTTTTGTTGGTTGAAGTTGTCTATAATGACACCAATGAAAAGGTTTAATGTAAAGAATGATCCAAATATTATAAAGATGACAAAATAAAGATACATGTACAGGTTGTCCTCATACTTAGGTTGATCTTCTACCTACAAAATATTATCAATTTTATTAATCAAAATAATAGTAAATATTAAAAAAGAGTATATAAATTACAAATAGGTATATATTATTTCAGCACTCTATTATTAAAAAGACCCTACATGTCCTTTCCCATCAGTTTTGGAGAAGTGGAAGCTGGCTGAATGATTATTCCTATGGAACTTTAATGTAAATGCACAGAGATATGTGTGTACGTATGTACATACAAACAAAGCTCCTGGCACAGATCATGGTTTCTATAAACTTCCAATGACTGTCTTTTTTGTGAATTTTATTAAATTGAGACAAATTTCTAAGGAGAATTTTGCTATGGCCTCAGTTCTTCCAGGTTTCACATTTCTGACAATGCCTGCTTCTCAACTGCACAGCAGGCTGCAGTATAGAGAAGCTGAAGTTAATTAAATAGAATATATATTCTGCCAGATGAAAATCAATGTGTGATGACTGATTAAATTAGTGTGACTATAGTCTATGCTGTGTAGAACTAGTTCAGGTATCTGTGTTGCACTTTCTTGTCCTAGGTAAACACAGTTGAAGTTTTCTAGCCAAAATTAAAATTTTTATTCCTAGAAAACTTAACAGATGATCTTCAACCTTAAAATCTAATTGCACTTAATAGCTGGATAACAAAAGTGATCAGTCTGAACAAACAATGAAATATATGTTTGTAAATGTTAATGATAGATAAATAAATTTTATCTATAAGAATTAAGTTATATAGTGTTATACAATCATGATAATCAAAGGAAATCATTAAAATGCCATCTGGTCTGCATTTTGTTTTTGTTTTTGTTTCATTTACATTACATTTTCAAAAAAAGATCAAGTTAAATGAATTTAGTTTGTATTATTTGACTAGAAAGAAGGAAGTGGAATTAATATTTTCTACTAGTAGTTCTAAGATTCATTAAGGTACATGAAAGTTCCTTTCAAGCATTAAATATCTGGTAAAAAAATGTACATTCATGCTGTTAATATCACAATGTCATTGTATGTGTAATTATTTAACTCTGTGCTAAATAAAATATATCAGAATATAACCAATAGATGATTTTTGAAAGTCTTACACTTACATCTCTTGAATCAACTGCAGCATACATAATATCCATCCATCCTTTGAAAGTAGCCTAGAAGTAAAATACAGTTAAAATACACTTAAAGAGTATATTTTAAAAGGAAAATAATGAAAAATTGGAACAAAATGAAGTAAAGGGAAGAAGAATTAAAGCTCCACAGTAGTGATATAGCAATTAAAGGCTAATACTGACTGGTTAGGTGATACAGATAACATTCAGATGCAGCTTCAAGATACTAGAAGTATATCCTATACTTCTTCAGAGGCAAGTATTGGTGATAATGGTTCACTTCAGTCCCTAGTACAAAAGTGGCAATGGCACCTGAAGTTACAGATTTTGTGTTATCATTCAGTACTATAACTCATAACTTAAGAGTCACTTTGCCTTCAGAACAAAATTCTTCAAGCATGGTAGTTAAACTGGAAATCAAGGTCATCTAGGGATACTGACCAGCTGAGATAGAAGAGACAAGCACATCTTTCTTAGAAAACTTGGGATACCAGACCAATAAAAATCCCATGATATTTCTGACATCTCTTCATACACTAAAGCTGTATGTAAAATTGCAGACAAGTGATTCACCAGAGCTCAATCATTTAAGCATAATTGCTTGCTTGCTTGTGTTTTGGGTCAGATATCAGTTATCAGAATAAGGAGCCTCTGGCATAAATAAAAGGAACACTCAGTATCTAGTATAAAAACATCTCTGTAACAGAGGGCACAGGAAACGGACAGGGGAAATACAATTTGCACACTTTGTAGTAATAATGGTAATTTATAGAATAAATATGCCATGCTATATGAAAGCATCTAACATCTACGCTATATGTAACACAATATATATTTAGTTTATTATAAAGGCTTCATAAAAAGCATTAACAGAAATGAACCACAAATATAATTTTGTAATAAAAATATTTTTTCCTATTTAACTACAATTTAAAGTCTTCATAGTTTTATGTACTTCTTATTGAAATATATGTATTTTAGGAGCAAATGCTGTTTGTCTGCAAGCATCAGGAGAAAGTGTTATAAAATTATCCTAATTGTCAGGATCTGTTTGTCAGTATCTGTCCATACCCAGACCCTTGCACAAGAATTGTACTACAGGAAGAACTGTCTCCATGCTATGTGAAAGGTTGGGTGCCCTAATCTCAGATACAGTGTTACTTATGATTCCTTTCCCTAACCCACTTCAAGGTCTGACAAATCAATCACCTCTTAAACCTGCACTGGAGATCTTATGAGTTATTATATTCTTACTGTTATATCTAATGACAAACTAGCTCCTTACATGAGCATAGACATGAAGAAAAATGCACTCTACCTTGACCTGGCTGTTGACAGGAAAAATAATTTCTTATTGCCAAAATGTTCTGAGATTAATGGATTTTAAATCTGAAAGATGTTGCTGTGGATTTATAATGATATCCAGGAACAGATTATATGGGGAGGTATTGGCAGTAGTTGCTCACATCAGACCAGACACTCAGCTAGGATGTCTGCCTTTTGAACTGCTCTCTGCCTTTCTGCCTTAGAAGATAATTAAGCTCATAATGGAGCAAAGAGACCTTTGTAATAATTAGAGGGACCTCTGAAACTTTTCTACCAGGACAAGAAATTAAATCCATTTCTGCAGTTTATATTGTGCAGCACTTGTACAGATTCTTGTACATCTTTCCACTTAAAAATACATTTTTCATGATGAGGCTGTATTGTCCAGGCTGAAAACTCACTGTACTACTTTTCATTCAAAAATTACAAGTAAATGTGCAATAGAGGCTTTGTCAAGGTTCTTTTGTGCAAACTGTACATCACCGCTATTAAGAAATTATTTCACTGTGTAGCAGACTTATGTTGTCCATTTATTTGAGACTTCTTTAAAGAGGGCAAACAGAAAAAATGTATGAATGAATTTACTTACTACTTGAAGCAGAGCAAGATACCCAGCTCCTACATTATCAAAGTTTACTTTCACATTTTTCCAGCGGGCACTTTGATTGTTTTTTATAAGTTCCTCACATTGAGTATAATTGTTGACATCACTGACATCAAACATCTCGCCTGTTGTGGTGTTGACACAGTGATAGAATTTTCCAGCAAACAGATTTACTCCCATGATGCTGAAGATGAGCCAGAATATAAGACAAACCAGCAATACATTCATGATAGATGGAATTGCTCCTACAAGGGCATTTACAACCACCTATTAGAGAAATTAGACAAAATAGTCAGTTTATGAACAGAAAAATTAAGATACTTTTAAGGTGTTAGAGCTGTTTTAATATGGAATGGATAGTTAAAATGTAACAGTGTAAAAGTTAAGGGGGAAGGATTATTTAAGGTTTGATAAAAATCACTTGTGAGACCAAAAGCAAAAAATGAAAATTATATGGAAGCAACGACAATGGAAAAAAATTAAAAAAAGTGAAAACTAAAGAAAACCTGTTAGTAGCAAGATGTATTCTTAGAATTTGTGTGCTCTAGAGAAAAAGAAAGAAAGAAATGTTAAATTCCAACTATACAAATAAAAATGTATAAATAAGAAACAAAGCAGAATAAGATCAAAGAATGATGTGAAAGACTGAATACAAATGTTTGCATTTGAAAACATTACAAATTATGTTATTCACAGACCATTTACATGTATATTGATACCAATGTATTTTAGCATCTGCTTACAATATGACGTAATTAAGTACCTTTAATTTAATAACATCATCTATTATATTATAAATCTTGGTTTTAAATTGCCTGTCTCATTGTAGATGCTCTTCCACATTTTTTTCAATTGCAGCACTTAATACAATTGAGCTGGTATATATGAGGAAGTGACAATAAAAGATCCAATGAAATCTCTTGATAAAAATGTTATTTAATCACTTATTGTGGTTGAAAAAAAAAAAAGATCTGCAAGTAATTTCTTTTCAATAAACCATGAAAGACTAAGGAAAGATTTCTCAATAGGAGTACATTGTAAATTTTTTATGTATCTATTTTTTCAGGAAATAGAATAGTCTGTGTTTACAGCAGACAGCTGGTAGTAGTTTGTTGTTGTTGTTTTCTAGTTTTTCTCAGATTGGCAGAATTTGAAAATTATAATTTCCCCAACAAGAAGGATTTAGCTGTGTAGGAATAGGGGTAAGATGGCAGAATATGTATTTGAATGAAGTAAAGGACACTTGTTGCGAAAATGGTATCTCAACTGCCCCATTTTCTATTTCCAGCCCCATCTGTATTTCAGGAAATTGTTCAGAAAGCCTTCCCATATTACAGCGTGTGTTGTGGGATCTTTTTCCCAGACTGGTAGATGGAAAGCCACAGGGAGGCTTTAGCTGCCTTTTTCCCACTTTTGTCAGGCAAATTTGAAGCTCTTGAAATGTAATATCCAAAAGTTAGCTGTATGCATATCCTGTGCTTAAGGATACATTTTTTTCCCTGAATTCTTCTGGTGTTTTTTGTAGGAAACACAACTCTCATAATTCTACATTACTTTGTGTATTCATAGATTAATTTAATCTCATTCACTTTTTCTTACCCTCATTCCTTCGAATCGCGACAAGGCTCTTAAAGGTCTTAAAGCTCTTAATGTCCGAAGCGATTTAATGGCACCAAGTTCAGAATAGCCCAAAGCATTGGCTATTAAACTAACCAATGACACCTATAAAAAGAAATAAATGGTCATTCTACAGTTTATTAAAAAAGAATACAAATTGAATATACAGAAACATCAACAGAAACATCAGTGGAAGAGAGCTCAAAATCAGTGATCAATGGAAGAAATCCCATGATTTCCTCTGTTATATGGAGGCATGTTTGGAAAAGGAAAATATGCTATGAAATATTTCTTATAGTTGAATAGGGGTTAATAGTGAGATGAAAGCACAGTCTTGGTAAAAGACGAAGTCATCAGAAATACCTGAAGAGTCATAGTCATAGTTTAAAATTGGTAAATATACCAAGATTAAATAATGTCAGTATTTAATCTTGGTATATTCAGAGCTTTAAAGTGCTCGGAATGTTGAACCTTAATTCAACATTCCGAGCACTTTAAAGCTCTGAATATACCAAGATTAAATACTGACATTATTTGTATCTATCTTCACTAGGAAAATGTTTAATAATACATTATTTCTAAATAAGAAGCATATAATAGAACCAATAGCCAGAGTATTTATGAAATATATATTGACTGAGGCGATACATTCTCCTTTGCTGGTCAACTTCCTCAAAAACTCTTCTAAGTACAGGAAACATGCAGTCTGTCTGATAGATGCTAACAGATGCTAGCATTATAAAAGTAATTGTTTGATGATCTACAGCCATAGTGAGCTCCTGATTCATGTTTCAATGAATTTTCTATTACAAACTAATCCATGCTAGGAAGGAGCAATTAATATGTGTTTCTCAAATAGAACAGATTTTAAGCAGTATTAGTATGAAAAAAAGTACATTCACTTACTTTTGACTGTTTTAGAGACATGAGTGAGGAAATATCCTACTTTACTCATGTTTTCCTTCAGTTTAACCACCAAAAGCACAGAAAACATATAAATGAAAAAAGGCATATTTCAGTGCTTAAAAAGATACCCCCCAAATGTTCATTTCCGTACTTCAACCTACCGTTCTTAAAATTGCTGTACAGAAATTGCTGTACAGAAATGGGTGGTAAGACAGTAAGATTTTGCCCATTAAATGGAATGGTAGATTCCTATGTTACTTATAAGAAACATTTGTATCAATTACAAGCACTGGAGTTTTTAAGATGTAAGTAAGATGTGTCCAGGCTCATCTGCCTTTGCTGTTAACTGACAGAGCTGAATCACATTTTCTTGGTGTAATTTTTTTGTAAATCTAATTTCATCACATCAACTGAAAGCAGCTGTGGCTATTTCTTGCAATGAGAGCTAGGTATGTAAGATATTAAAGGTCGAAACCCTGAGGGACTATCAGTGTTTACCCTTGAATAATTTTAAAGGATGGAGTTAAACAATTTGATTAAGTTTAGTCACTTGTAATGAAGAAGGGCTCACTACTGTTCTCACTTGGAGAATGCTGCTGAATCATGCCTGCTTAATCTCTCCACTAAAGAGTGTAGATCCTATTCATATATAGATCCATATGTAGGTAACATGAGTTCATAAATTTCTTCCAAACATGGTTCTCGTTGTGCTAAAATAATTGCTGAATTAGCCTTTGGCAGTTTTTTGACACTTTCTGGAACACTGAATATAAGTATTCAAAAGTAGAAGATTCTGATATCATTTGTTTATGGTTTTGTTTCTAAAATTTAATGGAAAAAGTTGTCAGAATTAGCTACTTTACTTGTGATTATGATGTTTATAACTCTGAGAGCCTGCTCAGATAGCAGCATCTCTGAGGCTAAACTGTTATTAAGAAACCATGGAGTATGGCTTAGAATAATCAGATTAGGTTTATCTTACAAAAAGAATAATCAAAACATGAGTTGTAGTTCATCTAAAATAAATTCCATTCTTAACATAATCCTGGAAAGAAGTATCTGTCTACATCTTCAAGATCCTCTTAGGAAAACTGTTTACAGTACTCAATACTAGTATCTAATTTCAGGAAAGAGCTCAACCAAACCAATGTGGACAGGTAAAAAAAAAAACAAAACATCTTCCATTTTGAGTTATGGGCCAGTTTAGGAAGGGTTGGGGCTTTTTTTCTCTCTTGTAAAAAATCTGACATTTCCACTGTATGTTCACAAATAATAACTATTTATGGATCCAAATTTTATCCAGATTTCTCAGGAAATACAGTAGTATAGGCAGAAACTACATTTGAGCATAAACTATATACATGTCCAGAAATGGACATTTGCCCTAAGACGCCATCTCTGAGTTAAACACTGAGGATATGTATAGCAAATGAACTGGGTCAGATAATGTGTGAAGGCAAGGGACCAAAATACTCTGCGAGTAAAACCAGCTTTGATCCCTTATGACACCATAAGCAAGGCCTTTGCACAGAAGTATATCAGAACTGGGAAGACAGCCAAGAAACCCTGTACTCTCTTCTACCATAAACCCTGCCAAGTCACAGCTAATTCAACTATTGCAGATTGTCAACCAATTAAAACTATTTTTTTTAGCAAATAACCACTGTTTTTTATTTTAGTAATAGTGATAACAGGATAGTTTTGGGGGATGAAGTTCTGAGACTTCAGGTGAAATCTAGATCATATGTACCATTTCAGTTGCAAAACCTCAATGCCTGTAGAAGAAACTTGCACAAAATGGTGTCTTATTTGCTAAAGAATAAGTTAATGTGAAGAAATTGCCATTACAAATATAGCCTGAAAGGTTTAAAAATAGTTTTTAGTTGTTTATTTTCTCATAAAATCTTGTTTGATACATTCAAATAAGAATTAGCAAACTGATGGCCAGTGATTCTTTTCCTTCTGGGTATATAAACCTACTTTAAACAACACATCCAGATACAATGAGAATTTTTTTTGCATGTTAGTAAAAAGATTACTTATTAGTAACAAACTTTACAACATAAAGAATACTACTGTAGTGAGGTTTACAGTATTAGAGTCATACATACTTACATCAACAATCAGAAAGTCCAGCCAGCACCAGGCATTAGTAAAATATATTTGAAAACCATATGCTACCCATTTTAAAAGCATTTCCAAAATGAAAATGTATGTAAAAACTTTGTCAGCATATTCCAACATGGTCTTGATAGTTTTACGCTGTTCGATATATATATCTTCAAAAGCCTGTGTAAAAAAAATATTCCAGTATTACTAATGTTTCACAGAATATAAATGATTAAAATAAGCAGCCGAGACATAATCTTTCCCTTTTTCTTCTGTGTCCTCTCATTTTACCTATTTCTCATCTATAACCATGCTGCAAATTCGAGCAACGTTATTCAGCCTTGCCTGGGATTTCTCCAGTGAAGTGTATTGAATGACATATATATCCTATTTTACTACTGAAAGAAGAAACAAACTGAAAGCATGATTTCTTTTTCTACTGTTGTATTAGAAAATGTTCACACATACACAAAGAAAAAAAACAACAACTTCTTTCAAACAAAAATCTGATCTGAGCAGTTTGAGAGATTACATTTAATCCTCTATCAATCAAACTCCTGTCTAATAGTCAAAGAGCAGTGTATTTGCTCTAGTTTATACTATGCACATTGATAGTTAGCAGTTGTTCACCTTCAACAGAGCTGGGAAGGTGGGTAATGTAAATCTTACTGAAAAATAATTTTTTTGTTTCTTTTGCTACCTCCTGCCTCCAAAACAACAGCAGAATGAAGTAATGCTCCAGTTTGTCTATGGTCTTTTGTAAGCACCGTCCAAGGAATGACACAGCCCAGAAGGAATTAAGGGCTTGAAATTATATATTTAGCTGTATACTCACTGTTAACAGAGTTTCTTTGTACTCAAATCATTTTACAGACATGCTAAAAACTGGTATGAAATTGTGGAATAAAGGTAATACATAGTTCAAATAAAAATAGACCTTTCTGATGCAGTTTGAATTCTGCTGTTACTGATGAAAAGACATCTAATTATTTCAGCATGTGCATTTTTTTTAACTTACTAGTGCTCCACTGCTGAGAAGAATCATGAAGACAATGAAAGTCTCAAACCAATTGTGTTCAACTATGCTGTAGCAGGTTTTTCTAAGATTCCACCAGATTTTTCCTTTGCCATCCTCTATACTTACTTGGCAACATGGAAATTTCTGCACACAACCTGCATTAGATTAAGAAATATTAGGATTTAAAAGCAAATCATTCTTATGTAAATAATTACTCTGGTATTAAAATTGTTAGTAGCAATAATTAATTTATAGTATTCTAATTTTTTTAATAAATATTGTGATCCTCTTCTATAGGATGCCAAATATGTGAATTTAGACAAATTAGTAATTTGAATTGGCATCACAGAATCACAGAATTGTAGGAGTTGGAAGGGACCTCTAGAGGTCATCCAGTTCAACCCCTGCCAAAGCAGCTCCCTAGCCCAGGTTGCACAGGTAGGCGTCCAGGTGGGTCTGGAACATCCCCAGAGAAGGAGACTCCACCACTTCTCTGGGCAGCCTGTGCCAGTGCTCCGTCACCTTCGTCATTAAGGGATTAGACAATAGTAGATGTAATTACGAGTAAACTACACATTCATATATTTGACCATTGATATTTAATCATTCCTTTTGTTGATAGTCTCACAGAAATGAAGTTCCAAATTTTTAGGGCTCTTTCATGTAATGAAAATGCATTTTAAGAATGGAAAAGTTAATTAAGTTCCTTAGTTACAAGGAGTAAGCAGTGGTCAGGTAGACAGTTACTCAAAGCCCAGAGAAACCTTGTTCTGGCATCTGATTTCCAGCATTCCAGGCTTTGAGCATTTTCTTTTGATTGTAGGGATCACAAAGTTCCAAAAGATTTTAAAGAGTCCAGAACTTAAATATGTCTAATAATGTATTTTGGTAATACATCTCTTAAGTCAACAGTTATTCTACAACCTTCTGTAAAACAGGCTTCTGGTTCAAGAGCTTCTTCAGGTTCAATTTCTGCTTGCTCTCCCTCTCCAGGAGGGGCAATATCAACTGTGCTCCCTTCAGATGAACTGGATGCATTTAGTTTCTGCAAGTAAAGTTCCACAGAACAATTTTTTCTCATTAGATACATATTCTGTAAAAATTACACTGAATCAAATCTTGCCACTCTCTGACTTTTGAAAACCAGAATGTTTACTCTGATAAATACGCATAAGTAAAACCACAGTAATAAGGTGTATGTTGTATAGTTCTATTCCTCTGTTTATCTTCTCAGAGGGAACATTTAAATATGATTTAGCTACTAACCTTTTTCATGTATATGACTTCTGCATTCAAGGCTCAGTGATGTTACAACTGGAGATCTTACTGATACCACACCCAAGCTATTTTCTTTTTTTTTTTTTTTTGCTATACTATTTTACATTGCAATAAATGACCTAACAGAGTGAACTAAATGAACTAAACAAATTAATCCCCAAAGTTATCTGTATGTCCACTGCAGATGGCATTTTCAAAAACCTAAAATATATCTGAATGAAAGAGTTGTAAATTCCATACTAAATTTCTCCAATCTTTTTCTTTTTTTTTTTTTTTCATACAGAATGAATTAATATCTCTGAAATCTCTTCTTTGAAATCTGATCTCCTGTGAAAATACTGAGAGACCTCCTGAGGTCCCTTCCATCCTGAATTTTTCTGTCATTCTACTATTTGTATATAGTCTAAGACTATAGTTCTCACTATGGTAAAAACACTCACAGATGCAAAAATTCCAACAGAGCAGCTCACATTACATAAATCTTTTTACCAAGTAAAATTTGGATCAGGACAAACTGTTCATCAGTCGTGCAAGACTGCCCATAATTTTCTTCTTTTAAGAAAAAGTGGTTAGAATGGACAAACCTACTACAGATGCATACAATTATTGCAAAAAAAACTGAGCACAGAACTTGTTTTCATTTGTCAATATTGTTTATGTATTAATTTTTTCACTCAAAATACATTTTCTTTATTGTGAAATAAGGCTTGTAATCAGAAAGCAACATTAAAAAAATGACAATGAAATTATTCTGGTTTATACTGTGTAGCAGTAATTCGTAGAAATTTAGAGGAGCATCCTGAACACTGGAGTTGTTTATGAGGTGATGTAACAGAAAGGCATTTGATCACTGACATATTTATACTTTTCAGCTAAGCAGGTCTGATCATGAAGTTTGACCTTTGTTAGAGTTTTTTCTACAGCTTGTGAGAGAATTCTCGATACCAGCATGTTTCTCATTCAGATGATTTGAATTATATTACTTCAAATAGCAGATGAAAACTTTTTAAAATGGCAATACTATGTATTCTGTCTTTCAGAGACCCTGCTGCAAATTGGAACTAGTTATTTAGTTCAAACCAAGTCCCTTGAGAAAAATGCAATGGGAGCTGAGAGATTTTTTGAAGCAAATGGCACACATCTCTTTATATAATTTGGTAAGCAATTCCACTTTCATATTCAACTCACACGAGATGATTTATGTTTAAAAATAATTTATGCTAGGTGATATGTAATTTCAGGGCTGTTAAATATGGATTCAATCAGACCTCATCTTACATAGCTGTAACAGTATTGTGAGCAAAAATAAAGGACTTGTTGCAGAATGGAAAGATTTCTGACAAACACACTTGTATTAGTTTGAAAGCCACTCTTTCCCTTTCCAAATACCATGATCTGTCATACCTGGAAAATCACATGACAAGTATGAAAAGATTTGGAAAAATACACTGAGATTTTGATATTTCCAGTGGTTAGTTCATGCTTAGTAAACATGTAAGTATCATGTTTCCCTTTTCATACTGCACTATTACTAAGATTTTGAAAAATTATGTATATAAAACAATTATTGCTGTATTGGCTATAACTGAATGATTTTACTGCTGGTCATGCAGTAACTGAACCAAAATGATCTGTGCTTTTTATAATGAAAATACTTGAAACTTTGCTTTCTGTATTACATTTACAGACCAAAATGCACTCTACTGTGGAAAAGGAAACGATTTATAAGTCAATTTTCTTATATATCATGGTAATGAAAGAAATAAAAGATTATGGAAATTGTCACAGAAATTATAGGCAGTTTCTTCATTAAATAAAGCCTAAATATTGTGAGAACAATAATCTGCCACATTTAAGTTAGAAAAAGTCATTTATGGCTTGATCCATCAACATTAAATCAATGACTGACTTAATAGTAGCAAGAGAAAAGTTCACAGTGAGCATAAATAATTAATCCATATGAGTTCCAATTAAAAGGTAGTCAATTCTTTAATGGCTTCTTCCCATGCCATCTGTGTTTCAGATAGTCCTGTCAGCATAGCTGCTAAAAAACAAGTGACAGAATTGCAATTTATATACAGTAAAACAAAACACTATAATTTTCTTAATCCTTCTTCAAATAAAGCATTCCCTCAACAATCGAATTATTGAAAATACCATGAAGTTACTAAAACTGCTCTTCTTTGCTCCATGTCCCTAAATTAGGAAAGAACCATTAAATTTTAAATAAGGTGACTTTAATATTCTACTTTTTTTTTTTTTTTCCTAGCAATAAAACTAATGAAACTAAGGAAACTCAAGAAACATTCCTTTCACCATTTCTTTTCACATGTGCTTATCAGCCTCTAGAATATGCTATACCCTGTAAATGCTTATTTATGTCTTCAGTGATACAATACCATATTTTTCTTTACAAGGATACATTTGAAAGCAATTGCTTATGATGCAGCATTCTCAAGGCCTAAGTCAGCAAAACAACATGCTTTTCTAGCGCAGAAGCCTGAGCAAGGCTGTGGAAATCACACACAAGAAATAAAATAAAAAGACTTCCTCAATGGGATTATATTTTTCAGAAAATAGTATCATAAATCTTATTGTTTAAAATGTAACAAAAAAAAGCTTAACCACCAACCCAAACACTTGGCTAAACATACATATAATCAGCCTCCATATCATCCTTTTAGAGCAGTGCATCTATTTTCAACAGCTTAGATCATTAAAACAAGCTTTGACCAACAGCATGTTAATGTGCCCAATTACGAGAAAATGCATTCACTTAAGACCCAGTCTTGCTCTCATGTGATTTTATTCTAGATTTCAATAAGAGCAAGAGCAGGCAACAAAAACTTTAAGCTTTACAAACTGCTTCATGATTCAAGTGACAGTAAAATAAAGGGATTCAGCCATTACAAATTGCCTTTAGTAATTTAGCCATGTAGTTTTATCATTTGAATCTTTAAAGCTGCACTGTAATCGAGTGATAAAATATAAAATAATGGAGCTTGATGATTCCAAAGAGATTCTAAACTAACTTTAAATCACAAATCTTATACTTGACTTTTATATTAGGCAAACAACTTTAAAAAACTCTTTCCATAGAGCTTTACTTGATGTTTGAGGCATATCTTGGTTTAAAAATTAATCAGTTAAATTTGAGACTTTTCAGAATACACAGCAATATGAATTTTGGTTGGTATCACTGAAAAATTTATACTACAATATAATGTCAATAGATCACACTACACAGAAGTACAGGTGGAGCGATATGGTTATTCTTTTGAAGCCAGTGAGACTGCCTGAATGTAACAACTTTGAATCCAGCTGTAGGACTTGAAATCTCAACCTCAAAAAAAATTTTGTGTTCAAGTTTTTTACCTGGATTATTTGAAATCTGAAGCTCCATATAACTTTAATTCCTGTGTAACATTTGCCATCCTATTCCCAAAGTCTCCGCCAATGATGCTGTAATGGACATTATATTCACTCATAATGAAAAAACAACTAGGGTATATTTATATAGTTTTATAAAAGCAGTGCTGACTACTCTATGATTATTCTCATTTACTCTGGGTAAAGTCTGCCAACTCAGTAACAGACTTGGTTATTGTGAAAGACTTTCAAAAATATCACTGTTTATGATGGACTTTAAACGTTAAGAAAAAGTTATTTGTTGAATGGCACACACTGGGAATTTTATTTTACAGGGTTTCTTTGCTAAGTATAATTTCAGCAATTATGAAACTGTTTACTCTTCTTGCAGTTTATAAAACTCAAGATATGCACTGCCCAAATGAATATAGAATGTCGTTGATGGATCTTGAGGATTTGCATTACAGTGCATTGCAGATTTTAAAATATATCAGTGTATTTTTTATGCAAGCTACTGCAATAGTTTAAATTGTATTCATTAATTTCATTCATTAAGGACCTGAAGTGCGGCAATAATCATTAGATAAATGACCTAGCATATTTCGTTAAATATATACATTTATAAGGGCTGAATCAAAAAGGGTTGTTTTTATTTTTTAAAAACTGTGCATGCTCCCTTTTTTCTTTGGCCCCTTTAAAGTATAACATTCCAGTACTTTTATGATCCATACTTCAAAACCTGCAGAACATGCAGTTATTGCTAAAGACTTCATTAAAATATCCAGAAAAATCATTAGCAGAGTTAAAAAACGTATTTTGGGGTTGCCAGTCCCACCTGACCATGCTGTGATGTGAGTCTCATGACTCAGCAGAGAGCAGCTGTGCATGTTTCCACCATCTTGCAATGGATAGGGAAGGAACATAGCTGTATAGCATGCAGGCCAATCAAAATCCATTAAAAAGTGATTATATATATATATACATATATATGTATAACTTGCTTAGGTAACCTGTGTGAAAGTGGTGACACGTTGCTCTACCTGGTTAAAAAGCACCAGAGCTGCATTCTTGATTACTCCAGCTTGGTTTTACCCCTGTGAGAAGTAAGAATGGTAGGTAGTGAAGTTCAAGACACAGGATCTCTAGTTTTCTGCTTTTTGGAATTTCTAATTCAAGTATGGCTTTAACACAATTAAAACATAGTTATTAAATAGTTTATGGTCAGCTTGCAAAAAGGGAAATACATACCACCTGGAATGCTTAACAAACCTTTCTACAGAGCTTGTAAGTTTATTTTAGAGAGATAAGAAATGTAGAAACTAGACGAAGTAATCTGCACTCTGAGATTATGATTCATAAATAAAAATGCAATGATTAAAGTAATGATTCGCAGATTTGGAAATTGTACTAGTTTTTATTAAGTGCTTCTAATGCATCTTAATGAAAATTTAAAGGTTTTTTATTTTTTAGTTTAACATTCTCATTTTTCATTTAACTGGCTATGTGATTATGTCTTTTATTTGAAAAAAAAGTACATACAGTAAGCAATATACTTTGAAGTTATATGTCTTCCCATTTTTCCTTCATACTTCTTATAATATTGGTGAAACTTACAGATGAAAGTAAAAAACTTGTCCCTGTCTTACAAAATGTCTAACGTAAGAAGTTGTCATCACTGATTTGGTCAGTTGTAGAAAGGGGGAATTTAGGTGGTTGGATATTTTAAAAGAAATGTGATTAAAAAAAATCTTCCAAAAAACATCAAAGATCAAATAACTATTGAGTAACTTTTGGCTAAGAAACTCACTGAAGCCCCACAGCAATGCTTAATTTCTGGCACACAGTAACTTTGTTTCTGTCTTTTCATTTTACCTAGTCACAAAGGTACTAGTGATGCTGTTTCTTGGGTTGGAAAGGTTAGTAGATTAGATGTTGAAGAATATTTTGGAATTCCACATGACAGATGCCTGCCGATATTCCTTAAAAGTCTGCAGATATTTCTTTAGTTGTGAAACCAGCTTTACATAGCTGAAGAGCATCTTTAAAATTACTTTTCTATGTTGAAATCCAAAACTTTGTTCAGAAAGTTGTGATTCAGAGGTAACATGCAGTTATTAAATAGTACAAAAACATGATAGTTAGCAGTCTAATATCTGGTAATATTAACAGATTCAATTTACATCAATGATTAGCGGGTATATTTGGTAATAGAAACATCACCCACAAGTTAAATTTAAAAAACACCAAATTATCCCCTTTAGTTACTTCTCATTTTCTTATTACTTTTAAAATTAGTTGTCTTGAATATCTTATTTTCAGAACAGAAATTTGTTATTTTATCTCATTGGCTATTGCACCTCTGTTTTCTTCTAGTAGGTACTGGCAAAATCCTTCTTTAATCAAATCTTTCAATTACTTTCAGGCAACGGTTATCCTAAAATAAGTGGTAACTTTTAATGTCTTAACAATAAATCCTCTTTCTCATCCAACTCTCAAGTTTTGCATATTTATTTTTCCATTATCCACTTGTACTTGATGTTACAGTTTTTCATGATAACTTACTCTAGTTTTAGACTGTTTTAGGTTCTATGTAAAGTATGCAAATGCAAACAGTAAGCTACAAAACAAATACTCTAGCATAGTATACATAAAAAGAAAGACATTTTTCATTAACTTAAATGATGCTAAGTGTGATGTCTACTTAAGACTACAGGTTAATTTCTAATGTGTCTGGTGTTGAGACAATAAAAAAACCTGAGCTTTCACCATGTTAGATAGCTACTTGGGTAACTTCAAGTATATGTCGTCAGTTCATTACAAAAAGCCTTTTCTGAATCTGACGACATAAGAGATAAAAAATGTATAGGTTAAGATGTGTCTTGGGAGAAATCAAATGTAATTTGAAAGACAAAGTAGATTTGGAGAGACAAAGCACAGCTTTAGGTACAATATGAAAAAGATCAAAAATGTTGAAGACACTTCTTGGTTAGACCACTCCACTGCTTATCCTGAGCCCTTCAACGTGACGCTTGTGACACAGTTCTGAGTTCTTGAACAAATTATATCTCAAGTAAATGTTGATTACACAGTTAAGTACAGTGAAGATAAGTCTGCATTATCTGAAGCCTGTGGAAAAAGCTTTTCTCCAAATAATGAATAAACTGCTATCTTATTTGGGAATTAGCTATAGTAGAACTGTGTGGATTTGACTTCTGGCCAGGCTATCCTGATGAATATGACCTTGTAGTCAAATTCTCCTGAGTAGACATGCTTTTTTTTTTTTAACCTAGCATTACATCCAAAAAGACTTCCCTAGATTTGTAGTGATATCTATTAGAAAGATCTTGTTTATGTCTGGAAGTTACAACCAGGTTCCAGAATACCTTCTGGAAAATTAGGTAAGTTATTTATTAAGTGGCAAATAAATTAGCAGGTATTTTTACAAACAGGGAAGAAAAAATAAAAATAAAAATAAATATAAAGGAATCAATCAACTTTCCAAAAGTGACAGTGGCTAGAGTTATTTCATAACATATTAAATAATAAAAGAAGAAAAAAAATAGCATTTATTTCTCACAGTCCCACAGTCATATTTTCTGAGGCATTTTTATCATAGGCATCTTCCCACCCCCTGCCTCTATCATGACCTGTTATTCATGACACATATAAAGTAATCATTCTGCTCTTAACATCAGCAGCAGTCAAGAAGATACAAAGATAAAAGTTTATTTTAGAGCTCTTGCACAGGTCAAGCTTCCCAGAATTCTGTTGCAAAAAATATAAATAAATGAATAAACCAATCATTAAAGGGGATATCTTGTGAGGGAATTTTATGTGTTAAGTACTGTCGCAGCTAAGGCAGGGGATTTCTGCCACATCTCTTACCCCTCCTTTTGCAGACCAGCCCTCCTCCAGCCAGGAATGTTGTCTCAGTTATATCCCTTGAGAAGCGAGATAAAGCAAATGATGGTGTGCTTTTCTAAAGAGGTAACTTAGACACTGAAGCAATATAGTCTTAATTTCCCTTAAAAGGAAATCAGAAGGCAGCAGGAGGCAGTTCTGTTGACTTGGTGGAATAAGATTAGGAATTCTGCTAAATTCCTGTCACACACCAGAAGAACTGTACATGTATTACCAAAGCAGGTGCATTTTTATGAACACAGTAAAATAGAAGTACTTAATCTTTTCTCTAAAAATCATCAAGAAAGAGTGGGATAAAGAATACACAACAGAACTGAAAATCACTACAAAATTCACATTTTTCAAAGCACTATTTATTAGCTACCATTCATTAGCTACATACCAGATATACTCTTTCACTGTACAAATATACATGACATGCTAGACAGCTCTCTGTGAGCTGAACTTGAGGGAAGCACTATTGATCTAGCTTTGCAATGGTAGTGACCATGAAACTCTATGGAAATCTTAAGGCTCTACAGATGCCCTAAACTTATTTTATCCCTGTTGAAAATTTCTTGACAATTTCTTAACATACATATACTCCATCATTTACTGGTTGATTTTCCTCAGACACTTGTAATTTTCACTTTCGTGCTGCTTTTACAAGCATTTGGATTTGGTTTCTTTTCCTGGAGACATCATGGTATTTTTGAAGTTCATTAAAAAAGGCAAAATCACTTTTGATTTAGCATAGTACTGGAAGTTCAGAATGACCTTAGAAGAAGAAAAACGGGTGATGCCTGAGATAAGTAGAGATGGGAATGAACAGAGCAACTGACTTGTGAAAATACCTTAAAATCACTATCTTCTTTTTCTTACGGTGTACTTACACCCTTTGTTTTGAAGGAGTTTTAGTTGCATTTAGTTTTCTCCTCATCTATTCCACATGGTGGTGCACTGTTAAACTGACCGATTCAATCTATCTTAAAGAAGAAACAATGAAATAATACCTATGGGACAATGTTGTTTGATTTATATTGCTCAAGTGACATGCCCTGTAAATACATTGTAGCAGAGATGGTAATGAAGACTGTTAGGGAATCTGGAGACAGATAAGGATGGCAACCTCTGAACTCTGCTGCTGAGGCTAACTTGTCCTGTAACCACAGCTTTTCAAAACCTTCTGAACTTTCAAATGCATAATAAAAACTTTTGAAAAAATTACATATTCTGAAAAATTTTAGGCATATATTTTCTTAAGGCAGAGTTATTATGAAGGCATTCATTACTGTATTTCTCAAAATTAACCACAAGGAAAGCAGAACATTTAGACTGAGGATTCGTTTAAAGAAATAGCATCAGAATATAACAAAAGAGTTAGAAGACACTGCTAAAAGGTCATTAGAAAAGACAACCTTCACTACATCAGCTTATTTGAAAAACACTTAGCTCTCAGAGTCTCTCTGAAAGCTTACTTTATGATGCTAGTTGGGCTCATAATTTGTGTAATTCTTAGTTCTCCTATATTCTGAAATTTTCATGACAGTTTATATGCTACACCATAGAAGCAGTTGATATTGAAAATATTTGTCTCATAACTGAGCAACTTGATGGAATATCTGTCTTTTAATCTTACAGTTATTATGCAGAGTAACCTTTATTGTTGCAAATGAACACACACTTTTTATATTACTCTATTTTTTGAAGAAAAACAGCATACTGTAACTGGATCATGGCTATCCACTAAAGACGTGATATAGTTTGGTACTGCTGTGGAATACAGCATTTTTGAAAATAGAGCAGATTTACCGCTATGATACAGACATGAATGCAGGATTTCTTTATAGAAGAGCTTGCTTTATGGTAAACAGACCCTTTTATATTAATAACCTTCCTGATGAAATCCCAGTAACTGATATAATTGAAAGCATATCTATCCAATGTTCCTGACCCCTTAAATCTCACAGTTCCTTTATTTCTAAAAGCATTGAAATATATATATATATACACATATATATTTTTTGTTAATGTATTTAGTAATTTATCATTGGTCATCACTCCAGTGTATTAACTGTTCCATTAATACTTTGATAACCAGACCATGTTTACAGGTACATGAGCTACCTAGCTTCTGTATTTTAGAACAAATTTGTCTCTGCACAGTAAGAATAGCATAATACCTTCATGTAAAATGCTTTTATGTGTATATATACTACAATATTAGTGTGCTCTCTGGGACAACTTTGAGATATTGCTTTACTGTGACACTGACCTATGTCTGAATTGATGCACTTCAGAAAGACATATTCTCTGAACCTCAAATCAATACTCACAAAAAAAATTAGATAATTCAAAATGCATAATTTATTTATCATGCCTCAGGGTTCTTTCTTAAAACTACCCTAACTACAGAAAAAAAATGCATTTTCTTTAAAATTTATATTTGATTAGATATGCAAAACAATATACTTGTACATTAGCCTTCTATAATAATCTTATTCCACAAATCCTGATCACAATTAGGTACACAAAGGATGTTTTATGAAATGTGTGCTAGTCCTAGAACTGCATTAAAACATTGTAAAATAAATAACCATATGATACATCTTCCAAATGCTAATAAACAGAGCATTAGGAATGTAAAGTCTAAGGATTCTTAGTGTACTGTTACATAGCACATTCTTTTAGTTTGAATTGTATTTATTTAAAATAACAAAAAATATATTTACAAGGGATGAAACAGTATTTTGAAGAACACTAGATATGAAATAGACAAATATGTAAATGCAGGACTACAATGTAATGGTTAAGACAGAAAAGTTCCTACCTGTTTGCTTTCTTCCATATCAGATTCACTGCTAAACTCCTCCGTATTTAAATTTTCAAAGTCAGATTCTCCAACAGCAATTGGCACTGTCACGGTGAGGCCCGGGTTGTTTATGAAGGACATGTAATCACTTTCATCAACAACGTATTTTTCCACGCTGCTGCCTGTTCCTACACCACTGGTAGTTCCATTCCCATCTTTTAGATAATTCATATCTTTGCTTATTTCAACAGCAGTATGATTGGAAATGCAGCTGTCTTTCTTGTTGTTTAGTTCTTCAAGTGCTTTGATTTCTTCTAAAGCTTTCTGTTTTCTAATGAAGGCTTTTTGTATGAATTCCTGTATCTTTTTTTTAATATAATCTATTCCCTTCTGAATTCTTGCCACTGCGATCTGGAGATTGTTCATTTCATTATCATCATCTGTAGCAGCAAGGTTGTCCGAACTAAAGGAGCTTAGTAGCAAGGCCAGAAACAGGTTCAGAACCTAATAGATGAGAAAATACAGCTATATAATAAATACATGCATATAAGCTAATATTTTTACAGAATAGTGTAAAAAAGCACAGATTGTTTTGAAGAACATTCACACTTGCTAATTTGAGATAAACAAATAGTACTCCCCATTACAAAACCTCTCCTTACTGGACTTGGTCAATATTCAGAAGATGAAAACACAAAAGGTAACATCTAAACATTTTTTACTTCCTGAATTATTTATTTATTTTTCTTGATGTAGCATGGTTGTTGGAACTGTAAAATGAAGAAAAAAAAAAACAAAAACCCTCAAAATTGAAGCTATACACATTCATCAGAGGTTTGAAACACTTCTTTCTAAATCTCTTAGAAAGAATCAATTGGAATCAACTGGAAGTTAAGTAGAATATAAAAAATATCACCCTATAAAATTAGATAGATTCCTATGGTGCATTTATTTTATAAACTTACATCACTTAATGCTATAATAACTGACTTATATTTCCTAACTACTGTTTGAAGGATTATAACATGAAACTGTAATATTCTGTTAATTCTAGACTTGTCTCTTAAACTGTATAAAGCTTGTCATAAAAAGAGTAGAAAGAATATTTTAAGATGAAATGTTCACTTTAATCTCAGTTACTAATAATTACATTATTTATAATTGGATTTTCTCCATTTCCACTTCGCAAAGAAGAAAAAATTATTTTATCTTACAAAGGAATTCAAAGTAGAATGAACTTTCCTCATCATCGTATAATAATCTTAGCACTAATACTGCCTGAGAACTGTGTTCTGTTCGAAATTCAAGCATCATTATTGTTTTAATGTCAGCACCAATAAATTGCAGTGGTTTCCCTAAAGCTCACAAACAACAAATCATTTTATACCTTCAGTTTTATATATGACAACTTTGTATACAATCATGTTATTAAAGGAATGGATTGGTAAATGGCTGAAAAGACTTCAACGTGGTCTTTCCTATATTTGGATTAAGTGGAGGCCACAAGGCACCAAAGGCTGTCATGGCAAAATGGCACCCTATGTCAACTTCCTCCCACTGTATTTTAAAAAAATGCTATTTCTAAACTTTGTTTTCTGTCATATTGATATAATTTCAAGATTAAAAAAAAAACAACTCTCTGATCTTCCAATAAAACCTCAAGTCCTATCTGTAATAAATTTCTCCTTATTTAAATGTTAGACCTCTCACTTTTACTCTATTTGAAATTTAATTCTTCAGGCCTTCACAATTCCAGGAAAAACAAAAACAACAGCAACAAAAGTGAATAAGTACATATTTGAAAGAAAGATGTGACAATATGAATCAGAAACAATATTTTTATCCAGAAGTTCATGCTGAAAAAATAAGTAGCAAGTTATCGATCACAAATAATTTTCTCATACTTTCACAGTTCTGCAAATCTAATGTCAAGATTGTGAAGTTGTCTGAACAACTAGGACACAAATATTGGGAATTCACAAAATGTCACAAAAATAAAACATTTAAAATCAGCTGTTAATGGAAGAGAATTCTGACAGATAATGAAATATAATTTCCAAGCACTTCAGAATTAACTTTGAATATTAAATTTTGAAGTGTAAACATGAATTTTGCATACCAATTATAATCCTGATTTCTAATACACTTTCACAATGATTTATAAGTGAACCTTTCATCACTAATTGACAGCTTGAGTTAAAATTTTTCTATAAAAATTTATTCAATAATTTTGAATTAGAAGCATTTTTAAGATGGAAGAGCAATCACCCTGCAAATAATAGGGGATTATTTCTACACCAAAGAGGGGCAAAAAGTTAATTACTTAAATTCAAGATATGCTACCATAACAACTACATTATATTTTATTTTAATTAAGTCAGAAGTATTAGTATCAAAATTATCTGCAATGAGTGCAAGAAAGTCCAGTGTGTTCTTTTTAATCTTCAGACAAGACTCTGCTCATAAGCTGGTGCAGCATAATCTTTATTATTTCAAGATGAGTTTAGATAACATTTGGATTTAAATGACATCTATGAATTAGCTCAATCATTCCCATGGTAGGGTGTTAAGTGGGTAACTTTAGTGCATTCCTAAAGCCATAATAAGAGTACGTCATTGAATGGAAATTAGAGTGAAAAAGCAGGTAAGAGAATGATATTTTTTTAGCCAAAATCTAGCTTAAGTAGATATTCTTTTTTTCTTCAAAATAGAAGTATGACAAATATTCTTAGTTGTACATAATTTACATTTTTGCATCAGAGTTTATAAGTGTTCACATACCACTAGGTTTCCAATCACCATGACCAGCATGAAAACAATAAGGCACATGGTTTGGCCTGCAACCTCCATGCAGTCCCACATTGTTTCGATCCATTCTCCACACAGGACTCGGAACACAATCAAGAAAGAGTGGAAGAAGTCATGCATGTGCCAGCGTGGAAGCACACAATCACTGGAGATCTTGCAGACACATTCCTTGTAGCTTTTTCCAAATAGCTGCATCCCAACCACAGCAAAAATGAACACAATGATGGCCAGCACCAGGGTCAAATTCCCCAAAGCCCCCACTGAGTTGCCAATAATCTTAATCAGCATATTTAGAGTTGGCCAAGATTTTGCCAGTTTAAAAACTCGAAGCTGAAAAACAAAAATGCAGAGGAACCAATAGTTATACCACAGTTCTAGAGGTACCTTGCGCCATTATTCATGAAAAGTTATGAGTTTCAAATACCATCTGTAATGATGTCAGTTATGTGTAATTTCTGGCTGATGTCTATTTGTCTTTTGTAAATTTAGAACCTATGAAGACAGTTCACTATTTAAATTTCAGAACTTAGTAAGAAAGGAAAGGTAAGATCAAGATGTGTGATCAAAACATACTTCAGAAGAAGAAAAAAAAACATTTTAAATTCATAATATTTTAACTTTTTTAAGAGACTACATTTTAGGAAATTCTAATAGTTGTGTAATTTTTGAGAAGGAAATAACATAGGAAGTGCAAAACCTTCCATTATTTTCCCACATTGTAGCATATTTATGGGATCTTCAAAAAGAATTTTAAGAATGAAATGCTGTAGACTGTCTATTCCTTTTAGGGTATCTGAATTTCTTTGAAAATACTTGCATTACTACTTAGCATTGAGAAATTTTCCCTGAGTATTCAATAAGATCTATAAATCAACTGAGATTCACTTGTCTGAGAGATCGCACGGGAAAGTCTGCTGCTTCCCCTGCTGTTCCTGACATTTTAAAGCAAACAACTAAGACTGTTTACACATACAGTAGTTTTAATTCCTGAGATTTTTCCAAAGATCTTGTTTTTTTTGAAGAATATCTGCTTAGTTGTGTCTATATGTGCTGCACTGAAATATAGATTAGATTCTTCATTTTTTATACCATTTTACATATCCGAAGTCAACTGTAAACAATTAAATATCAATAGTAATAGCTCTATTGCTTATAAAAACATGTTATAAATAAATAAGGCTAAAATTTTTGCAACAAAATCTCTTTTGAGTGGCAGCTTATTCTAACACTTCTGTCCAGATGTGTTCTAGTCACATACAATCAAAGAGAAGCTAGGTCCAAGGTGTTTAGCAGAACTGAGTTTATGTAAACTATTTTTTTCTTCACAACAAGTAATATTATTTTAATGGGAAAAGTGAGAATGGAGTTTGGTATTTCCCTGGATTGTACTGTCCAGAGTTTCATCTTAGAAAAGAACATATTTTGTGTTTATACTAGATTTGGTATTTTTGAACATCCACTCACAGATAATTACTTTCTCAGTTCCTAAAGACAGGCAGAATTTGGTACTCTTCCCAGTACTCTCACAACTCCTTTTTTGCTGGCTTCATCCCACATTACTCTCAGCACCACATTGGGTTTCATAAGCTTACTTAAAGGGCAGTTTTAAAGTGACAATTTCATGTTGATATTGAGATGTCCTTTCAGGACATTATGCTCACTAACTTAGAATAGTCTGTTAATAATGGTGCATGAAGCTGAGTACCGTGGTAGCTGGCGCTAATAAACTACATAACTGCTCTATATATTCAGAAATAACATAGTTTCAGGTAACGTAAGAAATACTAACAAGACAGACTTTACATCACGATACTCGTGCCTCTATTAAACCTACCTCTACATTAGTTTGTGTAGAATACTACTTGCTGTAAATATATTTAGTACAAAGTCAACAATATTTCAATTTAAGTACTCTTATCCTAAAGATGTTTTATTCTCAGTGCCCATTAAAATAAATGTTGTGAAGAGAGGATATACTTGGAGATTTTATCGGGAACACAAAATAATGTTCATAGTATAAAGACAAAAAATGTTATGATTCTTTATTCTACTGACAATATATATATTTTTACAGATATTCAACTTTGATGAATCTTAATGAAATAAGTATAATGAAAGTTTTCAAAACTCTCAAAAGATACCATTTAGTCTTATGATGGCAATGGATATCAGTATAATAGGATATCCACAGGGCAATTTGATATGAAAAGACAACATTTGACTAACACCTGAAACTTGTACATATCAAATTGAAACTTGGGGATATATGAAAAAATACGTGAGACATTTAAGTGTTTAATGTGTCCTTACAGTACTGGTAACTATTACATTAATCAGCACATTTCTGAAGAGATTAAATTACATATATATAATTATTAAGGTATTTACCAATCTGAATGACCGAAGAACTGATAATCCTTCAACATTTGCGAGACCAAGCTCCATTAAACTAAGGCTAACAATAATACCATCAAAAATATTCCAGCCTTCTTGGAAATAATAATAAGGGTCCATAGCAATTATCTTTAGTACCATTTCTGCTGTGAATATCCCAGTGAATACCTAAAACAAAATCAATTAGTTGAGTTGTTATGAGACACATATATATCTGAGCAAATTTTTCTAATCCAGCTTGATTTCTGGTCCCTGTTATTTGTACCTGTTACTACATAAAGCAGATGACTGTTATCTCCAAATAGTAATAAGTCTAAGTATCTCTGCAAACATAAAAGTGGTAATTAAAAGCAATTAAAAGACAGATACAGGAGGGCAGACAATTGATAAACTTATCAAAAAGAATCTATTTATGAGTCAGCAGCTCAGCTCCAGTTCATCTACTAAAAGGTTTCACCATCCAGCACCTAATCTGATATGATCTGCTTCTAAAGAATTCTCCCAGTAAAATAAAATAAAATAAAATAAATAAAAATAAAAATAAAAATAAAAATAAAAATAAAATAAAATAAAATAAAATAAAATAAAATAAAATAAAATAAAATAAAATAAAATAAAATAAAATAAAATAAAATAAAATAAAATAAAATAAAATAAAATAAAATAAAATAAAATAAAATAAAATAAAATAAAATAAAATAAAATAAAATAAAATAAAATAAAATAAAATAAAATAAAATAAAATAAAATAAAATAAAATAAAATAAAATAAAATAAAATAAAATAAAATAAAATAAAATAAATGAATGACAGCAATTTCCATCCTTCCTCACAGTCTAAACAGAATTGTTATGAGAGACTTTCTGGGGTCAGGCTTCCTAAGGTCTCTCTTTTAGCTCAAAGTGCATGGGTGGAAGCTGAAATTTCTTGCATTAGACTTTTTGTAAGGATACAGAGTATTCAGGAATAGCTATTATTATCTGTGATAGCTATTTCCTTGCATGAAAAGGTCTACATGGTGAAAATGTTACTTGAAATATCTGAAGGTGTCAGCTGTGAAATGATCAGTACATCTTGTTTTTTGAAAGTACAGAGTTCATCCCAGCATGACATTTTTGTCATGAGTAGTGATCACTAGTAAATACAGCATAATAAAGAAATTTTAGAGCATAATGTAAAAACCACTAAAAATATATGAATATTGTTCACAACACTCAAAGGCTATTCCTTTAGAATCAGAAGTCTACTGATATAAACTGATGTGCTTTGCAATTGCATTGCTTTAGTTCTTTATCCAGATTGTTCTTAGTTCTTTCACCAAGTTGTAAGGAAGCAAAACTTAATTTTACATACATTGTGTGTATGTAAACATAGCAATTGTAAACAGCTTTTAATTTAGGAATATTAGGAGATAGATATATTGGTGTGGAACATTAGAATATGCTAGAGCCTAAGGCTTTGTCCAGGAGAAAGAAAACTTCTTGTCAGTAAGTTTATATTGAGTTCTGTTTTCTTTTTTAAAGTCATAGACATATATTACCAATACGTCTATGGAAAATGTTTAAACTTTAAAAAGTACTCTGGCTGAGAAATGTATTACTGCTCCATTCAAATATTAGCAGACTATTCAAAACTGATGTTCTTGTGTTATTAACTCAAAAGACTCAGTAGGTTTGGTTTTTCAGGACTGCATGCTGTGGGAGTCAATCCATCTCCTGTGTAAACTATCTGCAGTTACTTGGGGTGGGTACAACTAAAAATGTATGAGTCCTCCCCTGAAACAAGCATGTGCAAAGTTCATTCCTCTGTTTCATGAGTATCAGAAGCAAATACATATGTGTGATGCCACATTTAGGTATCTGCTCACAAAAAGAATTGAATATAACTGTAAATCTCCAGATCAGAAGAAAATCAGGAATGCTATCACTAATAGATTTAAAAATACTGTGTGCTTTTTATTAGAGAATCAATAATAATCTTGTTTATAAAGCTTTTTTCAGTTACATAAATTGGCAAGGATATCCTGCTAACAAGAAATATGCCTTTCTTGGAAACTTACTTTAACTGAAAAGAAGTGAAATTCTGATATATCAGTGTTTCATCAACTTCTCACAGAACAAAAATATTTTCTGTGAGGGAATATCAGCATCATAGTAAAAATTAGATAATCTACCTTAACCTTTTAAAGATAAAACCCCAAGGTAAATATCAAGAAATCAAATCTGCTGAGTGAAGGCTACATTTCCAAACATATCCAGTTATTTCATTTCAGTAGTTACCAAAAAGACTCATGAAAGTTTACAGCTTCAGAAAACTCAGTTTGTTTAGGAGAATCATAAATACAATTTATAAACTGCTTATTAAAAGAAAAAAAATAGAATAAATTTAAGCCAGCACAGTGCATTTACACATTTCTTCTTTTAGAAAAAACAGTACTTTTAGATCAAACTGCATGAGAAACCACTTACCAGGTTTCCCACAGAAAGGACACTGCTAAATTGTTCGGTCATTGGGTAATGTTCCATGGCCATAAACAAGGTGTTTAAAACAATGCAAATAGTTATAGCAAGATCAACAAATGGATCCATCACTACTAAATTGACAACGTGTTTTACTTTTAACCATGGACTCCAGCAATCCCAGATCAAGAAAGTATTTGCAAATCTGTACCAGCATGGGGGACATTTCTGTCTGGATTCTTCAAGCTCTGAAAAATGATAATAGTAGTAATAATAATAATAATAAATAGTTCAATAATAATATCTGTAAACTCTTGCTTAAAAACCATTTAAATGAACATCTCACATCAGCTATCCAATCTTCCCTAAAACCCACGAACCATGACAATTATCTCTAAAGAGTGAATCCCCTCAGACATCTCTTAAGAGACACATTTGTTTCTTTCAAATGACAGTACAGGGAATCAAAAGATCTTGTTTCATTTTCTTCATTTTGGTTGGTAAAAGTTAACATGATGCCCCATCAGTGACCACATGTATAAGATTCATAAAATAGAAAATTTTTAAGTATGTGAAAAATATGTATTTTGATTTGAGCTACAAAAATTGTGTTTACCACTTCACTGAGCCACTAGTGCAGCATTATATATATCACTCTTTCGGTGCATGTACTTATAATGTTTGCTTATTTCTAACATAAATAATGCTCATTTTTCTATTTAAAAAATGAACAGTTAGCCTTGCTTGAAAATGTCATATATATTTGCAATATGCCTATGAACTGAGAAATAGAACAGTATTAGAACTAGCAGAACAACTCCGTTCTCTATCGGAAACAACATTTTCTTCCATTTCACTGTTGGTACCATCAAAGTTACAAAACAGTAACTCCTACTTAATTTAACAGTAACAGTGATGAATGAATAATGTTTGATGAAAGCCTTGAATAGAAGATATTTGCTTATGTGTGGAGTACTTAGACAACAAGATATGTAAGAAAATGCCACAAAATACTTACAATGAAATTTCATCACAGTAGAAGGAATTGTTCATCTGTGAGACAAAATGCTTAAGAATTCATTTAAATACTTATATTTAAATTCAGACTTAGATTAACCTTTGGAATGCTGTAAATTTTTGTAAAATTATTTTGTCTTTTTAGAACATGAATAGCAGGACATCTGCAGCTTCCCCTATAGGAAGTTAAATTGGATCAATCCTTTCAGCTTATAAAAATAATTTAATGGCATGTATATATAAATTACGAGTGTACTCAGTTTCCATTAAATAAGCAAAAACATGTGTAGTTAGCAGAAATTTAATAAACAGTTTATCTGAACATATCAAATACCTTCCATTGTGTTTGTAAGTATACTAGCTATACTCATTGCTCTTTGTCTTGCAGCAGAATCTTCCAGCATTTCCATGGAAATTTGATAAGAACTCAGCCTTCTTTTTCTTATTTCTGTTTCAGTAGTGGTGCCCTGTAAATGAAACACTGAGGAATTAAACCATTCTCTTCAACAGCCACTTAATAAAATTTACTGCATAAATTCATAGTGACAATCAAAATCAGACTTGTGCAGCATATTAGATCTTTCTATCACACTGAATATTTCTCTTCCTGTAGGAACCTTTTTTGGTTTTGAGCAAGTCAGTGGAAATGCTACAAATAGCCAACAGTAGGAACAAGCAATGGGAACAAAGGTGGCATTAATTTAAGTGGCAGGGCAAACAAAACTTGCTAAGTGTCTTTTCAATCATGATTATTATTGTTTCAAGAAAAAAATCATCTAAGTTGAAACCCATCACCTTAATTTTCAGCAACTGGTCATGTTAAATGATTATATGTGTATAATTCTAGGAATTAATTATCTCAGCAATACTATACTTCATTCCTAGCCGGACAAGAGTGATTGGAAAATTTTATATGAGAAAGAAATCATGTTAGCGTTTCATCTACCTAATTCTTGTCCACCACAATGCTCATACAGAATTCATTATATGTTCTCATTATGAGTATGCAAGTCTCTTTACTTTTTGCTCCCTGTTTTCCCTGGAAAAAAGTTATTTTTTTCAAAACAGTTAATACCCAGCTGTGATTTAAATGCCATGGACATGCCACTATTCAGTAGTATGCAGGTGTCATTACAGATGCTTTGCTTTTCTTCTGGAGTGTGGCCCAGGAATCTGACCATGAGTGGTACTGAAATGTTCTTAAATCTTTGTTCTTGTTTTACTACTCATTCTGTCATTCATGAAAACCACTCTTTATTTTATTTTATTTTGTTATTTTATCCATATCCAGAAAAAGAAGAATAAAGCTTTCAGAACTTTCACATGAATTCATGGTTATATTAGTGTGAAGATGAAAAACCATTTTTGAGTATTCATTAGTTCTATTTCCTCTGCAATGGGTCTTGACTTAAATGGCTAAATCTTTTTGTTCATATTTTTCTGAAATAGAACTATTTATATGTAATATCTAACAATTTTTTTTTATTTTTCGCATGAAGCTCTATATCAAGATAGTAAAGAAAAATAAAATGCATGATAGCAGTAATGAAATCTCAGTTACTCATTTATACTGAAAATAATCTGTCAGAGTATCACAGACACCGAAATTCCATATCAAACATTTTGTATTTAATAAGCTTGCTTTGTTGAAAGTTTGAAGAAACGTTAGCTTATGGAAATCTGAAATGCATGGTAATAGCAAAGGTACATATTAGTTGTAAACATTTTTCTCTTGAAAAATAGAACAAAAAATTTCTTCAAGATAAATTCAGTAAGAGGAATTTCTTTTAGATATCATTGGCATAGTAACTCCTTACCTGTATGTTTTGCAGGTTGTTTCCTATTCATATATCCTTAATTTAATATCAAATGTCTACCTTTCAGGCAAAACCGTGTACAAAATGAGAGATCTCATCTACATATATATATATACTTTTCTCTATGTGCAAATCTCTTTTCTCTATGTGCAAAGGCAAGAATATAATACTACAGTAAAGCTTAGACATAGGAGATTGAGGACTTTTTTCCTCGTTTTTCCAGTGAGAAAAAATTCTGTGCCTGAACAAAACTGCAGGAATTGCTTGTTTGCTTATAATTACCTCTGGTATAAGCTGCCCAGTAGGTGAAGTTAGAGTTGAAGGTCCTCCAACCAAGGAGACTACTCCATTACAATCTACAGCGCTGTGCATCTTCCCATTGACTGGAAGGGCTGGCACCATTCTGGATGTCATACTGGCCTGACTGATGTTACTGTTACGCCTTTCTCCATGTCGATTTGGAACAAAGAGAGAATCTCTTCTGCTTTCGTTGTCCTCAAGAGTGCTGTGCTCATCATCAGCAAAATCATTTTCAGATCCTATATCCCTTGTGCGACCTCTGAAACTGAAAATGCTTGTTTTGCTGTTGCGCCTCGGTGAGAACAGGGAACCACGAATGCTCAGCAAAGACTGCAAAAGATTTAAATGGAAAACAAAAAAGACAGCTATGTAACTGATGTTCCTAGATATAGAAGTTCTTGGCTTTTCGAAGTATAGTTACAGTGATGAAGAGGAAGAATTTTCAGTATTTCTTCAGCAGTCCCAGTGGCTATATGGGGAATGTGCTCATTAAGGGAAATGAAGTAGATGGGAAATGTTAGTTTAATGTAGCAGGACTGACGAAAAGTTGTGTAGGAGATATAAGGAAGGTTGGGCAAAAAATGCAGTTTCGGTTTGTGTGGATGCATGAATGTAGTGGAGAGTGTTCTGTCTAGGCTTTGCAGATTTATATTTTAATTTGTCTTCTACTTACAGCAGATCTGAAAGTCTTATAGTTTTCTTCCCTTCTTCATCCCTTGGACTTCTAGGGATTCCAACTTATCAGAACTTATCTGCCTTCTTGACAATAGTCTCAGTAGTGTTTGAACAATATAAGTAGTACTCTAAAACTAGAAGACAGAGGCTTGGAGAAGCTTTGGAGGGACAGTGTGAATATGCCTAGTAGCACTCTCTGAACATAGCACTCAGTTCTTGTAGCAGGCTGCACACCTACTTACCCTGTGTCCATCAGGCAACTCACAGCAAACATTCACCAGGGACAAAGCTACCCAAAGATATCTTCTTACAGATGAGAAAAATAAATCAGCGGTTGTTGGTAATTAATCTTTTAATTACAGTAGAAGCTTAATGGAATGCTCTTCTCCCATGTTACATATTTTATTAACAGCACTCATGAATAAATAAAATGAGTGCTAACTGTGGAAGAAAGACACCTTGCATTAACCTTTCTTCATCCTTGTCTTTGTGCAAATCTTCATATCATTTTTTATGGTAGAACTGGTTTCAGATGATTCTGAATTCGTTTGTAGGTGGAAAGTGGTTATATGAAAGTGCAGAGACTTTATCCCAGAATAATTATAATAAAATTAAATTATATAAAAATCAACATTAATGTTGAGAACCAAATATTCAGACTACATACATGTACCACCACATATAATGTATATGCATGCATATACATTATATGTGTGCTGAACTAGTAACACTGCCTTATAATGATTTGCAGGTGTTTACTATTATGATATGTAGTTTTCTGCTCTTATAGTTAATACAGAATCTTAATATGCTTTATTCTGGCTGTCAGCCTCAGGTTGAATTACTTAAAGAATATGAGCCAAATGGTTTTGCTAACCAATTTATGTAAATTAGGCTGGAAAAAAAATGACGTTTTGCTTATGCTCAAAGATTTTTTTTCATATAAATATCTATAGGAAATGTCAGTAAATCCTGACAAAATAGTAAAATAATTACTGTAGCTCTTGAAATTTTGTCATACTATTATTTGGCCAAACTACAGTCCCTCAAATAATCACATGCCTACTGGGATTCAGCTGACTAGCACTGCTACTCTTGCTTTATAGAGAAAGCTCCCATTGCTGCTATGTTTTATGTGTTGGCCAGTCTTCCCAGTATATGCTATCAAGCTCTGAGCACAGCTAAATGGATCAGGCCCTGCAGGGATTTAGGAGGAGTATGCCTGCTTTGAATATCCCTACTAGGTTTGGACAAAAGCTATAAGCCAAAATGACTGCAACTCTAACACATGTAGAGGCAGAAATATATTTGCCTTCATGCTGCTGGCAAGTAAGATCTGAAAGGAAAGCCTGGCTTTTCACGGAGGGTGCATCATTCATTCTCATACAGAATACTGTGTCAAAGGACAAAACCTCTATAGGAACTGGCTGGGCAGATTATCTCCCCTTACCATTCTACTGTGTTGTTTCATGCTTAGCCACCCTATTTCACTCAGGAGCTTACTGCATGGATAACAAGACAAACCAGCCCTTCTTTTTTCAGTTTACATGACAGCTCAGTCTTATTTTCTTTACATGTAGAGAATATTTGTCACAAAAGTTTTTTTGCACATACACAATTATTAAGACAATTTTTAATTCAATTAATTATCTTCATTTAGATTATTTATTTGATAGAAGTGTTTAAAATTTTTAAATGACCTTTAAAAACTTATTTCAGGTAGTCATTTATTTCCTTCCCACTCTATAATTCATGATGTTCCAAGATGAGCTATTTCCAGTCTATTTTGCTATTTCTTTGCTTTACTTCAGATCTGAAACATATGCAATTCTTTTTTTCACTTGATTTCCATGGATTTTTATTCATTCTGCAACATTAATTCACATACGATTTTAATAATATTGAAAGCTATTTCACATGCCTTGCCTTCCTAAACTTGTTCAATTTAGGTGAATCTTTCATACGTATTCATGACAGTTGATAGGATGAAGGCT
This sequence comes from Cyrtonyx montezumae, assembly GCF_038088225.1. Taxonomy (NCBI): domain Eukaryota; kingdom Metazoa; phylum Chordata; class Aves; order Galliformes; family Odontophoridae; genus Cyrtonyx; species Cyrtonyx montezumae. The sequence continues at coordinate 19,253,059 of NW_027072078.1, read as the reverse complement.
TTCTGACAGTTTCAGAGTATGAATAAATATATGCAACAATACCTTACTGCATGTAAATAAAGGTACATAAAATTTATATTCTCTATTCAAATTTTGTCTCCTCTTCCTATACGTGTTACCAGACTAGACTTTTCTTCTCTTGATAATTCTGCATCAGTTTGTGTGGGCAAAAATAAATATATTTAACATAAATGTAATATATTATTTAATCTTGATCCTTCACCAGAATTACACAAAATAGCATCAGGGAATTTAGGCTAAACAGTGGCTCGGCTATTGCTGAGTAGTTAAAAGCACAGGACTGGCAAACAGAAATTTCTTTCTTCTCATACTTTGTCAGTGACTCTTTCCTTCAGGGCAATCAAGTCACTCGCTTTCTTTTTCTGTAAGATTCTCCATCTTGCATAATGAACTTCCAATGGAAAAGAACAGTATGACTAAATTTTTGTAAAGACAAGCCTATATATTTTGTCTTTACTATGGAATACTAGAACTATCTTTATCTATTGTTTAAAGAAATAATAAAAAAAAAGGCAATAGAAACTAATGAAAGTGTGGAATTTTCTATTCAGGGCATTTTGATGATATGGTCTACTAAAAAACTTACATATCTGAAAGGTTTTGAAATGGATGCACAACAGATAACTGCAATTGATTAATACAAATATATGAATAGTACTCAGTGACTTTGATTTCTTTCTAATCTACCAAACACATATTCAGAAATAAGTTTTCAGAAATGTTTTAACTAACAGTTAAGACATAAACAATTACCATTAACAGTTATCCTTGGGACAGTATTCCTATGCCTTTGCTAATAGAATGGGTGAAACGTTAACACTGTTAAAACTATTAACATTGTTTATTTGTTTGCTCACCTTTTACATAATTTCCAGTATGTAGAGTTCAAAATCAAACCCAAATTAGAACAGATATACATGACACAATAAAGTGTGCTGTACCTGATGAGGAGATGTGAACCTTTTTTCATATGTCAGTTGACTTCCTTCTGCAGAGAAGCGGAAACTTTTTCTTCTGATACTATCTTCCGACTCGGACTTGGGGAACTTGTCAACATCTCCTTTGTCCTCTGCTTCAGACATTTCTTTCTGTCTTCTTTTCTTCCTTCTGTTTCTTCTTTCTTTAGCACTCTTTGAGCTCAACTTTGATGCTTCTGAAGAACTTTCCAAGAGTTCTCCTAATCCCCCTACCCCACTGAAATCCCTTGATGCAACCGATGCTGCTGCCACTGCCGCTGTTGCCTGTCAGGTTACAAAACACAGTATTCTTACTGAGCCAAAAATGAACAATTTTGTTTTTTTTGTTTGTTTGTTTGTTTTGTTTTGTTTTTATCAATTGTTGTTATTATCCCTCTGGTACTGTTTTACACAGTCAGAGTGAACTATTTAGATGTATACTTCATCATTCAGCAACATGGTCTACTTAAACACCAAAATCAGGAGTACAAGAGTATCATTATTCCTTAAGTACTTCACAAGACATTAGTCTAAAATGAAGGTAGTTAGGAAAGTGAGAGCACAAGGCATTTTCATGTATTTCAGACCATTTTCCAGATTGTCTCTTGCCTGACACTGTAGAATCACAGAATCACCAAGGTTGGAAAAGACCTCTAAAATCCTCCAGTCCAACCAGTATCACCAGTATTTCCCACTAAACAATGTCCCTCAGTGCAACATCTAAACATTTCTTGAACACCTTCAGGGACAGTGATTCCACCACCTCCCTAGGCAGCCCATTCCAGTGCCTGAACACTCTATCAGCAAAGACATATTTCCTAACATCCAACCTGAATCTCCCCTGGCGCAACTTCAGGCCATTCTTTCTAATCCTATTGCTAGTTACATGGAAGAAGAGGCTGACTCCCACTTCACCACAACCTCCCTTCTGGTAGTTGTAGAGAGCAATACGATCATGGTTATGTTCTAATTCTGCTGATCTCCTATAAGTCTTTACAGGGAAAGCTAATCCCTGACATCCACCATGTGAGTTAATATATCATAATCCAAGTAGCAGCCTGCAGGTAATTGAATCCAGCCAATTGAATCCAGCCTTTCCATGGCGTCATCATGGCAAGGACACCCTCTTGACTTCTGCCTTTACTAGGAGCAGACACCCTGCTTAAAGACTTCAATATGTCTTTGAGCAGCATATTCCTCTTCATGTTTCCTTTCCCACATTTCTACTGTAGCAGCACTCCAGGTCATGGTTATAAATACACACAGGTACACTTAATTCCTGTTGTTGCTGCTGCTAGAGAGCAGAAAAAGGTTAAGTTTCTTCTGTGATGAAAATGAGATGGAGCAAATAACAATCCCAAAACTCAGAACCCCTGTCATCAGCTGCAATGGTCAGGCTGTCCGACTTGGTTCATTAGGAAAACTGGTACATGCAGTCATTAAATAAAGCAGAAATGAGGGAATAACCAGTACTCTTCCTATAAAGAAATGTCTGGGGGACTAGCTGTGAAATCCTGCAGTGTAAAGTGTATTTGAAAAACTGATAGGCTCCAGTGAGCTTCCAAAAACTTATGGTGTAAGAAATGGCAAGAGACTAGCACTGTATAACACAGATGACTCGTAATTATCCCAGAAAACATATTATACTTGATGTCAAGTATTTCAGAAAGGATAGAATGTGTCTTTATAGCAGAAAAAAGCCCAGAATTAGTTCATTCATAGTATGAATTAATAAGCATCAATAAACAACCCACGCTATGCAAGTTGACTTGATACAGAACTTTTGTAATCAGAGTATAAGATATTAAGAGGATTATGAAGTATTTAACAATTAAAAAAAAAAGATACTCAAAATTATGCAATGCTGGTTTCAGAATTTTGTCCTTCTGATGCTGTAGCATAGATAAGGGACCAGATGCTGAGTCATCGTGTATCTAGTTAATAATGAGAGCGAATTTCAAAATAATGGTGTAAACTGAAGTACCATGTAACTTAGATTTGTGGATGAATAGATTCCATGTCAAAAGAGTGAAAAGATATATCACTGCTTCGTGAAACAATTCAGCAGCTCAGTGATTCACCTTGAAATTAGCACTTTCCACTAACATTTTCATACACAAAAGAGATCTTGACTGTAATATTGCTTGACTTATCATTAATTGAGTAGGTCATTCATCTGAAGAAGTAACAACAACCTGAAATTTATCCAGCCTTTCTCATAGCCTGTTTCTTTGAATTCTTCTCTTTTTTAAGTCTGGGTCATCATCTCTGTCTCCACAATGAATCACACAAACATCTAGATAGCTCTTGATGTAATTAACAGTGGCTTATTGTCTTTCAGAGATGAAAATATCACATTGTTTAAGAAATGTACTATACTGATATTTAACTTTTTTGTTAATTTGCATTTTGCAGGATTATTCTTTTTCCATAGAGATTTGGAAGTGATAGGGTTATACTAAAATTTTACAGATTTTACAGGCCACATACAAAACTTACTTCTTATGTAAAAGATTCAGTTTCTTTTTCTGTTAGCACTTTCTTTACAGAATCTTTCTAATCTAGTGAAAGTAGCTGCTTGAAAATACTACCAAAACTGCAGATCATAGAAAATCCTAATTGATAGCTTTTCATAAGCACTGTCCTTTTAAAAATGATTATCAGAGGAAAAGCAATGGAAAATCAGGCCAGAAATTAGGCAGGTATCTGACTTACAGAACTTAACTCCTGCCTTTTTTACTTTAAGATAAAAAAAACCAACTTCACACAAAAGTTTATGTCAGCATTTATTTTTCTCATTAATATGTGAAATAATTCTCTTTTCAAAGAAAATAAAGTTTTAAATATAATTCAGAAGTAATACATTTATTATAAATACTGCTGGTCTACTCTAGGGTTATTTAAACTTATGATTGGCTTCAGTGTGCTTGAATTAGAGATCTGCTTACATGGCTTGCTGGATAGGAATCTCAGAGAACACTGTCTACAGTCTATCTCTGTTTTATGAGTAATAAATAGAGAGGAACTATTAACTACAGCAGGCCTGGAAATTCTCACTCAAATCACACATCAGAAGTACTACATTTTTTTCCCACTGTCTATAAGATCTGTACCTTAAAAATGTAATGAACTCTGACCACATATTCAGGTTAGTAGGACACTTATATCAAGTATTTTACTTTTACATTCTTTTGGTGAACTTTTTTTTTCCTGTATCATTACTTGCCTTTATTTGTCATTTGGTTAATTCCTTATTTTTTTGTTGGCTATTTCAACTTTTAAAACTTACATAGCAAACAAGATTTTTGTTCTAGTTCATAAAATTTTACTATCCATTCCTCAGAGTAAGCCTGTTTAGGAAGTACAGTATCAGTCATTACCTGTGCTTCTTCTTGCTGCTTCTTTAGCTGTTCCAGCATCTGTTGAAATTCTGCCTCCTTCTGCTCTGCTTCTTCCATAGTTGCTTGGTTCTGCTCCTCATAGGCCATGGCGACCACAGCCAAGATCAAGTTGATCAGATAGAAAGAGCCCAGAAAAATTACCAGAACGAAAAATATCATGTATGTTTTCCCAGCAGCACGTAGTGTCTAGGGAGTAGAAAGTATATCTGCATATTAGTCCACCTCTTACCTGTATCGTACCACCTCCATGGTATTATTTCAACACCATAATGCTTTGTGTGGTCAACCAAACATCCCAGCAATGTACAAATTAACCTAGATTTTATGTCATAAAATTCGCTTACCAGTTGATACAGGTTTTCCCAGAAGTCCTGAGTCATTAGCCGAAAGAGTGATAAAAAAGCCCAACTGAAAGTGTCAAAACTTGTGTAACCATAGTTGGGATTTCTACCGGCTTTCACACATATGTATCCCTCTGGACACTGCCTATGTGAAAACCAAACAGGAGGTATTTATTCATAAATTTTATTTTCTTCAGTAGTATATATAGTGGATATATACATATATATATGTATATATACACACACACACACAGGTGAAAAATAATGCCTCCTACTTTATTATGTTAGCCCAAGAAATCAGAGGGTGACTTTGATAGTATGACAGCAGAAGTTGAAGCTTCCCACCAATATTCCATTTTATTTTTTGCTGTGTGATACATGGCAGCAGAGGGGTGATCTGACAAAATGAAGTCTGACATGGAAGTGTATATGAAGCAAAGGAGTGTAATTGAATTCCCCCATGTGGAAAAAATGGCACCACTTGACATTCATCAACACTTACTGAACATGTACACCCAACAGCATATGTGAGCACAGTGATGAGATGGTGGGTAGTGTGTTTCAGCAGTGGCTCCAGCAACAGTGGGTTGTCTCCACTGGTGCAGATTTTTAAGAGCATGGTATGCAGGCTCATGTTTGTTGCTGGCAAAAATGCACAACTAATGACAGCAACTGTGTTGAAAAACAAGAGTTCTTTAGCTGAGAATTTCCACTATCAAACAGTTTTATTGTACTCTTTGTATTTGTTGCTATTTCCATGGAAATAAATAGGAAGCATTACTTTCAGAGTGACCTACATATGAATAATGGTTTGGGACAATATTTGTTATTCTTGCACAGGAAATCCATGAACTTCAAAATTAGAAGTTAGTTAATTTATAAAGTATGTTCTGAGAAACAAACAACTATAAGAGTAAATGAAAGATATCCTTTTCAAACTTTCACTATTTGAACTGACCTGAATGTTTAAATTCTCCTCAATCATATTTTGAAAATAGAATCTCTATTCTAAATGATTAATTTCCTGGCAAAAATAATTGCTAAAATGCTGTTAAGAGTACAGACAGACGAAACAATATGATTAGCAAAATCCAATTGTACTGTTAGCAATTTCCTACACAGAAGCTGAAATTTTTTTCAGCTTAGTTAGAGCAGCGTTAGGTATCAGTTAGCACACCTAATAATTGGACATGTGTGTATGGCACATTTTGCCAGTGATTAAAAAGTTTCAGGCTTGGAGATAGCCATTGTACTTTCTTAATATTTTATGTATTCTCTTTCTCAGTTCTACCCTTAGTTTTTATCCCACTCCTTTCAATCAGTTTATCTCCAAGGGAGACATCGTAGGGTTTACATTTTATCAAGATCAATTTCTAATAAAGCAAGAACAGTGGCTGTTAATGAGCATTTTGACCTAAGTAAGAAATCTTGTTCACTTTCATGAGTTCTGTTTCACTGCTATTCGGGAGGTTGCAACTGCTATGAATAGGCTTTATGTTACTGATCTTTCTACAGAATGTAACAGATGATTTTTGAAAGGGTCTTACCCTGCATCAGAGCTATTACCACAAAGTAGGGCATCTCTTTGTCCTTCCAAAATGTAGAAATGAGCTGTGTAGAAAGCATTAGAAAAGTATATGATTAGATTAAATGTATCAAAGGACTACAAAATAAAATAAAAATAAAGCATAATAAAATAAAAATAAAGCATAATAAAATAAAAATCAATCATAATAAAATCAAAACTATTAGTTTCTAATCACTTTGTAGTCTGTTTAGGAATGCTTCTGTTTGTTTAATCTGTTTATTGTATGTGTTTGATCACTGTAGGTCAGTCACTGTCAACAACTGTACATAAGGCAGAAACATAAGCCATTTGCTTTTTTAATTGCAAATATTTATGCACATAACCACAAACATAAAAGTTACATCAGTCATTCTTACTTTCATCCTCAATGTAATCCTTCCAGTTAAACGTGCTCACAGTTGTATTAATAAATGTACCATTTTCATCCATTGTGCTATTAAAGTAGGAAATAACATTTATTTCAAAAGTAGAGTTGTCTGGAGGCCACTGCAGGCATTTATTCCTCAAGTTGCCCATGAACAGCTGCAGTCCTATTAGTGCAAATACACTCAGACAAAACACAGTCAGGATCATAACATCCGAGAGCTTCTTCACAGACTGAATTAGGGCTCCCACAATAGTCTTTAGGCCTGCAAAGAGAAAAGATTCGTAGATTTATCAAAGAGGATCTTTGCCCTTCCCATATTACCCAGATGTCATGCAGACACTTAAAAGAAATTATTATTATCTGTCAAAAAATAAAGCCTCATGTACAGCCTCAGAGCTTGTGAATATGAATGAAAAAGATTTTTTATGAATAAGCAATGTACATACATTCAAACACACAAAAATATCAAATAATTCTCAAGAAGGAAATTTATCAACCATGTTTTTCTGTAACTGATTAAATTTTTTAATTTCTCCATTTAGTATTCTATTTAATATTTAACACAACATTTAATATTTAATAATACTAATATTTTATATTATTGTTAATATTTAATATTCTGCCAATAAATCACTTCCCAGTGGCTCAACAACAGTACAAACTGGGAAAAAAATTGCAAGTAATTCTGAGAAAAAAAATAGTTTTAGTTGATAAATTTTCCTGCAATACTTATCTCCTTTTTTGTAGCTTTGTTGCTGTTGTTGTTGTTAGTTGGTTGTCTTCAAGGCATATTTCAATTTTAAGTAGTAAAATAAAGGAAAAAACTCAAAACAAAAAAAGGCCAAAGCACTAAAGCACTTTTAATGTTAACAAGAAAATTTGTCATAACATGGAAAAATAAAGCAAAATAATCCATAGGCCTTGCATTTCTTGTTTCATGCAAGAATCCGTTAAACACAAAGGCTGATTTTGCAAAATAAAAGAAGCTAGTGCTAAAAAGGTAAAGAATCATAATCCTGGCTTATGATCCATGCCTTATTTTTTATTTTTCCTTTTTCTTTTTGCAACATGAGCAGCAAATATCAAGACTTATGCTTAAAAGAAGTGAATTCAACTTCAATGGAACAACAGTCAGCCTCAGTGTTTAACCTAGCTCTCACCTGGAATGACTGATATTGTTTTCAAAGCTCGGAGAACTCTGAATGTTCTCAACGCTGAGACATTGCCCAGGTCCACAAACTCTGTCACATATCTGTAATAGGGGAGTTCACACACAAACACAATGACAGCACACAAATAACAATTGGAGTTACAAGGGGCCTAACACCTTACACCGACTACATCTTACCTGGGATTACAGAAATAGTTTTCAAAGCTCTCAATACTCTGAAAGTTCGAAGAGCTGAAACATTGCCTAGGTTTACAAATTCTGTTACATACCTGTAGGATTAAATCACAGTTATTCAGAATTTAGGCAGAGCTTACACTAATTATGAGGGTCTTCAAAACCTCTGTGTCAACATTAACAATCATACTCAAAAATTTACCTGTCTCTTCAGTACACATTGCTATATATATTTTCATGAGTTATTCTTAAATATCATTGACATGTAACTCACTGATTTATATTTGAACAGCTAATTAAACTAATTAGCCTGTAATACAATGGCGACATGAAGTCAAAGGGATGGCTTCTATTCTGGTGAGCAGAAAAATATAGGACATGAAATTAGTGTCCCTCAGCAGTAAATACACTTGTGGCTGACACTCTGTTCCGTCCTGCCATATTTAACTTTGATTTACATGTAATACGATGTGTGACATGGCATCTAAACTTCACAGGTAGAAGAAATTAAATATTTTTAAATGAATATATTCATGATCATAATAGTGTTTGCCACTAATTTCATGCCCTAAAAGCTTAAGAAGTTCTTGAACCACTTACGCCATTAGAATGACACTGAAGTCAAGCCAGTTCCATGGGTCTCGCAGAAAAGTAAAACCTTCTAAGCAGAAGCCCCTTGCAAGAATTTTTATCAGTGATTCAAAGGTATAAATTCCAGTGAAAGTGTACCTGAAATGGATCAAAGCAGGAATGATGAATCTTTGCACACTTATGTTTGTAGATTGTGACATTTATTATCAAAGGTGATTTACATTAGAAGCTTTTAGAAGTGAAAGGAACAAATCATTAACTTGACTGTTTATTAACTTTTGTTCAGTAGATGAAATTTAATCTGAAGATGCATATATACTAATCATTTTCTAAAAGCTTGATTTAATCTCAGTGTTTCTGCCTGCAGTTAATTTGAGATTCTTGTATTTATAGATATTCTGACTCAATATTAATATTCTCTAGCACTCACAAGGCTGACTACTTTGTTGTATTCACAAACCAGGTAGATGTCTAAGTGTTACAAAAATGCAGCTTTTTCAGGTCAAAATCAGAGGATTTTATGAAAATCAGCTATGGACAATAGCTATATTCATGTCCATAATGCAGGTTTAAAACATTAAATATAAGAATGCTTGCCCGGGTTGTTATCCTTGAAGATGGGGAGCATGATTACCTATTTACCTGGTGTGGGAACAACCATTCATTTGTAATATAGAATTGTCAATTATGACCAAAGTAATGCAGGGACTCCCTGAGACATACATGTAGACACATGTATGTGGACTTACAGAACAAAGAAAATCTACCTACTGATCCTACTGCTCACCTTTCAGCCACTCATCAAACCTCACAACCACTGCTGAATAGGCTGGGGAACAGTATTACATTTTCTACACATAGCATTCAGAGCATGCAGTGAAATAAACAGAAATCAGTAATGGCCATTGAAGAAGTGGAGGGAATGAAAGAAACTACCAGCAGTCAGAACCGGATTTTTGTCAGTAATATTTCATAGAAAAGCATAATATTTTAAAATACAGACATCTGTATTTTGATAGTGAATAGAAATACACATATAACCATGAACAACTAGATACTTGATGGTTTCCTTCCATCAGCTCTGTTATCATAAGGCCCTTTCCTCAGTAGTGTGAGCCTGTGGTTTGGGTAGGTTTTGTGTTTATGACAGTCTGGCCTCTGTGGCTAATGCTTGTGAGCTCACATCAGTGACCAACACAGAATATCCCACTGTGCTGAGAACATGGATATTCAAGGAGCATGGGGCTAGACTCCACAATTATATACAATAATTTCACATGCACATTAGAAGTGCTGGTGTTCCTTTTCCCATTTACAGCTCAGAATCCCAAAGCCAAGACCTGTTAGTACTGCACAGTGTAAGCTCAAATATTCTTCAAACATCAGTTTCAAGAACAATCAGTTCTTTCTAAAATACTGAAATTATTCAGGAGAAAAAGTGAAAGGTACTAATGACCTCATGGAATCCGGTTCTTCATGGCTCTGGAAAAGCACATTTTGTTATGCAATTTTCCACAAATATTTCTTGTTTAGAGCCACACGAAACAAAACAGATAAAAATGAAGAAGTAAAAATGTTAACTTACTCTACATTCTTTGTCCAGTCTGGAGGGTTACTCATGGTCATAAATACACAGTTGGTCAAAATAGTGCACATGATAAGCATGCTGAATAATGTAGATTATAGTCAAGGGAGGTAAGTCAGAAAAACATGACCATTTTACAATATTGAAAGCATTGAAATATTAAGTGCATGAAAAAGTATACAAACAACATAAAATTCTAAATAAAATCTGAAAATAAAGCTTTTGTACATAATTGTGTCTATTTAAATCAGTCTGCCATCCGGCATATTATGGTGTAGTTATGGTAAAACTTTTGCTTTGATAATCATGGCAGGTTTGGGACTTAAATTTGAAGACATTCTTAAATGTGTAAAAATATGAAATGAATACCTAAACATGATTTCTTATTAAAGCCAGGAGGCTCATTCTAAAACATCTGCATGCAGAGACTGTTTGCACACACTCAAGTTTTTATTTGGACTTGACTGAAATATATTGGAAAATATTCTCTATTTTGACCTGGATCTTTTATAGAACATCAATCCTGATGCTGAAAACACAATACTGAAAAAGTATGCCTGAAAAACAGCTCTTTACTCATGCTCTTTTGTCCTTGCTAAGTGAATCAAGTATATGAATAGTACTACTGGTCTTAGTAAAAGTGTGACCTTAGATACATTGAAGTGCAATGGCTTGTTACTAATTCGGCCTTAGCTGCAGGGCTTTGTGTGGTATCAAGTCTCTCTTTGTATATAAAGCCTGATATTTAAACTCTTTCAGCTTTAAGTGGTTCTGCAGAGAATTCTCCTGTTAGAAATGAAGAACATACTGCAATTAAGATTTGACATTGCTGCTTTTTAGGTGTGATCGACATATCTTAGTTAGCACTGTACACCCACTTGGACATAATTTGTAAATACACTCAGAAGGTATTATTTCAGTAATCATTTCAGTTTGAAAGGGTGAAGTTTAAATCAACATCAAAAATAAAAGGATATGAATGTACCAAAATCTTGATAGCAATTTTTCTGATGGGATTAAAAGGAGTTAAAATATACAAGGCAGATGTGGCACTGAATCGGAAAATTGCCTTTCCTTTATTCAATACTATGAAAGTCTGAAAAACAAAAATAATACAGTTAAAATACAGCTTTTACTATACAAGTGTCCTCACCTCCTTATTAAGTATTCCATTGTCCTTCTGGTAGATTCAAGCTTCATTCTACTGTCTACCTAAGGAAAGCAACTGATTTCTATAAACACAATGGATTAAAACTTCCATTAATGATTCCTCAGTTTGCTGACTTTCCTACCATACAGACTGAATTCAGATACTATTAACAATGGTGGTAATTATCAGCAAAAATGTCAGTTTATCAATAATAGCAAAGTGTGGCATTTCATTGTAAAAATATTTTCAAGTCTTGATGGAAGTTAGAATCAGTACTTCTACCTCGTAATTAAACACAAACAAAACATGGTCATAATAGAACCATTCTAAATTCCAGTTTGTGTTTAGAACAAGTACTTGAGAGAATTATATACATGCTTATCTGCTTACAAGGACAAACGCCTGGTCACTAAACAAGGTAGAATAATTTTAAAATAATTTCAGACTAGTTTGAGAATTTAAACATTAGCAATACTGATTATATGTTTCTTCTAAACGCGTATCTGTGAAAAAATGAAAGGAATGAATAAATTGCCAGCTGACATCACTCTAAGCAGTCCATGACAAGCATAACCAGAACCTATACCAACAAATATTTTCTTCAAAAAAAATGATGTGTTCATTTTTAATAATATGCTATTATTTTCTATAACTGTGGGCACCAAATCTAGGTAGTTATTATATTTTCTAAATTTGACCTGATAAACATATGGTGAGCCTTCACTTTCATTCTGTTCCTGTTGGTAGTCATCATCAAAATGTTTTGATTTTTATTCCAAGCTTATTTGTGCTTGAGATAGACTTGCATCTTTACTACTGTCTGAAATTTCTTTGGGATATGACTCTTTGTCAGTGGTAATGGCTCTTCTTTGTGTTACCATAAAAGAGTCTTTGTTATGCTCTCAGCAGAGCTATATGGTATCGCTGCTTTCCATGTTGATTTCTATTCTCCTGCCTCTGATCAGAAAAGTGCTGCCCACCCCGTGGCCTTTCCTCCCTACCTAGCCCTCCTCCCTCTGGAAGAAAAAAATGACCTCATTTTACTGGGAAAACCTGCAGGTAATGGATTGTTGCCAGCACCTGATCAAATAGTGATGTTGTGCATAACCTTGAGGATGACAGTGCCCTTGCACCTACTGGCAATTCTCTCTGTTTGTCTGTCTTTCACCCAGTTAGAAATAGTTGAACAGTTCTGTCCCAAGGTTGCCTTGAAGGCAGCCTCCAAGCTCCTGTATGATTTCCTCTGCATGGACAAGGCAGTGATTAAGAATAATTTCTTCTACAAATTGAAGGAGGGATGATTAATTCCAGTTCATCATTTAAGATGTCCATTTGTTATCTGTTGAGCACATTAGGCTGGTATTTAATGTAAATGCAGATGTCACCTGTGATAAAAGATTCTTCAGTTCTCTAATTATTTTTGGTAGCCTAACAAGTCAATCAGTATTCTGAGTTTCTCAAGCTACGACTACTTTTACTGATGGGATATCAGAAATTATACTTCAGTATTCAGGGTTTTCTGACACTTCATTTGTAGAATACTTGTTCAGAAAACTTTATACCTGAACTTATTTATGCAACTTTATTCCAGAATTGTTTTACAGCTAGTCTGTTTTGTAACATCCAAGATTTAAAAAGACCCTGTACTGCATTTATGTATATTTGTGTTAGAATATGTCATATAGCTATAAGTAACAACTATGGCTAGAGTCTTTTATTTCACTGAATTGGGTGATCTGATGCTATTTAGTTAATACCACCATCTCTACTGCAAAATCACACAGAATATTCTGTTTCTCATATCCAGTCTTACTGCAACAATGAAATCAGGAAAATTCAGCCATGTGCTTAACTGCAAGAAACTTCAAGGAAGTTATAGCTCCCTTAAACTAAGGTAAATAGCAAGTAATTCAATAGATGCTGAAGAAGTCACAATGTAGAAGAGCATAAATCAGTTCTCTTAGATGAAAGGATATTTCAATGTATTTAGTGTCTGGCTGAGTCTAACCACAGCATTTTCTGATAAAAAAATATATATATCTCAAGTGCAGAAAATGATATTCTGTTTTCTGCAAAAGAATATTCACTCACTTTTTTATTGATATAATATGGGTCCAGGTCTTCCAAAGGTTCAGAAACCATTCCTGGAGGTATATCACCATAAATAAATGGCAGAGTCTTTCCTGCCTCCAAGTCACTGTTTGGTTTTGGACCATTTTCATCATCATCATCAGTATGTTCTTGCTTGGGTTTTTTAGCTTTTTCTTCTGCAGAACGCTTTTCAATAGCTGCGAGAGAATCTCTAGTAAAATAGCGGAAGCTTTCAGGTCCTGGCGGTACCAGCAGTGCCTGTGCCATGTTTTCATCCTGCAAATTTAATTCCTTTTAGCTTCTTGCATAAGAATGACCTACAAAGAAAAATGCAAATAAATTACGAAAACTACCACAATACATAAGGTCTCCCCTGAGCCTCCTCTTCTTCAGAGGAAATAGTCCTAGTTAGTTTGTGTAAGATAGGCGGCTTTTTTAGATTGCACAAGATGGAAGACTTTCCTGATATCTGTAAAATCAACCAAGAAAAGGTACCTTTTAAAAAAAATTGATGTAACTCACTATTGAACTCAAAAATTCTTTTTTTATTTGAGAATTAGAAGCACATACATTCTCTTGAAACAGTCCAGAAACATTACTTGAGTCCTGTCTCCACTACTGACATGCTGTTGTATCTTTCCAAATTGTTGCTATTACACATCTTTAGTACCCAAACAGTTTTTATTTAGATTACACTGTTGTAGCAGAAATGCTAAGTCATGGCTTGAACACCTGATTGAGCACCTGTTGGGAAGGCAGGACCATTCCAGGGGAACTCAGGTGCATGCAATGGCCCTGAGTGACCATAAGGGGTATAGCCAGGATTCACCCCTTCCCAGATCTCGTGTAAAGGTTAGCAGTGGAGAAAAGGGTGTCTTGCTGGAATGCCTGTGTACCTGAGGTCTACTGAAGGTAATCCTTTCTTTTGTTTCTACGGCTGTTGCATAAGAGCAAGTTCTTAGTTGCTACAGTCTAGAATCTTGCTACTCTGCTACCATTGCCATGCCTTCCATTGTGTTACAACATTACATCTGCATAGTAGAAAAGCTCACAGGTATTTATGGTGACCTTTGCTGTACTTAGAATAGTTTAATGGAACATTGAAACAAAAGCAATTGTGTTCCCTGCATGGAGCCCTGAGTAAGGTCTTAGCAGTCCTTGAACTGTAAACTAATAGTGGCTTCCCTCTTTTTCCTTCACTGTTTCTATAATTGCTTATGTCCTGTGAATAAGCTGCCAGACACGTGAGTGATACTAGACAGACAAAGAATTGTCTATCTAATAATTTCAGAAAAGCTTTCATTAAAGAGGTGTCTTTTAAGGAATATTCTCAAATATCATGTAGGCTCTGAGTAGCCCAGAGAATTAATATAATACTGCACTGAAACCTTAGCACTCTCCGTGCCCTTCATTAGCTGATACTGCCCAGCCTACAGTTCAAAAGATTTAGTAAGAAAACATGAACTTCAGGTTACTGTTAAAAGCTACATTTTATACCGAATAAATTCATCTAGTGGCTTTTGAGCATTTCATTCCACACTTTTCTAGTTTTCTTTCAGTCTCTTCCTTTAAAAATTGTATAATACATATTACCTGCATTTGTTCTTAATTTTATGCATATTTCAGTTAATTATATTATTCCCAGGGATAAGTTGTTGCTTTTTATTTTTGAACGTAATTGCCGTCTCATCACTTGCATGGAAAATGACTCAGGAAGTAAGCAGAACGTCTTTGCTAATGATGACAAATTAATTTTTTTGTCTCTGAAAAATCTAAAGGAAGTGGCCTAGAGATACCTATTTTTAAGATGTCTTAAATCAGGTGTATGGTAAAATTGGAAAGTGTTACTGTAAGAACAAGGTGGATACTGTGATTATTAAAATCGACAAGATATTGAACAAAGTATTTGCAGTCCACATGAAACAGTCCACATCCACTCTTGTTCAAAACTTTCAAGTTGCAAAAGTAGCAAATCTTGTAGTGTTTCTTACAAGCTGTTTTTTTCTTCTTTCAGAATATAGGCATTTGAAATATTTTTCTGCTTTTTTTTCCCCCTTGTAGAAGCAACTATGAGAATTTTCATTCCATTAAAACCAACTGGAATGTGAATGTGCAATGGCAAAAGTAAGACTAGCAAATAGAATCTGTAAAATCATCATATAATGTTATTTTCTTAATCTAATTATTAATTTCAGAGGTTGTAATTTAGAAAGAATATCTTCAATACATGAAGTACAGAAGTAGCTTTGGTTTTTTTTTTCAGATGGCTTTGTTAAAAACAAACAAAAGTACATACAAATCAGGCAAAAAAATCTGTTCTAAATCACAGGCATTTGTGATACCCATCGGCTTGCAGTAGAGCAGTAAATATATTTTCCAAATTAAAAAGTTGGTGATCACATTGCAGGAAAGACATAAGCAACAGGGTTAGCGGTATCGCTTCAGCATCAACTGAAGATTGTCTGCTAGTGTAAAAGTAAAAACTGAATCTGTGTGCTGATGCCATCAGAAAATTACCTAAACTCACACTTCTGGTGGAGTACAGGAGGACTACAGATGGAAAGCATCTGGAGGAATGAGTTATCACAGTGGCCTCCCTTGCTATCATTTTCAATGCATTCAGTTGACCATTAAAACAAAAATGGATGAGTAAATCTTTAGTTTAGTACAAAGGATGAGTAAATCTTAGTTTAGTACAAAGACTTTCTCTAAGAAATACTGTTACTGAAATAACGTGTGCAGAGGTTTACTTGAAAAGAGAAAACCTATCCCCTTTTTTCTGAGAAGCTTTATTTTTATTTTTTTTGTCTATGTATCTTTGCCTTATTTTTTGAGGCATCTTTCAACTTTTTTTACTGCTTTAAAAATTTGACTTAAAAAATAGAACTTAAAAATTAAAAAAAAAAAGTTCCCAATGCTGTAATTGAAAGTGCAGTGCAATCTATTCAATGTGATGGAGAGCTGATTGAGATTATATCTCAATTATACATCTCAAGAGCCATCAAGTCAAAACTGTCTGTCATTTGTAAGTCAAGGAGCTCCAGGAACCCATGACTGTTTGCTCCAGGAAAGCAGGTATTGTCAAGGAAAGGACTGGCTTCCAGCACTTACCACCTGCTCTGAAGCCGCCTCTTCTTTAAAATGTAATCTACTAATTTACACTATGATCGTTTCACTTTGCAGTTCCTAACTGACTAATATGTAGGATTTGTCTTCCTCTTTTCCATTCCTTCCAATATTATAATCCATCTATTGTGTCATTCTCCTTAGACTATAATTTATCTCTAGCAATGACTGTAATTTTTGTATCTATTTGTAAAGTCAGCCTTAGTAGCCTGTAGACATGAGTATTACACAGCTATTCAAAATAAAAAAAGTCACCACCAGATATTTATTAATAAAAAGTTAATAGTGGTAATAATATAATACTGAAATATGTACTATTATTGGGATATAAAATCAAATAATAAGGGAATACAATGAAAAATATTGTGTAATAGAAGCTTACTTTGACAATGTTTAGAATGGGGTAATGGTAATTAACTGAATGTGAATTTGTAGCTCCTTGACTGAAACCTGACCAATGATCAGTAAATACAAGAAATACAAATGAATAATGTGATCTTTAAGCAATCTTACACACTATTTTATTTAATGCTCTCATTAAGGATTTGCAAAAAATTATGAAAGCATTGTTACTACATTTAAGTACTTTATTTTGTTGGAATCCTTCAAGAGTTAGAAAATCTGTTCTGAATATGAGGTTAAGTCTGACCAATGAAAGATTTGTCAGTTGGGCAAACACTCAAAGCAGATTAGATGTGGAAACTGGAAAGCAGCTCAAATCTGTCTGTATGATCCAGAAGTTGGCTCTTGGGATATCTTTGGACACAGCTTTCTTGTCTTGTTCTGCATGAATCCACTGGCATCCCACGCTCATCTCTTTTTACTGTCTGCCTTACTGAAACATTTGCTTTTGGATTCTTTTGTTTGTGTATCTTGTTTCCTCCTACCTAGGACTGCAAATTCTGCCTTATGATTCTTATATTCAGGCCAGTGTATGTTCTATCTAGTAACTATATCAAGGAAAAAGAAGGTATGTTTTCTAGGGAAATGATTCTGGATTCCTCAGATACATTCTGCAAATTGTAGAACCACAAATATAAATATGTATATATATGTACATTCTTTCATAGAAAGAGACCTGTAACTTTAGGGATTCTTTAAATTCAGTCCTTATGTATTTTAAGAGTGAGTTGCTTCTTAGAAGGTGTGAAAAGTGATTGCATGTGAATACGCAAAGTATTTTATAAAAGTTGAAAACTTTTAGATTAAGAAGGGTCTGTTTCTTAAACTATCAACATAATACTTTTTTTTTGCAAATATCTTACAGAGATCCACATTTTCTAATAGAAAATAATTACAGTAAACATGACACATAATAAGGTCAAAGTGTAGAGATTTCAAGGTGCTCATTCCATTTTCCAACTTACATTATAGAGAAGATAGATAATACCATATCAAATGCATATCATATAAATCAAAACATAATGTCTGACTGAGAAGAAAGGACACTCTTACCTTTATTATTCTAAGAAAAAGCAGATCTCAGAATTTAACCACTGGTTCTTTTGCTACCATGAAAACAAACAAACAACAACAAAAAAAAACTGCTGCATTTCTAGCCAAAAAAAATGCTGAAGCATCTTCAAGACTGAAGTTTCTCAGAGCACTCTTTTTTTTTTATTCCTCTGTCCAGAGCTTCTTAAAATCAATTGCAGTAGACAAAGATAAATTTACATGTTCACATAGCCTCATTTTTCCAACCTAAGAAAAAGACTTAGAAAAAGCAGGGTGAAACACGGGTTAGACATGGATTAGGCCCCAAAACCTAGCTCAGACTGAAAGTACACTTCAGAATATCTTTTAAGTGATGTGAATTTCAAAATTCCTTTTATTCTTTTAACCACGTTCTCAGACTGAAAGGGGGAAAATGTCTGTTGAGATTACTGTCTGACTAGTTCATTCTTTAGTAACACAACTATGCCCAGACTAATGGGAAGGTTCTCAGCTGTTGCTTAGGAAACTGCAAAGACTATCATTGCTCCTGACTGGATTTATAGTCTCTAACCAGGAGTAAAAAAAGTTAATTCAATATGTATTTGGAGGAACACAAGGATGGTTCTGGGATAGCGCAGATTAGGGATAGTACAGGGATAGCATGTTATTTACCTTAAGGATGTTAGTATAAGTAAATCTGTCTAACAATTTTCTTCCATCTTGAGCGATGCAAAGGCCAATTTTTTTCTCCACATTCTTCAGATTGCATCATTACAAGAGTTGACCAAAAGTAAGCTGCTGCTTTCTCAGCCTTTAAAGCTTTAATAATCAGAGTATATGTTAAATAAAATTTAAATAGTCTACTTACATCTTGGAAACTTTAGTCTTCAGCCCCTGAGATTGGGATCAGATATCTTTTGAGAATTTATTCCCCTTTGATCTATATTTCTAGCTTCTTTTAAAATTTTACGTTGTCATTTTGTTTCTTATTCCTAGAGAAGAAAACAATGAATAAGACATCCCTGTAAGTCTTAGCTCCTGCTAAGCATCCTTTATATTATTTTTCTCCAAACACTGTGAGAATGAGCAGCCATGGAAAAGTATGTAGATAAAATCTGTGTAGACACAGATATGTTTGAAAAGAATACAAGTGGGGAAACAAAGAGTGAAAGTTTTCTACTTAACCACTGCTTTTGTACAAAGACTGATCTTGAAGTATTCCTACTGAAAATATGTTCAAAATACTAGCTGCTATTAATTTATCTTTGAGAAAGTTATTCTAAGTGATACCACAATTGTACTTTTACTTGTTTAATAATATAACATAAAGTCATTCAGAGGATCGCTCAGAGCAAACTTTTTATGTCCTGGTCATTTTGAGTGAGGCAGTGATTCAGCACATCTTGCTGTGGTGAGTCACTACAAGAGGCTCCACTGGAGACATCTGAAAGCTTCATCTCTACTACTACCCTCAAGGGATCATGACTGATACTGCCACCAACGATACTTAACACAGCAATGCAAATTTTCCACTGAACGCAGCATTCCCTGGGGGTGCGTAAGGGAATTCCCCTACCCTTTGCCTATTGGGTGCATCTGGATTCTGCCTCTGAAGTAACATTGTGGCTGAAATCTAATCTCACAGTTAGAGACAGGGCAAATAAGCAAAAACAGTGAACTTTCCTTGCTTGTAGGCTTTAAAGAGATTAAAGAGATATTACGGCTTCCTAATGAAAGAAAAATCATTAATACTGAATATTCGTATGATGCCTATTTTCAAAAGCGGTCTTGTAACCTCTGACTGTTGTTAAAATAATTGCCTGTGTGCAAATGATAGAGGTTTCCATCTTTAGCATGGATGATTTTAATAATATTAACAATGCAGGTAATGTCAATAATACCTTAATTTAAATTAGAGCAGAAGACAGTCATAGGCAGCGTTTTTTTCCATATATAACCCTAACCTTCTTATCCCTATTTATTATATCCCACATCTGTTTGTGCTGGTTCCATTTCCAGTGGATGAGGTGTGTAGCTGAATACCTACTAATGCTGTACCTCATAGTAGTGTCACTGCAAAAATCAAAGGAAGGCAGTTGATGAAACTGTGAGACCTTTGTTCTAAACTTATACTATGGTAAATTAATTAGAGACTTAGAATTAATGTCTCTGTTGATGTAGATTTAAACATCTTTTTTTGTGTAAGGTGGGTACTCATTATGCATTATACAAAATAAAAAAAACACAAAAATCAACACTTCATTGTTTTATTAATATTTTAATGTTTTGTAGGATTTTAATCTACTGTAATTGGTTCTTACCTCAGAACTATAAACTTGCATAAGCAGTTTTAATTTATAAATCTTTACTGCAGCTACTGCAGCTACCTAGAATTATTTTGGATGATATGATGTTGACCAAAATTGTTTTTATTGACTCCTTTTTACGCTTCCAGGAGTCAATCACAGGTAAAATCTCAGGCATTAGTTGGAAGTGATTGCTGATGAGTAAACTACATAATATATTCTTTTCTAAGTGTGGGACTCCATCCTGAATTCTTATGCCTATATGATATCATCATTTCTTTTAAGATGAGATGGAACATCCTTCACACTGTGAGACAGAATGTTTTAAAAATGTTTCAAATTATCTCTTCGTGCACTTGAGCTCTCTTTTAATGTAAAGCTGAGCTGGAAAATATAACAAAATATTGCTGTTAAAGTGTCTTGTGGAGGAATGCGTTGATGTCTCTGAAATGTGATTTAGGAAAGAAGTGAGGTTATTCAAAATTAGACACTCCTTTAAAGATTGTTTTAGTACAGTACACCAGTGATGGTTTCTAGTAAGTAGAACTCTGACTTAGCAACAAATGCCAAATATCCTAGACCTCCACTCATTGCTTGAAGTGTTACATGGTTACAAAGATGTTAATCTGATTTTTAGCTTAACAAGAAACAGTTATTCAGAAAAATAACTGTACGGGTTCTGATTTTCTTGTGTGTTTAGGATACTCTATATCCAGATAATTCCTAATCTTTTTTGAACATTTACTCTTGTGGTTTTATAGAATTCACAATGAAGCATCACTTAGCAATGTCTGAATACTTCATAATACTACTCTTGCTTTCAAAAACTAGAACAAAAGGTGTTTGTAAAGTAATACTCTTCTAAATTTCTCTGGAGAAACTTGTGAAAATGCACTTGCAGAACAAAATGTGTATTGTAAATCTAACAAGAAATATAAACTAAAAAAAAAAGTGCAGAATTGCTAAGAACTATTCAAACTAATCAATACAAAAAATGAAAGAATAAAATTTGTATGGGACAAGCTTAATGTGATGTATTTAGACCCTGACAGTTGTCTAGGGAACTGAAAGGGAAAAAGTGGAGCTTCTTGCTGAGCAGCTTACACAGAGTTCTCAGCTGTATGTGATCTCTGCTACAAGAGGTGTAAACACAGCAATTCAAAATGAAAATAGAATGTTTTATATCTGTGACTTAATCAATGAAAACGTGTCTGTATTTCTTCAGGGTCCATTTGTATGCAACTGCTTAATAAGCTAAATTAACCCCTAAGTTTTGAATGTTTTCTTAATGGATCATGGAAATACCATTTTGATCTAGTCAGAACTCCACAGAAGCAAAGTCTATGAGACATGAGTTATATCACTAATTTAAAAGGCATTTTCTTTAAGTATATCAGCCCAATATTGTACTAATAAGAGGCCTGTGGTTTTAACTGATATACGCAGTGGAATCATGGCTAAAGTTTTATGGAAGCTAATAGAATTCTAGCATTCTAATTATGTATTACTTTGTAGGAAGAATTCTAGTAATCTGATATACAGAAAATGAGACAATTAGTTCAAACTAGTAGTAGTGAAAACCTTTCTGGAAGACTGCCTTAATACTCAGTTACAGCTTCATTAAGTAGGCAGAAATTCTTTCCTAACACGGATTGGGATATATTTGTATTGCTTTTGCTTAGACCTTGAGTCAAACTTCTTTATATGAAGACTTTAAGGAAGGTCCTAATTTTAAATCAACAATGTCTAATTAAAGCAAAAATCTATAAATGAAGCTGTCTGCTATGCACCTCTGATGAGTATCTTGTTGAATAGTTACAGTGGGAACATGGAACCAATAATACTGATCTTCTTTTTCCATGCTGGCATCTGTGAAATCTTGTCAGATTTACTAGTGGACCTCATTTTCTGTCAGTAACTCCTGTAAAAGAGTATGAGGCTGTGCCTGTCACAGAGCCAGTACAGGGGATCAGCTGTATGTATGTATGCTATTTGTTTGGTCTGTATGTATACAATTCATGTATACCTTCAACACACTACAGACATCAGTTTTGCTACGCAGGTAGCTCAACAGTACAGAACGTATGCAATTGAGAGATCTGGTATGTGCCACACTTGTTATGTACAACGCAGTCAAAATGCACATATTCAAAATCTGATCTTTTGAGAAGTATTTATAACATCCTGACAGGTCAAGCCATGACCCCAGAGAAGCAGCAGGGAAAACAGTTCCAGACTGAAAAAGGGACCTATGCATATGATGGCCCCTATGATTTGCATTTGCATAAGCAGAACTTCTTAATACAGAAGGATCAGCAAATACAAGGGCTGCTCTGAAAGTTATAGAATCAGAATCATTTGAGTTGGAAGGGACCTTTAAAAGTTTAGTCCAACTTCCCTTCAATAAACAGAGGCACCTACAGCTAGATCACATTTTTCAGAGCCTGGTAAATGCACTCTCTTTTACTATGTTGGCCCGTGTTATTAGACAGCTAGCTGGTGGTGGAAAGGCAGTAGAGGCTGAACCTTCCCACCAATATTATGTAACTTGTTGCCCCGTGTCAGACGTCAGAGCAGTCTGATGCAAACTATCTGGCACTGAAACATGTAGGAAGCAAAGGGGTGGTTGAATTCCTCCTAGTGGAAAAAATGGCATCCATTGACATTCACTGATGCTTGCTGATTGCTGAAGGAGATCCAACAGTGGATGCGAACACAGTGTGGTGGTGGGTGGTGCGTGGCAGCAGTGACAGTGGGTCACCTCTGCTGGTGCAGGTGTTTGAGTGCAGCGTGCAGGCTCTTGTTAATCAGTGGTGAAAATGTACAGCTAATATTGGCGACTGCTGAAAAACTGTTTTGTAGCTAAGAATTTCCTTTATCAAATAATGTTATTGTGCTGTTGTGCTATTTGTGTGTGAATTTTTTCTTTGTAGGAAGGCCTTAAAAAGACTGGTGACCACTTTCAAGTTTAGTAAGAATTTGAAATGACAGTTCTGGGTTAGGTTGGTTGGTCTGATGCTTATTTGTTTGTTTGTTTTTTGTTTTTGTTTTTCCTTATATGTTTTATAGAAGGAAATTATTTTGGAATTGTAGTGAACAAATGAGAAATCGGATACTTCTGTGACATTTGCATATTCCTGTTTAGGATTACAGTGATGGCATTTATAGACACATTGGTTGTTCAAAAGCATGTGGTGCTCCAACTTCATATTTACATTTTGAAGTAATGCAACCCATGCCTGAGCTGCTCTTATCCTGCTCTTTGCCTAGTCTCAGGACAAGGAAAATCAAGCAGTAGTACTATCATAATAATACTGGGGATTTCAGATAACCATAAGGAAAAATTTGAAGCAAGCAGGTGAACTTAATGTAAGACACCAGTTCTGAGTTCCTGCGGGCAGGCAGTCAATTACTTCGGTTGTTCTGAAAGAAGTGCCTCCTGTTATAGTTTCTATAGAAATAAACAAATACAAAGAGCACAGTAACACTGTTTAATAGATCAAATTCTCAGCCACAAAACACTACTTTTCTACATAGTCACCACCAATAGTTATGCAATTTGTCCAGCAATGAACAAGAGCTTGCATGCCAAACTAGTAAAACTCTGTAATAAAACTTAAAGGAATGTGAGCATGAAGATTCAATCTCTACTTCCATTTCACCAACATTGGCCTTGAGGTTGTGGGCCATCATAATATAGGAGGCATTACTTTTGGAGCAACCCTCGTAGATTACAGGGAAGTGCTGTTGGCGATGTTATACAAAGCTTTTAATCAGGAATGGTAGCTGGAATGAATAAAAGAAGCTTTCCACTAAGAGGAGACAATTTAACATGGATTTTATGACAATTGACACTTCATGTGATGGACTCACTGAAGCCACAGTTCACTCTGTATACATCTGTTCTGTAAGCAATCTGTTTGTCAATTTTATTATGATACTTTAAAGGTTTTATGAATTCAGCGTGACACTGATGAAATGATATTCACTGCAATGTATGTTAATCAACATACGTTACTGATTAAGAGCTAGAAGATTTAAAAAAGAAAGTAGAGAAGTATGCTGAGTGGCAAATAAGCTGGTTAGATTTTTGAGTTACATTTCTAAACTTTACCTAGAATTTTCTGATTTTAAAAAAAAGTAAATGATACTTCTTGAATCTTACTTTCAACTGCTGTTTTCAAAGGTCAGCAAATAGAGAATCTAAACAAATAAAATAACAAATATCAGGATCTTGCGCTTATTTTCCATTAGATTTAACTCAAGCAGAGTTAAAAGCAATTTTGTTTGTCACCTTATGTCATGAATAGTATCAGGGTAAAATCTGCCAGGATTTTTGTTTTAGGGAATAAGGTCACAACTTTCTTGCCCACTATAACGAAGTCTCAGCATCTGGTGTTATCTGATCCATCAAAAGTTGTGAGACTCCAGCAATGTAACGTATAGCATATATGTAACACATATGGGGCCAAGAATGTGAGCATCAGCAGGATGCCATCATTCACAAGTTCTGTCTCATCCCACCTTCATTATTGCTTCTAAAATTCTTTGCTGAGCAGGGAAAAAACGACAAATTAACTCATCTTGTACTATCTGATGAAGAAAAAGAGGTGAAAATACAAAATGCATCATCAACAAGTTGATTTGAAAGGTACACTTTATATATTTTCTCCTTACCCTTGATGCTCCCCCACTACCAAATACCTGATAATAAAGGGAAGTTAGCAAATTACATTGCTGACAAAAGCTAAGAGAGCATAAGGGAGTTGTTCCTCAGTGAAACAGTGGCAGCCTCTATCTCTGCTAGCATCGTTTATTACCTCAACACAACTTTGAAAGATAGTTTAATTAGCACAGCTGAGAAAATCAGTGTGAAGTCTTATCTTTCTCTCTTTAGAGGAAAAAAGTAATGAGCTAACAATACAAGCATACTTCCTATAAATACCATGGCCTAATAACATATCTGTTTAACAGGTGCCATGAAGCTTCAAATTACCACAGCAGCTTGACATCTAGTCTTTAATACAGTCTTTCCTCCTGGATATGTTAGAGCAAAATTAGATAAGACTTAAGTCTTCTTTAGAAACTGTTTTCTTGAAAAATCCACTATGAAAGCATGAAAGTGGTATGTTTTAAAACAAACATCAATGTTATTATTTACGTATGCTGAAGTTACCAATACAAGGAAGTTGCAGACATTGATTGGGCAACATAGAAAAATACAAGTCATAAACTTCATCCTTTCCTATCACTGTTTCACATATAGGCCTCAATTCCTGCCCTGAGCAACAACTGAGAGTCAATCCTGCTTCTTTTTCGTACGTGGAGTGAGGCAGTGCTTTGCAAACATTGAGCTGCTTATTACTGTCGTATGTTTTTTGGTGTCTTTTTTTGTGCTATTTTTTCCACTCAAATTATTTCCAATAACACTACACTACTATATATACTGAATATGGTGTGAATGTACATCTGTGGAACCACTACTGAAAAAAGAATCTATCAAAATTTGCTTTATTTGTATTTTCCTTTTACCTTTAATAACTGAATGCTGTAATTACTACTAAAAACAATGAATAAGAGAATAGATAAATGGAAAATAACATGAAGAAATATAATCTGCTTATTTATCTTAATTGTCCTATTAAGGAGGATATGTTAAGCTAGATGGTGTTGTTATGGACAAAATGTGGACAGCACTGTCAGTGGCCCTCTGGTTAATTAACAGTTGATGAGTCCATTCTCTCATACATGCAGACACACAATCTGTGTTCTATGAAAAAAACAACAAAATATTTCCTTACATGCTTTTTAGAGAAATCTAACCAGTAAGGAGACTTCAAAATACGCACACACACACACGCATGCACATACACATATGTGTGTGTGTATTTACATATATATAAAATGGCATTAACAAACCACATGGATTTTATTTCTGGATCATTAGAATCTGAGATGCTCAGAGTCTTATAAGACCTGCTGTTCCTAAGCCTGGGTATCACCACATTTTTCTTCTTAGGAAACAAGGTCATTTCTATAAAACGCCAGGAATTAATGTAGTACACCTTGATTGTAAGATCTGATTTTGCAAGAGACTACTGCATTACAATATCACATTAAGATGCCAGATATCAGATTTAACTAGGTTAAAATGAAAAAAAAAAAAATCACACCATCATCACATTCAGTCAGTACAAAATGGCTTTGAATTCCCCATTCCATCTTTAGCTCTACCTTAACAGCAAACCAGAGGGTACAATCTCATTCCAAAATATGGAAAGGATCATACTGCTAAGATTTATTATGGGTATAATTTAATGTTTTGCCAGCTTACCTGATTGAAGGAGGATGACAAATCACTGCAAAGCCCAGCATCCAAAAATAACGTGAAAACATGTATCTCCTCCTGAAATGGTACAGATTTCCATCCTCAAAGCTTTACTAATTAATCATAATTTCTGTATTCTCAGTGAAAAAGAAAACACAGAGACCTTTCCAGAATCCTCTCTGATTCTGCCTCCGCTTCCTGTTCCCTCTCACTCTATGGTACCCAACATATATCAGAAAACAGCTTATTAGGAAGAGGGAGGGCGAAGGGTGGGGGAGTAGAGGGGGGAGAAGAAATGGAAAAAAAGCAGCACCTAACGTGGCAGCTCCACCTACTGGTAAAGATAACGAACACGCACAAAGCATCAGCTTGTAAAGCGTGTTTGCAGTATACTTCAAATGGATCCTCTGTAGTAAGTTCCTCCAGGCAAGAAGCAGAACAGACAAACAGAGCCACTCTGATTATTGAAGAACTCCTCTGAAGACTTTCTTAGCGTTTTAATATTTACATTTAAAAACAGTTGTCTGAATATATTTACCAGAGTCTTTAGTTGTAAGTCTGTTGTTTCTTATAAAAATATCCACGAGAAGAGAGGAATTTATGAGTAAGATGGCACAGATACTGATTGTTCCCCTAACTGCTCTGTGCTGAATTTGGTGTGTATGTAGATGCTGTCTTAATCATTGCATACTACCATGTATCTTTGTTGGGTTTTTTATTTTATTTTTTTATGTAAAAATGTGCTGTGCTTATGTAAAAGCGTAGATCAAGTCTTTCCTTTATACAGGATTCCTGGGGTTTACGTTTTCTTACCTGGGACTCTTCTGGCCATGGTGGGAAGAATTATTAGGACAGGGGCTCCAACATCTCCTAGTCTGTGTGCAGTATTGCTCAGTGAATATTGTGCTCCAGGCAGTGCTGTTAGAGACAGCTAGTGTTCCTAACTGATTCAATATCAACCAACTGGTTTTGTTCAGTCTTGTGGGATTTAAAGAACAAACATCATCCTCCCACAAAACAACAAAAAAAAAAAAGAATATAAGAAACAATTGCTACGTTGCCCCTGTATTTTCCTTAAGCATCTCTTCAGCAATGGATAGAAATTGCTGAAGGGCTGTGATCAGCATTTCTATGTCTGGGTGGAGGCCAGTCATAACTGGTGTCCCCCAAGGATCAGTCTTGGGACTGGTGCTCTTCAACATCTTCATCAATAACGTAGACAACTGGAACAGGTTGCCCAGAGAGGTTGTGGATGCTCCATCCCTGGAGGCATTAAATGCAAGGTTGGATGTGGCACTCGGCATCCTAGCCTAGTGGTTGGCAACCCTGCTCACAGTAGCAGCATTGAAACTACATGAGATTTGAGGTCCTTTTCAACCCAGTCCATTCTATGATTCTTCTTAGTAATGATGATACACAGTTTGTGGAAAAGAGTGACTGCTGGGCTGCCAGCATGCATCCAGCCCAGTGGCTGCTATGCAGCCATGACTGGATAGAGCAGCAGCCACAGCAACTGCTGTCCTTTATCTGTGCTATTATCTGTAAACCCCTCTGTCAGTTAGCATACTTAAAGTACAATCCTCAAACAATTGTGTCAATTTCTGAATAGTCCTGTTTATTTCAGCTCAACTTTGTGTGCACTTGACAGGTATGGGCTGCAAATTCCTGGATTTCTTACAAAAGCGAACAGAAGCGTATATTCAGACAGTAATCCTAAAATGGCAAGAATAAATTCTGCATAATAATTGAAAGAGTATGTGCCCCTTGCTTGCAAATGCAGGTGCATTTATTTCCTTGTTTGTTTTGTAAATCTGGAGTACAAGGGATCAGTCCTGATCACACTCCTCAGACAAATCCTCCCTTTATTTCAAATATACTATGAGGGTCTGAAAATACACCAGTTAAATTAAATTAAAAAAAGTCTCCCTTTAATACTTACATATTCAAACTTTCAGAAGTTAAGGAGGAATGCACTTTAACAATAACAACAACAAATCATTAATTGTCTCTCAAATAGTGTTTTTTCTTTCTCAGGATTATGTTAAATTAGTGAATCCATGTATGTACCAGCTTCTGCTGGTGTTTTGGTTTTAAGCTCATCAGGAACATTGTTTTGTAACAGTATTTTGTTTTCAGAAGCAGACTGGTCCTTTCATAGGACTTGACTTTGCTTACTTGCTGAATTAATTTATTATTTTTAATCACAAACACTTTTATTTTCTCTGGAGGTCTTTAGAAAGTCTCAATGTCATACTCAAAATACAGTCATTTGGTCCCACCATAGTAAAGAAAGGGTTATACATATTGAATCTGATGTGGAAAAATTAAGAAATTCTAATCTACATCATAAGCTATTTCAACCTTATTCAAAGCAGGAAACCATCCTTAGTTCTGGCAGCAACAGAAAAAAAGGTGTGTAAAAAACAGTTTTGACCATAGGCTGGTTCAGAAATTTGATTTCTTTTGTAATCTTTATAACAGCATATTTTCAAAATAAGTAATTTTGGTGTGCTAGTGTTCTAAAAGATGGGTAGATGAATGTCATATTGTCAAAGAACCCTCAGACCTCCTTTATTATTTTTTTTTTTGTAGTGCCGTACTATTGATGCCACCTTCTGTGGTGTACTAGGATGTAACAATGACTATGCATGACGTATTCTTCTGTACTAAGATGACCTTCTCATAGGTATAGGTCTGATGTTAAAGATGTGTTGTGTCACTGACCTAATAAGTTCAATGATCAACCTTCATAATTAAAATTATATCTAGGAAAGAAAAGTTTTGTTTGTAGATATTATGATGCACAAAAAGTCACAGAAAGTACTAATTTATGAATATGGCCCATATTCCTTGTGAATCAGTGTAGAGGATCACCTGTATATTGCTTGATTCAAATTCACAGAAACCACTCCAAGCCTTTGGTTTATGAAATAGAGTCTGAATCAGATACTGAAGAATTCCTTAATGCTTTTGTGAGTAGTGGAGTTGTAGAACAACAGGGCAGAAACAAATAATTATGACGTGCATTTATAGCATAAATGTGTCATATCATCTATGCATAGAAAAAAGAAAAAAAACAAAAAACAACCAAACAACTACACTCGAATTTTTAAAGATATTCAATTTAGAAACAGATCTTTCACCACAAATCTATATAAAATGCATATATGCTGCACATACTACGTGTATCAAAGGCATATGAATACAAAGCCTTATGTATACAAAATCTTTCTCTTCCTCCTTTTCTCTCCTTCCCTAGATCCCACTCATTAGTAGAGCAGTCTATGCTAGACTGCCAGATTTGAAAATAATAAGTGGTCATTAAAAAAAAAATAATATGACAAAAAATAAACTACTTTGATAAAAATAATTTATATCAGTGCCAGCATGGCACTTGTTCCATTTAAATTATTAGTACAATGTTAATGAATCATCACTGAAAGTTCATTGCAGAAATTGTATTTAGAATTATAAATCAAAAAGTCTTGACATTTTTCTAAATAACTTATTTGTCTGGGAGTCCTGCCCCAGGTGCAGTTATGCTCTCAGAAATGACTGAATAAATGCAATAAACAGCTGAAACAGAAATGCTGAGATATCTTAGCTGTGAAAAGAAAAGTAACTGTTAACTGAACATAATGTTAGCTATCTTACCTGTTGTCTAAGTTGGCTTGACACCATACAGTCACAAATGATAACAAATTCATTAAAAAATCCCCTTTTAATTGATATGTAATGTACTTGTAAAACTCACAGATAGACAGGCCCACATTCTGAAAAATTATGAAAGACATCAGGTATTTATGTGAGTAATAAATCACTTTTGGAAAGGAGATAATATTTTCTGGCTTTAGAAGGGGCTATAGGTTAAATTAATTATGTTAGCTAGCTCTAATGTAGTGAACAAGACTGAAGTATTTTAATATTTGTTGTAATGTCTAACAAGACCATCCAGGTCTGGAAAGCTATTTTAGGCACCATATACTCACAGGTTATAGACCATCTTCGAAAGAATTCAATAAATATTTATATGTATTCCCACACGATGAGACAAACATAAAAAGACAAAATGCAAGTGAGCAATTTCAAAGTGAACAAATAGAATTTCAGATAGACAAATGAATTAAATGATACCTCAGCAACAAGTGCAGTAGTGCTCTCAAAGCTAGTAACAAAATCTAATAACGCTCTCCCAGGACACCTATAAACAGAGAGATTGCATTCATCTGTTTTCATTCCATTTATTGCTACTGAGTCATGTGGTTTAATTGGTCAGATGAAAGGTAATCATCACTTGAAGAGAGGGGAGCTTTTGTTAAGCAAACCTCAAGTTATGATTTATTTATTTGCTAGACTTTTAAAGCTGGAATGCTTAGAAGAATTGCTCTGTTAAATAACATATGCTTGCCAAGTTGATTTTGCATTAGAAAGGTGATCTGCATTTTACAGTATGCCTAGTAGTTATCTGCACTGTAAATAGTTCCTTTATAGTTAAGGCAGGAAAGCATACTACACTAAGAGATACATAACTTAAAAAAATGACTCTAGCATGTTGTAGAAAAATAATTTTACCATAGTCTGCTTTAATCCAAGAGTAATACAGATATAGAATAAACTGCTAAGTTCACTGAATTGTGAAGCCAGCATAAGCTAATGCCTTAGTGGTGCTGACTATAGGCATGCCAATGTCACAGACAGCAAAGGTGGAAGTGGTATGTATTTGTAAAAACTGTTGTATACGCTCCTTTTCAAATCTGTCTTCTCAATTGGACATTAAAAGCGACTGAATGCTAGCTCCAGGCAGCCAAGAAATATCTGGCTTTTTGAAAATGTTACAACCCTGAAATAAATTATGCCCTGATTATGGAGATCAAATAGTTTTCATTACATAGAAAATGTAATGAAATCTTTTAAATTTCAAAGTTAATCTTAGTTTCTTCTTAGGTAGAAATAACAAGGCACAATGCACTAATATGTCTCAATGCCAATATTCCATCTGAAAAAATGTAATAAAATTAAAATATAGTTGTTATTTAGTAGTCAGAAGGGTAATTTTTCTTCAAGTAACTCTGGATTAGGGAAACACATCAGCTTCATACTTAGAATTGTCCTAAATTTGTTTCACTTTGATAAGTGATTTCAAAAGGTGACCCTCAAATTTTAAAGTTAAGAGCAATAGACTTAAGATTTAATCAGAACTAAGTCAGAAAGGCTGATAACTTTTGATTAATTTTATGTCTTTTAAGAAGATGACACATAACGAAACCATGAGCCTGCTCACTCTGAAGACCTGCCTTAGTGATTTACAGAGTAGGCCTAGAGTTTAGAGTTTAAGAGATTTATGGATACAGATTACAAAAAGGAAATTTAAGGGTTCTAAATATGAGAAATAGCTGATTCTTTGAGGCATCTGAAGGGCAGGCATAGATAAATGTCTGTTGGTCAGAACAGCTACTGGCATTGCACTGGATGCTTAACATCCTATGTGCTTTGGAAACTGGCAATTGACCTTTTGCTCCATCTCTTCTGGATAAATGTTTTTGCTTGGTTTAAAGAAATGGTTATTTTTTTATGCATATAGCTGTTAGCCATGCTATGAGGGGCAAAGAGAAATTTCTGGCAGAAACTAACTTTATCAGCATGGTTGAGTAAGCAAAAAGATTCCCCTGGCTAGTCTAGTTTTAAGACAAGTTTGAAACTGTCAGAAAATGAGATTTGTTCAATCAATATATGTTTTAATTCCACATAGTTATCGTTAATGTAATTAACTAACCATTACTAAAACAGGCTCATACATGTTTTTGGAGAGTGGCAGATTTAGAATCAGCACAGAGAGTTACTGTCATTTATTGATTTTCACAGCACTCCTGAATTTTTCATTGAGAAAACTTTATTTTATCACACAGTTGTAACTGGACAAGTTCATGACACTGACAGCTGCAGTTTTTACACACAAATGTAAACTTAAAAAAATTCTGGTAAATTCAGAAATTACGTTTTTATTGTGTTTGACTAAATAGATGTTAAATAACACTTTATTGTGGTATATGTGAGATATTGTCATAACTCATTTTATTGTGCCTTTCACAGGCAATACAGAAAAGCAAAGCTACCTTTGTCAATGAGCTTTACCATTAAGATGTAATTGTGATATAGCTACAGATTAAAGAAGTGAACTGTAGGAGGATAATAATTACAGTTTTTTGTTTTTTTTTTAATCAGTGAGCTTGAGAGAGGGAAATGGTGTTTACGAGGGTGTTGAAATGCATCCTTTTTCCCATAAATCCTAAAGTGGTTACTCTTCAGCTAATAATTCTGTATAAACATTATTATAAGTAATAAAGACTACAATCTCCAAATCTCTTGCAAAACCTTTATCTCATTTTTTTATATTTCAGATTTTATTAATTCTTTTTTTTTCATTTTTGGAATGAAATTATATTTTGTTGCTTATGAGGTTAAATTAGTAGATTAAATTAATACTTGAGATTTTACTGTTACATGTCCCAGTGAAAAGTACATTCAGTAAGAGACAAAGTAGGCTTTAGAACATCAACTTCACCAATTACGGCCTGCAATAAGCCTAAATAAACACTTAATAACTTACTAAGTATTTATATAGTTCTAGAAAGCCGCCAAAGTGTATTCAAAAGTATATAACATTACGTACGTTTTGGGCATTTTGAGGAGCCAAATATTTGAATGCAAAGCAGCGGCTTAGCACCAAGGACAGCACTCACCCTTCCACTTCTTCAAGTGCACCGACAAGAATAAAAGCAGTACTTTTCAGTGAAATCATTGACTTTTTTAAAGCTATGAAAAGTATATGATATATGAAATAGTATTTTAAAGCAAAATTTTTTTAATATAAGGTCAGCATGGTGGGAAGTTCTTTGTGACAATCTCAGTCAAATACTTAGTCCGTTCTCACACATTGGTGCTATGACATACAATCATTACTTCAACTATTTTAGCACTTTGGATTCTCTTATAGTCCCAGATGCCAGTGCAGAGACTGAACCAGGATAGAGAATGATCTCTTTCCTGAATAACTGGTACTCTAACTGTGTCGAATGGTTTAACCTGATACAATTCGCTACCAAAAAGGACAGTCTCTCCAGCAACTTCCCTATGTTGATGTTTGTGACATTTTTGATAAATTAATACATGGAGTATAATTTAAAAAAAAAACAAACAACTGTGTTTTCCGTTCCTAAATAACTCTTCCTGCACTCTTTTCCTAAATCTCACGCTTGGATGAGATAATATTTTCCTCCAAAACAGAGATTTGTTTAGCCACCTCTGCATACAGATGTCTGATAGTCTTTTGATGTATTAGAGCAAATGTACACGATAGAAAACTTTGAAGGCAGTAGTGATAAAATACGTTGATACAGTGATTTTGTACTGTAGACAAACTGACTGTTTATTTGTGTTGCTAGAAGAGGAGACACACTCAGCTATTGAGCATCTCAGCGCTTCAGTAAATCCAGCACTGCTGTCATGAAGAACATATTTAGAGACAACTGGAGTGGAGCAGTCAATTTGCATATTAGACTGATAATATCCAGAATACTATAGAGCATATTCAGGCTGCTATAAAATACAGAAGAGTGCCTTGGACCAAAATTAGTAAAACTAATCACTACAATAACTCTTTACTGAGCAATAATGTATTATCCCAGGCTAAATCTGAACATCCCTTCATTTTGTCTTATATAACATTTTTTCTTCTTTCAATAAAGATATAAATGTAATTTCTATTTTGCACAAAAAACAATCAAAAAGAAGGGGAAAAAAAAGCAGCAAATCATTTCCTGTTATTTTGCAGGAGTTCTGAATAAAGAATGATTTTCTATTTTCAAATGTACCATATATAAATAAATCATAAAACACAGATATCTTGCAGAATCTTGAGTTCTCTGCAGTTCCATGCATACATATGTATATAAGTACATACTCTACTAATATAAAAATTTGTGCATCCTAAATCTCTAACGATTTTTTAAAAATGTGTAAGCATTCATTATCCGTGCACTAGTTACTTCAAACTTGTAGAATGAAGGGATAATATGCGACTTAACACTGAAATGTTGTTTTGATTGGGTGTCAAAAATTCAGCTGAGCTCCTTTCCTTGCCAGTAGGTGGAGCTAGCACGTAATATGCTGTCTCCTTTTTTCCTCCCCCTTAGCCCTCCCTTTTTTTCCCCCACACCAATTTTCTGATCGATGTTGGGATTCACAGAGTGAATCTCAGAACAGGAAGCAGGAGGAGAGACTACAGCATACTGCAGAGGCTGCTTTGTTGTTTTGATGGGGAGGTTCTTTCTTCATTTCTTTCCTTTTTTATTTCAGTGAATTAAAGAGTTTACAAGCTTCATTGCAAGGAACCGGAATCTGCAGCATAAGGAGCCTTATCATCTACAAGTGTACAAGATATTCCCTATGCCATGACTTGTAATTCACTATTAACCAGGTAAGAAAATTTGATATTTTAATTTAAAATGTATTTCTTATGCAATAAATTCCAGTTGTTTTGCACCAAGATTCTTCTCTTGTGGTGCCACACCTAGTTTTCAATTAATATTAATACAGCAAGAGGAGAGGCAACAATAGCCATCTTTGCAACTGCATGGATATTTCATAGCATTTATTTAGGTCTTAGCACAGAAATGAGATATTTTGTGGTTCTCTGGAATTCTCTGGTTGGTCCTATATTTTATTGAGATTCTATATTTAAAATTAGAATTACTTCTGATTTTTTATTCTTCATCCTAACTGTGGTAATCTGTTGTTTTGATGTGATTATCTACAAGCGTTTTCTTTTTCTACTAGAGATTATATTCATGCTGTACCCAAGATATAAATTTGAGTGGTATTCTGAAGCATATTAATACATCCCTGGGGTTGCTCAGTTTTAAAAACCACCCTGCAGAAATGTGCTGTTGCTTCTTTATACCATCTTCAGGCAGAGGCTTACTTTACTTCCTAAATTCATCATATTGTTTCTATGAGGTATAAGAGATTTGCGGGATTCTCCCCTCCCTCGTCTCCCAAAACAGCCTCTCCCTGATGGAAGACAGAATGGAGGACTTGTCTGTGTCTAAATATGGTTTACCACTGCTGTAAATATCATACAAGACACATTCCTGTTTTGTGATATGTTTTTTGTATAAGAATGAATTGTTAATTAAAAGAGCTTCATTTCATATTGCATGAGAAAGAAATATTTTTCATCCACACTGGGAGAGACAGCAGAATGACTCAGGAGGTGGGAAGCTTATGCAGCACCCCCTGACTTTTCTTTGAAACCTGCATTCTTTTCTTAAATTCACTTAATTACAGCAAGAGCTCACTTATTCAGGAAAAAAAAAAAAACAAAAAAAAACCATAGAACTGCATTGATTTACACTGTCACAGATCAAAAAAGACTTGGTAGCTAGTATGTGAGAAAAAAAAGTGTAATCAAATAAAATGCATTATGCTTTCTACTGTTTGGAGGTAAATAGGTAAATATTCAAAACCACTTATTCACCTGTGTAAAGATAAATATTTCTTAAGTGATAAGTGAAGCAACAGAAATTTGCCTGTTGGGGTTTCAATGTTAGATGCTGCCTCAGCTTCAGATAATTCTTTAGATATATATGAATTGTTAAGAGGGTTCACGTGTTCTTGAAATCAATGCATATTACCTGCTTAGTTGCATTTTTGTGATCAGTGTTTACATTATGTATATATGGGTATTGCTTAGCTGTAATGTCTGAAGATACCTTCATTAGGTGGTAAATGATCATGCAGTCTTCTACAGATCTTGAGTAAAGATGAACAACCGTATCTGCAATTTCTTCCAGCGACAAATGCACTAAATAAGTGATGTTCTCTTATATCTGTAGCCCTCAGTTCAACAACTAACAGGCATGTCAATGGAAAGACTCATGGCCTTAGCATTAGGCAAGTGAATAAGCACCCTGGGCCATTCTGTTATTATTTTTTTTTTATTATGACAATTCTCAAGGAGATAACAACTTCCTTTACCACAGAAATTTTATAGTGTTCATAAAATTCAGTTACTAGGCCAAACTAGCCTATATCTTCAAAGATAAGCTGCAGATTAAGATTTCAAATATATGTATATATATATATAAAGGCAGTTAGTTGTTAAAAGCCCTAGAGGAAAATACTGAATCTGAATTTAGATTTTGAGCATAACTGTGAACATTAGTCTTTAGGAAATGCAAACACACAGACGGGCATATCATATTCAAGAATGATCCTGAGACTGACCTTTCAGAAGCAATGGCTGAAGTCAGATATTTCAAGTGTGCACTTCCAAGGAAAAGCAAGCTCTACTTACCTTCTGTGAAATTTATGTAACAAACAGGCTTAAATATCTGCTAGACTATTTTCATCTGATTCTAAACCATGGTGTTCTCTGTGCCATGTAAGCATCTAGACCTCCCCAGCCCAACAGTCCCATGCTGCAGCCCCGGCTTGCTCAGTTGCTCTATGGCAGGCAGTGGTTCACTAATCTGTCCAATTGTTGCTTGCTCCAGCTCTCAGGGTGCTCTGAGACCTCTCATGAGGGGACAGAAGACATGAAATTAAGCAGTGCTTGAATCATGCTGGACAGCAATGACTACAGCTGCAATCCTCCCTTGTGTGTGCAGCTCTCAGCTGAACCTGAAATTCACAAGCAAATTTTTTCTTGTGCTACTTCGCTGTTTTAAGACCTCACACACTCTTGCATCAGCCTCTCCACAGCACAGTGTGGATTCTTCTCTGTGTTTGCAATGACAGGCCCTGGTCTTGTGCTGCCCTGGAGTGGGGACACGCTTTTGTCCACTGGAGCCCGCCCAGCTTGCTGCGCAGGCATCAACAATTCTGGAGGCCTTCTTTGTAGAGCCTCCCTGAAGCCACTTGAAAGAATCCATTTCTTGTCCCTCCACTCCTCTCACTGACAACTACCAGCATGAGAAATGCTGGGCTAAAAGACAATCGTATCAACTGTGGCCTGAATCTCCTGTTCTTTCATTTGCCTGGCAAACATATTAATGTACATGATTGCAAAGAGATGTTAATGTGGCAGACTCAAATGATGTTGAGAACCACTAAATATCATAAAAACTGTTGAAAAGGAGGAAAAGAAAAAAGAAAAGGAGGACATTAATAATTCTGTAATTACTGCATTTTGGGGGAAATAGGAGGTAAAGGTTTAGGACCAAAATACTCAAATTGGACAATTAAAAGAAATGTTGTATAACAATTATTCAGTTCAAATTCATACTGTTTCCCAGCTCACAACTTTACCTTTTATTTCTGTTTCTGAGTTTCTTGTTCCTTTTCATCCTCTCCTATTGCAGTTAGGCTTCTTCCTCGTTCTGCTATTTACTGGTGAGGGACCAGCAGAAGGGCTTTGCTTCTGCTCTTAACTTTCAGCATTTGATGTCTCAGAAGCTACGATTATAAGTTGCACTGAAGGGGCTGCTAATGCTAGGCAGAAACACAGCCAACACATGGAAGCTCTGTAAGTATTATTTCAAGCCGCTAAGAAGCTTTTTCTGAGCATGTCTACAAATTATTTTAGAGAAGTGCAGAATGGCCAGATTTCAATAAATTTAAACAGGAGCAACAAAAGAAAACTTTTATACTCCTGAAGATCCTACTTGGCAAAATTCAGAGTAAAGAGATTGCAGTAAAAATTCTCAGTAATTCTCTTAAAATATTCTGATGCTGCAGTATTATCAGCAATACTGAGTAAATAATCATTAAAATACATTTTAATTTTTCTATTTAAAAGAAACAGGAAAATATCACAAATCTACTTTGCTTGCCTTTTGGTTTTCAAACTTGTAGGTCAGTGAAATAATGCTTCCAAACTTAAAAAAAAATAAGCTGTTTATGAATTTTTTTTTTCTATTATGTGATGGAGCTTTTATTGTTGGAGCTGACTTAAGATCATAATGTCATGTGAATTTGCACTACCAAGCTTAGTTTTTCTTTCTGACTTCATTGAAAGAAGTATTTCACCATTTATAGTATAAATTAAAGAAAGAAATTAGGATGAGGCCAACTGCATAATCACATCCAGCCTGAAGAACTAACTTTTGGCAAGGCTAGAGGCATTGAAAAGACACTCTCAATGGAAAATGCTAAGCAAATACACCTCAGTCAGTTCTGTTCATAGTATATATTAAAAAACAAAGAAAAAAAAATCAGTGATAACATTTCTGTAAGCTTCTCTATCTGAAGTCTAGCAACTTTTTGCATATGAAATTTTTTGAGGTTTTGTGTAAGTCACACTTGCTTCTTAATTCTTAGCTTAGCTTCCATTCAGTGTGGGTGGAAAGAGATTTTGGCCAGGTAAATTGTTCTTTTGACATGCCAATGCTAGCTAATTCTTAGTCATCTTTCTGGAGAACCTCACAGGTCCTTCCCATTATTTGGTGAAAATGCAGACTTCCCCCACCAAGAAACAGGATAGTGTTCAAAAATATGATGATTCTTCCATGCGGTGTGCAGCTACCTTGTTCGGACAAACATTGTAGCACTAACAGACATGCATTTCAGGATGACGGATGTCTAAGTTTTGAACATGTACCAAGGTTCAACACAGACCTGCTGTATGACACAAGATGCTTTTCTATGTCATGCAGTGCTGTTTGTCTGGTTTTAAATGGAGTTGCACGGTACAGCCTCTGAGTATTTTTAGATGTCAAATGGACCATTCCAGCCAAAAAACACTGGCTACATCTCAACCTGCAGTAAAAAGCGTGACTGAAGTAGGTGTAGATTTACATGAGGCAGCTCTCAGGTCAGAACTGTGGTTTTCAAGGCAGAGCATGTGTTTTGTGGAACTATACAAAGCTGCTTGTTGTTTTGGCTATTTATTTGGCCTCCTAGCCTTTCACTCCAACGCTGTCATTCTAGTGGTGCTGAATTAACTAAATTAAAGCTACGATATTTCCATATCTACTCTTGTCATTCTTCAGACAGCAGTGCAAATTTCACTTTAAAAGGCTGCAGATAATAATTTAAATAGAGTGGAACAGAAACTCAGCTTTCATATTTGCATGGATACTATTAATATATACTTTTCTATAATGTTCCAACCATTCTCACTTTCCTCAGTGTAACTGCAAAATTTTCATCAGACTTTGACCCTGATGTGGTTTTGTTTGATGATAAATGTAAATGACTCATTCTGAAATGAGTCTGACTCAAGTTATCTAAAGCAATACACTGTGTTCTAGACTCACTCACTTGTCTTGGTACGATCACTGATTTCACATATGTATACAAAATGGTGCCAGATATATGCAGAGACAAATTTGACAGTCTTTGATCTTGAGAAGAAAAGTGGTTGGAGTTCAATATGTCAGGAAATGCACAGAGATAGAAAAAGGTCAGATAGAAGTGTGAACAGTCCTTTCAGTAGACACTGCAGTCTGAATTTTCTGTTTAAAGATGAATTCCATAAACAGGCACCAACAAAAATAAGGCTGAAGTAGTGCCTAAATATCTGAACAGACCATGTGCTTACAGGGAGGCTTATGACAAATTTCTCTACAACTACAAGTATTAAGAGAACTTTGCCCAGGATACATGAAATTTAATGGCCTGTCTCGAACAAAATGTAAATTGTTTAGTAGCACTGTATTTATTGTATGCTCTTTAGGTATGGATATTTATACTTAATGAAAAACAGTGAAAAATCCTGCCTGTTGGGACACTCTTTGTGTAGAGCTTTCTGGAGAGGTTGTTCTAACAGGGACTATGGTACACAGAGTTGTATTACAAGAGCTTAACAGGTGTACCTGTAGAGTGTGCCAGCTCCATATGTTTTCTGTTGACTGAGAGTCAATAATGAAACCATGGAAACTAAAAGATAAGTACTGGTACCAAGCAGAATGAGAAAATCTTCCATCTGTAGCTGTGCTAACCTGAAAGTAGCCCTGGGACTAAACAGTAGATGACTGTTTCCAGATTGAGGCAATGCCTGCACAGACATCTTAACAGCAAATGCATTTGCTCAAGTTTGACTTCGGAGTGCAGGGATAGGTATCCATTTTGTAGAATGGTCATTACCACGGAAGTGCTGACGGCAGATGGCCTCCTAGGTACCACAGTACTGCTACAAAAAATTACCCAAATGAAAATACTGGGATGCAGGATGAGCTGCCATTTTATTTTAATTTGAATTGTGGAATTTCTAATAGTAATGGACAAAATGGAAACTTCCCAATTTCACTGTCAGCAGCAATGTTAAGAAGGAAATTTTAGAGTTATTAGGGAAATCAATTTTATTATGAAGCAATACACTGTAAGTGTTTCTGGGCCACATTTATGAGAGTCACTTT